>NC_058377.1:114700804-115033877 GCF_018350175.1 Felis catus | reverse complement strand
GTGACCTAAGGCAGCTCTGAGAGCAGCAGGCCACCCCAACGAAGGGGCAGCAGGGGTGGGCGGGTCGGCCCCACCCTCACCCGCACAGGGCAGCAGGCTCCGCCAGACCCCAGGTCCTAGCAGTCAGTCACCTGGCACCAACAGGGCAGAGGCTGAGGCCAAGGAGACGTGCTGGGGTCCTGCGCCGAAAAGGTCAGACGAGAGGAGCCGGCAGGTGCGGACCTGGCAGGCCGAGACCCTCCGTCGTCTGCTGTCCTCAGCACCTGCCTCTCAGGGTCCCCAAACTCAGGAAATGTGACGCCCCCTGGAGTCAGCAGAAGAGGCTCCAAGGTGGCAGACTCCAGCACCCCTGCCCCCGTCTGGTCACTAACGGGGCCTCCCCCTCCAGGGGAAGACACACACCCTGGGCTTCAATCCCCCCTGTGCTGTTTCAAGTTCAGTGAGGTGTTTTTGTGGTAAAACACAGAGCCAGCCTGCAACCACAGCACCCAGGGCTCTCGGCAAGAAGCGCCAGATGCCCTGCACAGAGACCGGCGGCTCGGCCCCGGCCGCAGGACCAGCCCCTGCCACGCGCCCCTGCGCAGAGGTCGCCCGGCACGCAAAGCTGAGGTTCCCCTGTGCCTCCCAACCTCGGCCAGACGCCAGGGTCAAGACCATCAAATAATTTACTGCAACTCAGCCTGTGCCCAGCGGGCCAGGACGGGGCTGGGAGGAGAGTAACAGCGGGGTGCCGGTGGCGTCAGTTCACGACAGTCCGTGCAAAGCGTCCTGGGAGGTCCACGGTCACTCTGTCCAGAGAGCCCGGGGCTGGCCGGACTCCGGGAGTGCTTCCTTCCTTCCTTCCCCTCCTCCGTCCTCCGTCCGCACCTCCTCCCGGCATCCGGCACCTCCGGACCCCGTGCCTGTGCTCGTGGGGCACAGAGGGCCAGCGGGCTGCCAGGGTGGACGCGGAGGGGACGTCAGGAGAGCAGGCACTTGCAGCTCATGCAGCCGGGGCCACCCTCGTCGGGCGGGCTCAGCTTCCGCACCTTGTGTTGCCGGATCTCTCGGACCAGCGTGTAGAAAGCGTCCTCCACACCCTAGGAGGAAGGGGCCGGCTCAGAGGGGGACTCAGCAGGGGAGGAAACCCAGGGACCCCTGCCTCGAGCTCATGCAGACTTCCAGCCCCTTGCCCGCCTCCTCCCCACCCCTACCCCGACAGGCAGGAAGCCCCAGGGCTGCCCCCACCGGGCGGCCTGATCCCCAGGGGCTCCCCCACAGGGCGGCCCCAAGGTCTGGCTCCGAGCTTGAACACCCCGTGTCCCACTCCTGTCTGACCTACCACCCTCATCCCCCGTAGCCTGCTAAGGGGTCAGGGCCAACAAGGGCCCACGGGGATCTCTGGGGGCAGAGGGGCCAGGGCCCCAGGGTCACCGCTCCGGCCTGGCTCAGGGCAGCTCTCTCCAGGGACCTCCACCTCCCCCTGGAGCTGTGTCAGCCCAGACCCTGGGCCCTGGCCGCCCTCACTGCCCTGCCATCCGGGGAGACTTACAGCGCTAGGGGCCGCTGGGTCACGGGGGTCCCGGAGGGTCCCAGAGGGTCCCGGAGCTGGAGCCAGAGCCAGAGCGGCTGCCCTGTGTTGGGGGAGAGGGGGCAATAAAGCACTGCTCCCTGGCAGGGTTGGGGCGGGGCGGGGGGGGGGGGTCCCTGGCTGGCGGTGGGGGTGGGGAGCCGGCTCACCTGGCGAGTCTTGGCCGACGTCTCGATGTACGGGATGCCGTAGCTGCGGGCGAGGTCCTGCGCCTGCCGGGACTCCACGGTGCGCGCGGCCAGGTCGCACTTGTTCCCCACCAACACCATGGGCACGTCATCGGAGTCCTTCACTCGCTTGATTTGCTCCCTGCAAGGAAGGAGGTGTGATCCAGTCACGGGCTGCAGGCATAGCTGCATCCAGGACCTTGAGAGCAAAAAGAGAGAGAGAAAGACGGAGAGAAAGGGACAAAAAAGGGAAAGAGGGGACAGGGAGGGCCCCTGGGGGCCGGCAAGCAGCTCACCTGTACTGGTGGATGTCCTCAAAGGACTTGGTATTGTTGATGGCAAACACACAGAGGAAGCCTTCTCCAGTGCGCATGTACTGGTCCCGCATGGCGCTATACTCCTCCTGGCCCGCCGTGTCCAAAATGTCCAGTAGGCACGTCTCGCCATCAATAACCACTTGCTTCCGATAGGAGTCCTGCAGAGGACAGCGCTTAGGGACCACCCCACCTCTCCTAGGAGGAGCCGAGCAAAGCGGCAGCCCCTCCCAGGGCCCCACCCATGCCCCGCCCCTAGGCATTGGGAGGGAGGGAGGCAGACAGAAGAGGAGCCCACATCAGGATGGAGGGCTGGGAACAGGGGCAGCACGGCTCACCTCGATGGTGGGGTCATACTCATCCACGAAGTGGTTCTGGATGAGCTGGATGGTCAGGGCACTCTTCCCCACACCTCCAGCGCCCACCACCACGAGCTTATATTCCGTCATCGTTCCTCAGGGGATCGCGGCACACGACACCCACCGGGGTGGTCTCCTGTCCCACCTGCCAAGGAAGATGCATTCAGCCACAGGCCAGGCCCCACAGAGCAGGCCTGTTGAGCTCCCTGGGCTGGCCAGTCCCACCCTCTGGCCCCAGACAACCAGGTAACAGGAGTGGCAGCCAGAATGGAGGCCCAGCCGCCCACCTGTGGCACCTCCAGCCCAGGGGTGGGAGACGGCCCCGCCTCCAGCTGCAGGTAATGGCTGTCAGAGAGGCAGGGAGCTGGCCCCCCAAAGGCAGGGCTGACAGCTGAGAGCATCTCCCAACCACGCACCCGAATTAGAAGTTGCTGGGTAGGCAGAAAGCCTGAACCAGAGGCCCTGCAGGCGGCGGTTCCCAGTTCCCCTCCCTGCGAAAACAGGTCTTGCCACCGTGGAGCGCCCAGCAGCGTGCCCAGGCAGGCCAGTGCCCGCCTACAACCCGCTCCGGGCCCCACGGAGCGTGTTGCTGCATTTGACAAGTATTTACTGAGCGCCTACTGTATGCCAGCTGCTGCTCCGGGCGCACGGTGACAGGCAGACAAGAACCCCCTGCCCTCTGTGGGCTCTGCCCGCACTGCAAGGAGACCGGCACACGTTAAAATAACGGGAAAACCCCGGTATCCTGTTGCCGTACGAACTTTGGAGAAAAGAAGGCAGATGAGGCAGCCGGGTGGGGGTGGGGGTGGGAGGTGGGGGGAGGGTTCCCGATACGCAGCTGACTGAGAGGAACAGACCCAAACGACGTGTGCAGCGGGCGCACAGGTGACAAAGAACGAAGGCCAGGGCCAAGGCCTCCGGCTGGGGTGCCCCAGTCTGTGCGGTTTCACGAGCGGACGCCCTTGCGCGGACAGCGGGCAGTGATTTCCTGCACCCCGGCTCGCCGGCTGCGCGTGATGGCCGCCTGGTGCCGGAGCACTCGGGGGGCAGCCTCGCGACCGGAGGGCGGGCGACCCCGCGACGGCCGCGGCCCCGCGCAGGGCAGGGCCGGGGACGCGGACGCACAGCGCCCCCGCCGCCGCCCGCGGCTCACCTGCGCCCCCGCGCGCCCCGCCGCCGCCAGCCGCCCGCCCGGCCGCCCGGCCGCCCCGCAGCCCCGGCCGCCGCCCGCCGCCCGCCCCCGCCGCACTCACCGCTCACTGGCGCGACTGCCCCCGGGGCCGGGGCCGGGGCCGGGGCGGGGGCGGGGAAGGGGGCCGGGGCCGGGGCGCGCGGGTCGCCCGGCGCATGGGCTCCGTCCGCGGAGGGTGCGGCTCGGGCTGCGGGCGGCGGGGCGCGCGGGCGGCGGACACTCGGCCGGGCCGGCGCACGCCCCGCCCCGCGCCCCGTCCGTCAGCCCGGCGCGGCTTGCCATTGGCTGTCTGCGCCGGGCCCCGCCCCGCCCCGCCCCGCCCCGCTCCGGTTGGCCGGCCGGCCCGCCTGTCAAAGGCCGCGGCCGGGCGGGGCTTCCGGGAAACGGCGCGGAGGGCGGTGCCGGCCCTGGAGGCCCTCGTGGGCCGCGGCCTAGGGGGGCTGGGCTCGGGCGGGCGGGAGGACGCTGGGGTCGCGGGTCCGGGGACGACGGCTTCCCCCGAAACGGTCGGGACTCTCCCGAGGAGACAGCAGCTCCGCAGGGGAGCGGGTCCCTGGCCGGGTGTAGACTGGGGCGGGGTCGCTGCGGTCCGGCTCGAGCCCCCTGCCCTGGCGGGGAGGACTTGCTTGCCCCCAGACGCGCAGCCCGCCGAGGGGGCCCCGGAGCGGAAGGGTCAGTCCGCGGGACGAGCCTCAGGGACGATGGGACCCACAGGGTCAGCACCGCGGACGACCCCCGGGCTGGGGGCCGGAGGAAGGCGGAGAGGGCGGCGGGGACGGGGGTCAGGTGCCTGGAGCAGGCCCGGGCCGCGCCGGGAGCCTCTGGGTCCCCCAGCGGCCGCGGGCTCGGCTGCCCGACACCCGTCTTCCCCGCAGGTGGCTCCGGAGCGGGCGCCAGCAACCCTCCCAGGACACCCGGCACCTCCGGCGGAGTCCTGGGCGCGGCACAGCCGGTGCGCGCAGGGCCAGGCGGTGCAGGGGCGTCTCGGCTGGGCGGGGACCCATCTGAGCCCGCGGAACAGCGAGACCCGCTGTCTTTTCAGCTGCTTCTCAGCAGCGCGCAGCCCCTCCCAGGACTCCGCGCAGCCCCTCTCCCGCATCCCCTCACCACCAGCCTCGCCCAACTTGGGCAGGCCCCCCCCGCAGACCGGCCCACCTAGCTCCCCCAGCCCAGAGGCTCCAACGGTGCAGGTAACAAACGGCACCCAGCAAAGCCAACCCAAAAGTTGCCCAAGTGGGTGACACCCCAAGCACAAACATGCACGTCCTGTCTCCTCTCAAGAAAGACATGTTTTTAACATTTTTTAAAATTTCAGTGCAATGTATAAACACACCTCTCGTTTTTACAGAAAGCATGATGCGTTCATCACACGTGAGACCCAACCTCGCTTTGCTCAGACGGCACCCCCTCCCTGCCCCTATCCCCTCCCGTGCCCGCTCCGTGCTGTTCCCTGGGAGCTCACCCCACTGCAGGCCGTGACCTTGGAGGGCCCCTTCGGGGACCACCCCCGCCCCCATCACAGCACCGACCCCACCGGCCGTGACTGTATCCGGCTGGCGGTCCCGCGCACTGCACCGCTGCTACAACAGAGCCGGGCCTGCGCCTGACGCGCACAGACGCGAAGTGAAGGTGCACAAATGCAAGCGGGTGGTGGCGTCCCTCTCGAGCGTGGACACTCCAAACTCCCCTCCTGGTGTCCATGTCTGCATTTGCCTCGTCCTCAGGGGCTCCTTTTGTTTTGGCATCCGTCACGCTCCGAGGCGGAGGTAAATCCCGCAGGGCCGGGGCCAGGGCCTCACGGGCGACCCTCCCGGCTGGGAGAGGTGGGTGCCGGTCTGCTCCAGAGACCCGCTTCGCAGGGGCTGACACCTGGCCTGTCTGCGCCCCACCCCGCCGTCCCCGCTTGATGGCGTCTCACCTCTGCCCCGGCTTCCCTCCCAGCCCAGGGGGCGCCCGCGGCCTATGGGGCCCGACGCTCCCGATCCCGATCCGGATTGGCTGCTGCCCCGCCCCCTTCTCCCTGCCTGAGCAACCGTTGCTAAAGGGGCGTGGCTCGACCTGGGAGTCAGGGAGCGTCCCGCGGCCTCATGAATATTTGAGTATTCAAATGACGCTCCGGCCCCGTTGCCATGGCGCCCAGGGCCCGCAACCCCGCCCCCGGAAGAACGACCGACCCCGAGTCGCAGCGAGGCCCCGGCGGCGGAGGGCGCCCAGGGCGGTGGCACACAGACCAACCCCTCAGGTGAGAGCCAAACACGCCTTTGGGCCCCGGGCCGCAGGCCTCGCTGTCTCCCCCGTGCCTCGGGGCAGACAGGCCGAGGAGCAGGCCCCAGGATGAAGCAGCAAAGCCAGTGGGGAGCTCAGTGGTACCCCAGGTGTCAAATCTGGTCTTCCAGGGGCCCTGCGCAAAACCAATAGCCGGGCTCCCACTCACCGGGATAGGAGGGGCTTGGGGCCCCTTCCCCGCCTCTGGGGAAGATTGGGAGGCAGGGACCCAGACTCTGCTCTGGGAGTTTCCGTGGTGGAGACCCACAGGGGACCAGGCCCTGCCCTCAGAGCTCCTCCCGCTGTGGTGAAGGCCTGGAGGGCGAAGGGGACCCAGAGAGCTGATGAGCCAGATCAGGGACCGGCATTAGCCTGGACTGTGGGGACAGACAGCCCCATGGATTTCCAACCTGGGAGGCTTGTAGGGCTCGCAGAGTGGCAGGGCAGGGGCTGGGAGTAGAGAGCCATGAACAGCACAGACAGGTTCCAGCCGGTGCACGAATGTGAGGGGACAGTGTTTACAGGCCCTGCTCCTTGGACCCTGAGACCTTTGTGCTGGACCGGACCGATGCTCTGGGCCCCGTCAGGGGTAGGACCCGTGCTCACCTGCTGTCAGGCACAGAAGGAAGGAGCAGTGGGCTTGGCCCTTAAGGCTGCCAAGGGCATCCTGGGGTTGCAGCCTGACCAACCCATGCACTCCCGTCTCCACAAGCCTGGCAGGCCTGGGAGTGGGGTGGCCGGCACATTGCCAGGAGGCACAGTGGTGGGGTCCTCCTGCCAGGCTTACGGCTTTTCACCAGCTAGAGAAAGGCAGGCAGCAGAGGGAACTTTTGGAAAGAAATCCTGGCTGGAAACCCCATGGCCTTTGCCTCCCTGGATCCTGGGTGTTTGTGTCACTTTCCAGGTGAGGTCACTGAGGCGCACAGAGCCAGGGCTCGGCAACTCTCCCAAGGCCTCTGTCAGAGCCCAGCTGGCCACCCTCCCTGCCCTAAGCATGGCGGAGAGGATGCGTCTTGAACGTCCACAGAGGCCGATAGATAAGAACAGTGGCTGGTGACTAGCGCAGAGCCCTGTACGTTGTGGATGCAGCGGGCAAGCATCCTGCCCGCACAGAGCCCGCGTTGTCTTGGGGTAAGGTGCTCACTCAACAGGATGCGTTGTAAAACGCAGAGGACCATAGAACGGGTCAGACTTATAAGGAGAGTAAATCCAGGAAGGAGAGGAGGGAATACAGGGGCAGGGGTCAGCGAGGCCTCAACCCAGTTGGAGGGAGGTGGCCAGAACATCCCTGGCAGACTTCTGGCTCTGCCCCAGAGACGATTCCCAGGTCCGGGGCTTGGCGGGTATCTGCATCTTTAAGGACCAGTGCCAGGCGAACCTCGTGCAGGTGGCTCAGGGACACACTGAACAACACCTGTGGGGCCTGGGGCTGGGGGTCCTCAGGAGGGACAGCATGCCAGGGAGCCCAGCCCATGAGGGACAGTCCACTGTGGCAGACCCGGAACCCCTTTTGGAAAGAGGATGCAGCCAGCCACCACCTGACTTCTTCTTCAGCCGGTCCAGGTCCCTCATCAGGATGACTGAAAGCACCTGAGGGCCAGTCCCCACACTGGCAGCCCCATGCATCTCGGCACCTGCTCACTTCTGAGCCCTGTGACCTCAGTCCTGCCTGTCTCAGATCCCCTGGGCACAGTGACCTGGCCAGGAGGCCAACCCACCTCTCTCCTGCAGGTGCCACTTGGGGACACATACCGCCCCCTTGCCTGAATGTTTGACCCGTGGTGGAAAAAGGCAGCTGCCTCAGGTGAGGGGGCTCAGTGGGCACAGGGGGCGGGGAACGCCTGAGAGCCTAGTCCTGGGCCCCCATGCTTGGAGACCATCGGGGGAGACGCACAGCACAGGGCTTGAGGCGATGGCTTGCTGCTGGTCACAGCTGACAGAGCAACCATGACCTGGGGCCAATGGCACCCCCCCCCCCGGGGCCCACATCTCACAGCCTACGTAGGACCTCAGATAGGGGAGTCTAGAGCCAGTACCCCTCTTGTGGGCCCTGGAGGATGACCTTCCTAGACCCAAGTGGGGTGTGAGCTAAGGCTGAGCAGGGGACTGGGGGGGGGGGTGCGCAACGAGGCCCCCAGGCAGGGGGAAACTAAATGAGTGACAGCCCCCCAGAGCCGGACAGGGGGAGCCCCACAGGGGCTGGCTGTGCAGGGGTTTAAGCCAGGCTGCAGATCTGAGGGAGAGCAAAGGCTTGGCATCGTTGCCTTCTGCCCATCCCCAGCAGGTTGGATGTGAATGGACCAGGCCTGGGACACAGCCCACCGGCCTTGGCCGAGCACAGCCGATATCCTGGTGCGGGAGCTGAGCTGGCAAGGCCCGCACAACCCCTGCCCGAAGAGCAAGGACCCGGGCAGCCATGGCGAGCAGTTGGTAGAGGAGTACCTGTCACCTGCCCGACTGGTGAGTGCCAAGGGCTTGGGGGCTCAGGCCGCAGGGCTCCGCGTGGGGCAGCATCCCAGGGCTGGTGTCCGGCCTGCCCTCGGTCCCCAGCCCTCTAGGCTTGCCTGGCTGACAGACGTCCTCAGCCCTGCTGTGTGACACAGGTGCTTGGTGACACAGATGTGCCCCCGCCATTCAGGACCCCAAAGGGAATGAGCCGGGCAGGAATCCCACAGGTATTTGCCTGGTACCCGCTGTGTGCTGGGCTCCAGGGACCCCTCTGTGAACCGCTCCATGAACCTGAGGAGCCCCTCGTTCAAGCGGCTGTCATCCCGGCAGGAGACAGGGTGGGGGGCCGTCAAAGTGCCCGGCACACAGCAGGTGTGAACCACCGGGGATAGATAGATAAAACACAACCTCAGTAGGGGAGCCCTGGCGTCCGGGCCCAGCTGGTTAAGTGGGGGCCGCTCCGGGGTCCCACCGACTGCGTCTGGGGCAGCTGCTGAAGGCTTTCTCCCACATCTGGGGCTGTCAGCCCCGCCCCTGTCCTGAGGCCCACCAGGACGCGGAGAGCCCTCATGGCTCCCAATTCCTGCCCAGCGACCCTTCTGGGAAGCTCTGCACGTCACCCGCTGCTGGCCATGCCGAGGGGGCAGACCCCGCCAGCTGCAGGCACCGCCACACCCACCCTTGCACGGGGTAAGAGGGTGAGAGGCTCATGGAGAGGGGTGCCTTGGAGACCCTGCCGTGACATACTCACCGACGTGCAGCAGAAGGAAACCTGGCTGCCCCAGGCCCCCACCTGCCTCCCCGGCCAACTCAGAGATCGGGCGCGGGTGGGACTCGCCTGCCAGGCCCCTGTCCCCGCGCTCCGCACGGGCTCCTCTGTGCGTGCGGCCCTCCAGCCACCCTGCGAGCCCAAGACTTCCCAGTGCCTTGGTCCAGCACAGAGCACATCGGGACGGCCCCCCGCCAGCTCCTCAACAGCCCCCCCGACAGGGCCCCAGGGGACAGAGACGGATTCACAGCTGCAGGCCACCTCCGTGCTGGCCAGCTCTGGGGTGCTGTGTCCCTTGGTGCCAGTGAGGTCTGGGTTCAGACACAGCGGGCGGATGTGTTGGAGGGGGCCAGTGTGCACAGAGATCGGGGTGGTGCTCCTGTCTCAGGCACGCCTAGGGCCATGGGGAGCCCGGGCTGCCCTGACACGACGGCCTGGCGCTCAGAGGGGACTCGGGCACCGGTCGACCTGGGCACAGGGCTGGAGCATCCTCTGCTGGACAGAGCAGCTGGCTGGGAGCAGAGCAAGGGCAGGGAGGGCCAGGGAGGGCGGTGACCCTCACCTCCCCCACGAGGACATAGCCTCAGCACCCACCGAGCACCACACACCAGGAGTTAGGCCGGGCCGACTGAGCGAGCCCGCCGTGAGCACCCTCAGGGCCTGGAAGTGAGCTCATGCCAGAGGCCGAGGATACAGGACACAGGCTCTGGGCCAGGCGGCTGCAGTCCGGGTGCAGGAACCACCCCCCCTCCCCCCACCGCCCCGACCCCCCGCCCCAGCATCCGCGGAGCCACAGACACTCCCGGTGCTCAACGGAGTGTCTGTGTTTCATTTCCCTTCGTTTTGTGTTCCTTCTCGGCTGGCAGTGCCCAACAGGGAGGATGTTTGCAGGAGGAGGTATGGCCGCCGTGCCTTCCTCGGGTGGCCGGCGGGACACTCCTCAGAGGGCCCCGTCACACAGAAGGCTTTGTACAGCCTGGGATCCCCGCAACCTCAGGCCCGGGCGGGGTGCGAACGTGCCACGAAGCTGTCTCCTCAGACCCACGTGGACGCCCACCTCAGACTGCTCCCGGGTGAATCTCGCTGACGCTCAGGCGCCCACCAGCAGTCCCCAACCCCTCGGCAGGGGGATCGCTGTATCCCGTGTGTCGTCTGTGGCCACATAACGCTGACCGTGAGCCTCCCAGACTCTGGCTCCAAAGACGGGTGTCCGTCCTGAGGCTGCCCTGCTCCCAGCCGCACCGCGGGCTCCCGCTGGGATCCAGGCTCAAGGGCACACACGGGACCACCCTGCTCAGGGCCGACGCCGGGGTGAGCAGCGGGCGAACCCCAGGTGCCAACTCGTGGGTTCCCTCCGCCAAGCCCAGCGTGGACGAGGCCACCTGCTCTGGGGTCTGTGTTGTCGCCCGCCAGGGAATGGGCGCACCGTTCTAATTCAGGGGAGGAGCGACAGGCGTGAGCGGCGGCCTACCCACCCCCACATCCAGACCCTGCACACTCCCCGAGTCCCCACGCGCCCCGTCTCAGGCGAGTCCAGTGTCCGGGGAGGAAACTATACCGCACACATCCGAAGAAGGGCCTGTCCGTGAGACCCAGGCGAGCGTGAGGACCAGCGTGGCCCCCCAGCCAGCCTGCAGAGGGGGACACAACAGGCTACCTCGCCAGCCTCTCCCAGTTGAGAGATGGGGGCCCTGGTCTGGTGGCACTGACCCCCACCCAACAAATGTCTGGGTGCCCTGTGCTGGGAACACGCATTGATTGGAGATCGTTCTGTCCCTGGGGTGGCTTCCGTCCATCCTGGGGCCCCCTTCTCCGCCTGGCTCCCGGCTGGGGAAAGGGCCGCTGTTGCGGACGACCTCCGTGACCCCCAGTCCGGGCCGCGGCGGCCTGGTCATCAGAGCCCCACAGCCCGTGTGCTTTGCCGTACGAATGAGTCCGGCCGACGCCAGGACCCAAAGCCACACTTGCGATTGTGTCCGGACACGGTCCTCTCTGCGGACTCTGTCACTGCGAGCCGGGGCCTCTCCTGAGAGCCCGGGGCCTCTGCGGGTGCGGTGGGTGCCGGGCAAGCTGGCTTCGTCCCTGAGACTGGCTCACTGGGTCGTCCTACCTGCAAGCCCTTCTCAGCTTTCTCTCTTGCGGATTGGAAGCGAGAGGGCATTTTATTTTTCAGACCCACGGGCTCCAAACCTCCAGGGCTCTGTCCCCTCCCTCTGGACAGCCCCCTGTCAAGGGCACTAAGGGGGCTCAGCTCACTCCGCCCGCAGCGTGCTGGGACCTCTCCACTCAACGCGACAAGCTCCTCGTGCACGTTTTCTGCCATCCAGGCTACCGCAGGAGACTGTCTCGCATGGCACAGGCGTCTGCCTTTTCAGACCCCCAACCCGGTCCCAAATCAGTCACGTTGTTTAGTCGTGTTGTCGTGCGGACCGTGGGAACCGTGCCTAGCTCCCGCGTTCTGTATGAATCCGCCATGGCTGCGACGCTCCGTGACAAACAACACCCAGCCGCCGTGGGTGGATCCAGGCATGCTCGTCCGCGGGTCCGGGGGGCTGTGGTTCAGCCACGCTCAGCAGACTGGGCGCCGAGCTCCGACACACTGGGTCTGTTGCCCGGGTCTCATTTGGACACTGGCACCCTCAGGGCAGGCCCTTGTCTGCAAAGAGCCCCGCCAGCCAAAGCCATCCCTGGCCAAGGTCAACACAGATGAGGCACGGGCATTTCTGCCCCCTGTTCCAGCCCCACAGCCGAAGGCAGAGACTGGGGAGGAGTGACCGCAGTCCAGGCCCCAGGGCTGACTCTTCATTGATTTTTGCAGCGCGCCCTGGCCCAGGTAGATGACCTTCGACTGGTGGGCATGCTGGAGATGTGCGTCAGCACCCGTGAGAGCAGCCTGGGGAACTTCGGTGAGAGCCCCTCCCTGTCCACACCCCACCGCTGGCAAGGTCAGACTTTGTGAGGGTCCGTTCGCTGGAGGGCTCCCTGGCAGGCTTCGGTCTTTGGACCGCCGCACCCCACGGGCCTGCCCTGCATCCGTCTTTCAGGGATCGGGGACTGTCTTGCAGGGTCAATGCTCCGTCCTTGGAAGGAGTCTAGCTCAGAACCCTTTCCCTGGGGGTTTTAGGGTGCACAAGGACACGGGCTCGGGGGTTCCTGTGCTCTGGAACAGAGCCGCCAGTTGATGCAGGTTATGGTGTGGGGTGCCTGTGGCTGGATCTGGGATGTGGCTCAGGGATAGGACCCAAGCCGTGGCGGCCCCGCCACACCAATGGGGCGCCCCTCCTCTGAGCGGACTCCTGGAGTCCTGGGGCCTCTTGGCCTTCCGGACGGGCCGTCTGCTCAGGTGTCCCCCGCCCCGTGTGAAGCACACAGCCGTGAGGTTGCCTCCAGGACTCAGAGCGGCCATCGATCAGGGGCCGAGGGGCACGGATGTCTCCGGAGGGTGCAGAGAGGTGAGCGAGGGGTAAGGCTTAGTCTCTGACCTCTCCCTCCTCTGGCCCCCAGGGGTGCACCTGCCCAACCTCAGCCAGCTGAAGCTGAACGGTAGCCGCCTGGGCTCCGTGAGGTGAGCACCTGCCCTGGGATCCCGGCGGGGGGGGGGGGGGGGGGGGGGGCCCACCGAGAGCCTCCTGGCGTCCTGCTGCCTCTGCGTCCGGGCCCTAATGCCCGCCCTCCAGCCTCACTCTGGGACATGTGGCACGTGTCACCCACCCCCAGTTGCTTGGAGGCACCTGCTGAGAGTGACACCACTCAGAGCCTGTAGTCAGCTTCAGGCTGGTCACACCAGGTCTCCAAGGACCCACCACGGGGTGCCCGGAAGATGCTCCCCATCTTTGGCAAAGAGTCCCCAACAAGCAAGGGGTCTCCGGCGGGTGCCCCAATACCACCCAAGCCTTCAGGGTTTCAGGCGTCCCTGCGGCGGGGCACGTAAAACGTAATGGCACGTGAGTCATCAACTGAAGAGACAAAATTCAAAAAACTAAAGACAGATTAATGTCCTTTGTTTACGTCATTGGCCGGAAAGAGCAAAGCTGAAGCAACATCAGACTGTTTTTGGTGTCGGAGCAAAATGGGTTTTACGGAGCCAGGGCCGGCCAGCGTGAGGCAGGGGGTCCGGTCAGAATTCTGGAAAATGATCCAGACGTTTTAAATGGGCTCTCAGCACCCAGTCATGTCTAGGGGAGTCCAGAAAGGCATTTATGAAGCAACCTCCTTCGAATGCTTTCTTGATTTTCCTTATTTATACTGTTATTTATCAAATAAAGGTCAGGTGCAGCCCCAAGGGCCAGAGCAGAGCCCGGGCCTCAGGGGGCACAGAGGGCACCGTGTCTGCAGTGAGGGTCTAGAAAGTGGGGTTTCAGGAACGTGCCTGGAACGTGCGGCTAAGCAGTGTTCTGACAGAGAAATCAACAAAGACAAAAAAATCCTGTTTACTCCTTCCTTGTTGAGGCTTCAGATTAGCTCAGCGAATAATGAAGTGTATAAAACTCATAAACGAGAGGATGAAAACTACAGAGAAGTGGAACGTATTATAAAATTAAGAAATATGATACATCATTTGTAGCAAAACAAAATAATTCAATTCCAAGAAAACAAAAAAAAATCCAATTCCAAGAAAAATGATTAGATCATAAATTGCAAGAAAACACGTTCTGTCCCTTGATAACAACAGCGACAAGTGTAGCAAGCCTTTTAAGTTTTGTCTTCCTGAATCCTGAAACTGGGCCACATGAGGTTTGCAAATCTCCACGGGCTGAAAGTGGACAACAGTTTGTAAAAGGAAGCTATCTAATTAAGCGTGGCAATCCGGTAAATTCATGTGCGGCTTAGCTGATAACAGCCATACTAAGGGCATTAAAATCTCAGGCCGGGGTGGGGCGCCCAGGCTCAGTCAGAGGAGCGTGCGACCCTTGGTCTGGAGTCGTGAGTTCGAGCCCCACGTTGGGCGTAGAGATTACTTAAAAAGATAAAATCTCAGGCAGTATCTTAAGGGCTGGAAAATGATTTTGACGTAATGTCTGTCCGTTCGTCGGCGGCTGAGAGGGAACTCAGCGGCTGAAATGTCGCGGGCGTGAAGGCGGATGTTCTTGATCACACGGGCTGAGCGTGGCTTAGACTCTGCGAGGCCCCTCAGCCCGCCTGCCCCCGCTGACCTCGCCTGTGGCGGCCTTCGCTTCCACAGAAACCCTTCGTTTTGACCCGGTCCGCCAATTCTGGCTGGTGATTTGGGTCTCATCCAGGAAGTTCGTCCACGCCCCCGAAGTCGCGGGATTATCCTGTCTCTCCTTTCGTTCACTCTTACGGTCTCTACCTGCGAGGTCGCCTTCAATGGCGGCATGAGATCGGGACCCAGTTTAATTCCTGCCGCACGGTGAGCCCCTTTTCCCGACATCGTCTCTCCAGCAACCCGCCGCCTCCCTACAGACCACTCTGCCACTTATCGGGTCCTCGCGCAGATGTGGACGTGGGAGCTCTCGGCGGCGTCTGTCCGTCTGTCCTGCACCAGTGCCACGCTGCCTGCGCTCCTAGGGCTGTGTGTTCGTGTGTCCGTGTCCGACGGCCTCCTCGTCGCCTTCCTTTTCCCAAAACGACCGGGCTGCTCCCGAACGCTTCTCGTATTTGACGTTTACGATCTGTTTGTCGGGCGTTGCCCGCACGACTTTTTCCGAATTCTCTTTGCAGCGAAGAAAGATTCACCCGCTACTTCGGGTTTATTTGTTACCCATACACGTTCACGGAGATGAATAGCTCTCCACCCGTGTGCTCTTTTACGTTTTTAACGGAGTCTTTAAGCTTCCCCTAGGTAGGAAGCTTGTTATCGGATAGAAAGCCTTCCGCCGCAGGTCACGGGACGCTGTATCCCCCAGCGCGCACCCGGGCCGAGCCCCGTTCCAGGCCGCGGACGAGGCGGCCGTGACCGGCACGCACGAGGCCCGAGCAGCAGAGAGGTAGTCTTTCCCGGTTAGGCAGAGCAGAAGTCAAGGCGAAGGTGGACGGCCCTGGCTCCTTCTGGCGCTGCGAGGGAGGAGCCGTTTCGTTCCGCTCCGCTGGGGTGGGGGGCAGCTTGCTGCCGTCTTGGGCGCCCCTTGGCTCGTCGGCGCCTCCGCCCCGTCTCTGCCCCCACGTTCACACGGCATCCTCTCTGTATCCCCACCTGCGTCCCCACGTCCCCTTTTCATAAGGACACCAGACAGTATTAGCGCCCACCCCGCGCCGCGGGGAGCTCGTCTTAATAATTGCACGTGCTACAACGCCTTCTCCAAACAGGGTCGCATCCTGAGGTGCTGGCAGGTAGGACTTTGACTTACGTGTTGCTGGGAGGGGGGACACCCTTCATCCTGTAACGGGCAACGTGCCCCCCTGCGTCTGACAGTAAGAACAAGCAGGTTCCCAGCGTCCCTCCTGCGTTTCTCTGTGCAGAACCGCGTCCTGTCACACTCCCCGGCACCAGCCGCCAGGAACAGAATGTGATCGTGAACCGAGGCGGCGTGAGCTCAGCCAGGAGCCACCCCTCCCGTCCCCACTGCTGCTTGGGACAGGGCAGGACATCGGCCTCCCTGAGACCAGAACTAAAGGCCCACATGTTTACGGGATTTTTGCAATCACGCATGGGGCTCCGTTTCTCTTGTATTTTCTGGTTGGTTGCTATAAGCGTAGAGAACTACGCTGATGTAGCGTAGATTTCTTTTCCATCAGTACAACACTACTGACTCTCATACGTGGGTCTTGTCTCTGGCAACCTCGTGTCTTGATTTTCGACGGAGCAAAACTGCCAAGCTCTCCTAGAACCCCAGTAATTTGTTAATTCAGTCGGGGTTTCTGTCTTGAAGATAGAAAGACCGGCAACTTTCCCTTCTAGCCCGCACGCTTCTTCGTCTCACCCCGTAGCCTCGGCGGGCCCGCCCCCCGGCACGACGTGAAATACGAGCAAAGACGGCGGCGGGCACGCTTGGTTTCTGTCTGTCTGAACGGGCGCGTGTCTCAGTTTCTCTGCGTCTGTCCACACGATCACGAAGCGATACTCCTGGACCCCATCGGTGGTGGTGATCCTTCCCTGTGCGTCTGCGGTAGGACTACTGGGTCACGCTGAGTTAACATCACTGTGACTTTGAATTCTATTTGCTCGGCAGTCTTCCTGTACGTGCTCACGAGGGCCAGCCCTTCGCCTGCCCTGTACTTCCCTGGTTCTGGGATCAGAGGTTGACGCCTACGTTGCCTCCGCCTCTAACTGTCCTTTTCGACGGCTCTATTTTTTAAACTTCTTGTGTACAAAACTGTTGTGGAAGATCGACATTGTCGACTCCTTGGTGGCTCATTAGAACTTACTTTTAAAACCGGTAGGGGCGTCCGGGTGGCTCTGTCGGTTGAGTGTGCGACTCTTGCTTTTGACTCCGGTCACGATCCCAGGGTCGTGGGATCCAGCCCGTCGGGATCTGACAGCACAGAGCCTGCTTGGGTTTCTCTCTCTCTCTCTCTCTCTCTCTCTCTCTCCCTCTCTCCCCCTCCCTCTCTGCCCCTCCCCTGCTCTCTTTCTCTCTTCCTCTCTCAAAACAAATAAATAAACATTTTTAAATTAATTCACGAAAACCAGTCCAGGTCTGAGGACCGTGAGGGTTGGGGGATGACCGTCACCACTTAATTTCTTTAACCGAGTTTCGTATTTCCTTGCGTGCCGCTTTATCCAGGTTTTCAAAAATGTTGGTCTATATTTTGTTTACAGCGTCTTCTGGTTTTTTGCCACGGCTGCGCTGGCTGTAATTCCTCCTCCTTTGAGATGCCGTGTATCTGTTGGCATCGTCTCCTCACCTTCGCTCTGCGGGAGGTTGTCCGTGAACTTTTTGCGGAGTCGGCTCTCGGCTCTGTTGGTTTTCCGCACAGTCTGGTTGTTACTCGTCTTTATTGTGTCTTCACTTCTTGTTCTGTTTGGAATGTGCTGTTGTCCTCTCTCCGGCTCCTCGAGCGAAATGCGTAGCTCTGTTGTGGCGATCCTTCTAGTTTTCTGAGAAACACACTTGAAGACGCAGCTCTGTCTTCCTGGACAGCGTCAGGCACGGTTCCACAAATTCCGCGTGCTTTGCTCTTTGTCGTTACTTCCAAACATTCGGTAATCTTCCTATTGAATCTGAGATGAGGCAAAATCTGCTAGGTATTCCCCCGTACCCACTCTTCTGTAACGCTGGAAGTCCCCGCTTTCGGCTGGGCACGTAGCCACCTAGCCCCCCCCCCGGAGCCCGCTCTGGCCGTGCCCCTCGGGTCTGAACCACAGGTCACAAGCAGACTCTGAAAAGAAATGGAATGGAACAATAATGCCATCTCAGAAACGAAGACACACTCCAAAGAGATCCTGCAGGAAACCCAGCACAACGTGCCGCGTGGAGAACAGGAACCGTCAAAACGACCACACCTGTCCGTAAACGGCGTCTGGACGAACCACAAGGGTGGAGGGCAGGCGGAGGGTCTGGTCTGCTGGGCACGTAACTGTAATCGCTTCAGAAGGAAACCGAATTGTGGAACAGAACAAATAGTTAAAGGTTAAAGAAAACTTGTGAGGGAGGGCGCCTGGGTGGCTCAGTCGGTTGAGTGTCCGGCTTCAGCTCAGGTCAGGATCTCACGGTTCGTGGGTTCGAGCCCCGCGTCGGGCTCTGTGCCAACAGCCTGGAGCCTGCTTCCGATTCTGTGTCTCCCTCTCTCTCTCTCATTCTCTCTCTCTCTCAAAAATAAATAAAAGTCAAAAAAATTGTTTAAAAAAAAGAAAACTTGTGAGACACAAAAGAGGACTTTCAACCACACGTTGAAGGGAAAAATCGAAGGTGGCCAGCTAACACTGGAACGCACCCTAACGAAGTTACTGGACGTGAAGATGAAATCTGGAGGCGGCCGAGGAAAGGCATCACCTCCTCCTTGAAGGTGAACCAGTCATGTGGTTTCCCTGGGACCTCTCTACAGAAACACTCAAGGCCGGGAGACGGGGTGACGCCCACATGCCCAGTGGAAAGAAAGCAGGAACGGAAATTCCACGCCCAGCCGGTGCTTCGGAATAAGTTACAGATCAAGGAAAAGAGTTTGATTGGCCCCTCTCGAAGAAGTCACTAGACACAGACCTCAGCCAATTAAGAGATGACGGGAAGATACACTGGCTGCAGCGGACTGGGGGTGAACGTGGAGACCCCGTAACGGGAGTGAAGTTCACAAAGGTGACGTGGAGGTTGGGGGGACGGCAGCCAGGTGAGGCTGTGGGTCAGACATCACCATGGTGGGGGGAGGGGGCATGTGCACTGGAAGGTCTGAGGAAGTCACCGAGCCGTGCGGAAAAGCCATCGGATGTCACAGGGCTGGGAGGAGGACACAGGAACAGGAACAGCTAAGCAGGGAGAAGGGCAGACGCCAAGTCCCGAGGCGAGAAAACGCAGGGGTGCGCTTTCAGGAGCACAGGAGTCACGCTGCAGCGACTGGTCCCCACCCTCACCCCAGGCCCCGGCAGGGAAGCCCCCCCACGTCAGGGTCCCGGCAATGCAGCTCTCCCAAGCAGCATTTCAGGCCCTCGCCCCCAATTCGAATGCCCAAGAAGCTATTAGTGGTACAACTAGAAATATTAGGGTGCCCGCAACACGACACGCAAAAGTCCCGGGGGAGACTAGGCAATAGAGGGAGGAGAGTAAAACCCCCAAACTTCAGCAGATACTGCGAGAGACACGGAAGATGTGGTTTCTTGGCATCTTCAAAACAAGAATAGCATGCTACGAAAAAAGAGCGGAGGACAATGAGGGGCACTTAAGAGTCAGACATGGCGGCCAACATAAAAACATCAGCAGCAATGTTGGAAAATGGGCAAATCTCCCAGAAAGCAGAAGACAAGGCAGAGAGATGGAAACAGGGGAGAGAAGATAAGAAAACGAGGGTCATCCTCAGACAACCGAGGAAGGACTGGTAGAGCTCCAGATGTGAGAACGGGGAACACGGAGAGAGAAATACAAAAGAAATGCCATCAAGAACCTCCCCGAACCCGATGAAAGGATACACCCTGTCAGGGGGCACCCAGGAATGAAGGGCCCCTGTAGGCAGCAGTGGGCCCAGAGAGCCCCAGCGTTGTTCTAAGATGAGGCGGCACCGGCCTGCCCATCTGCAGGGGAGTGGCGGCAGAGGGAGGGCGATGGGCCAAGACAAGACTTGGGCAGGGGACGGCCCGGGGCAGGGGTGGGGGAGGTCTTGCAGGCACAGCTGACTGGCAGAGGGGGTGTAACTTGGGGCAGCCAGCCACAAGCACGGCCCAGAGAGGGAGTGGGGCTGATCCCACCGGGGCAGGGCCACCTTGCTCAACCCCCCCTCCCCGCTGCTGCAGATGGTGGGTGGGTGCGGCTCAGCCAAATAACCCCGCCCAAAGGCGTCTCCCCTCCGCCAGACCCAGCCCTCCAGGGGTGGGGGGCAGGAGGAGGTGGCTTCTGCCGGTGCCCAGACCGGGGAGCTGCAGCAAGGAATGAAGGCAGGGAGGCAGAGCGCTCCGGGGCCCTTTCCTCAGCCTGGAGGCTGCCACGCACCAGCCACAGGTCATGGGCAGCCCTGCACCTGGAGAGAGCCAGATGCGGGTGGTGGATGGGCTCGCGGCATAGCACAGGGCCTTCGTGGATGCACACGTGGCCCTCCAGCCCAGGACGGCGCTGACCAGCCGACCCTGCCCTCCACAGAGACCTGGGCACCTCCCTGGGCCGCTTGCGGGTGCTGTGGCTGGCCCGCTGCGGCCTGACCGACCTGGATGGCATTGGCTGCTTCCCGGCCCTGAAGGTGGGTCTGTGGTGCCCCGGGCTGGGGAGAGGGTGCCGGCCAAGCCCTGGCTGAGGCCCCCTGCTGTCCCAGGAGCTCTACGTCTCCTACAACAACATCTCAGACCTGAGCCCGCTGTGCCTGCTGGAGCAGCTGGAGGTCCTGGACCTGGAGGGTAACAGTGTGGAGGTCCTGGAGCAGGTGCGTTACCTGCAGCTGTGCCCGAGGCTGGCCACGCTCACCCTGGAGGGCAACCTGGTGTGCCTGCGGCCAGGGCCCAGCCCCTCCAACGAGGTGCGTCTGGTGGGCGCCCGGGGAAGCACGTGCACGGGATGGGGAGACGCTCTTGGCCCTCCCACGGCCCCAGGGGCCTCTCCGCCCACCCGGACGCTGGTCATGTCCAGGCAGGGCGGCGGGATCGTCCTCAGGCGCGTCCCCCAGGCACAGTCCACCTGCACCCTGTGACTTGTTCACCGGGAACTCATTCTCTGGTATCGCTGGAGACCTTCTAGGCCGGGACCAGACCCCACGGGGCCACGTGCACACAGGCCCCCAGCCCATGCACAGACCCCCGTGAGGCCCATGCACACACCACATGGAACCACGCGTGTCCGGTTCAGTCTGCACATGGAATCACACACGCACACTCACACACAGCCCCGTGCACGCCCAGTCCAGAGCCCCCCTCGTCTCCCGCCGGCCTGTGCACACCCCACACAGCTGCCCACACCCCCGCACTGCCCGTGCCCAGAGCGCACTCTTCCTGCCCTGCTAGCCTCCACGGGGTGGTGGTGCCCAGCTAGGCCACAGCTCTGGGCTCAGGGGAGCTCCACAGGCCAGAGGACACCACTGGACCTTGGCTGTGAGCCTAGAGGGTGAGTTCACGTGCGGGGGGGGAGCCCAGGGTCCCCGCAGTCCCTGGTGGCCAAGAGTGACCCAGGCCGGCACCCACAGGACGGTCTGGAGGAATCGGCCACGGGAGGGGCCCCGCTAGACCCAGGCCCGCCACGCCCTCCACCCTGCAGGTGCCCCCCGGCTACAACTATCGGGCAGAGGTGAGGAAGCTCATCCCACAGCTGCGGGTCCTGGATGAGGTGCCAGCCGCACACACGGCCGTGCCGGCCCCCCGGGAGCTGCGCCAGGACTGGCTCATGGTGAAGGAGGCCATCAAGGAGGGCAGTGTCTCCGAAGGCCTGTTCCCCGGGCTGGGTATGGCGGCCACTCCCCTGCCCTCTGGCAAGGGCTGCCCTACCCCGCCTGGAGACCTTACCGGCTGGAGCCCCAGAAGACGCCCCCCCCCGCCGCCCCCAGGAAGAGAGCTCTGCACCCCCCAGCACCCCCCTAGGCCTTTCAGAGATGAGCAGCCATATTTCACATCCCTTCTCAGCCTTGACCTTCTGTCCCCAGAGCCCCGCATACCTGCCCCCAGGCCAGGATAACCTGCCTGTGAGCAGAGCAGCGCCTGGTGGGGCGTGGGCCTGCAGACACACAGACACGTGTTAGGGGGCGGGGGTCCCTGACCTGTGGACAGTGTCACGGGCTGGCCGGCTGGCGTGTGCTTCCGTGACCTCTGATTCTGACCCTCGGGTAGATCATCCCCACGGAGCCCCCATCCGGACACTCGGCTCCCAGCTCTCCTTGCCTGAGACCCAGCCACGGGCCCCCAGGCCACGGCCCCTCTCCCTACTGGTCACTGGGGGTCCCCTGCCGGGAGGCCTGCTTCCCAAGGACCCAGCTCCACAGGACGACACCAGTAACCTCACCCACGGTAACTACCCACCTCTGCACAAAGCTGACCCCGCAGCCCCTCAGCCCCAGAACAGACCCAGCCACCCCTCTTCTTCAGGTGCTAGCCGAGTCCTCTGCGGAAACCCCACCAAAGGCCTGCGGGAGCGTCGACACCAGTGCCAGGTGTGGCTTGTCACCCCCAAGTGGGTCACAACTGCAGTGCTACCACAGGGGACCCGTGTACTGGCCTGGCAATGCCCTGGCCTACAGTCACTGCTGGCCAGAGGTCCCAGCCTTCCCAACACCCTGCACAGCCAGATGAGTCCTGCCTTCAGGGTGCCCCCCACCTGGCCCCCTCGAAGGCTGTGCCCCCAAACCAGCCCCTTCTCTCCTCAGGCCTGGACACCTCCGGAGCAGCTGGCCCCACAGGAGGACCTGGCTGCCAGTGCCTCCACCCCAGGGCCTGACCCTGCAGACAGCAGTGACCTCCTGGCCTTGGCTAGGCTCCAGGCCCGGAGGGAGCTGCGCCTTCGGTGGGTGCCCCTCCCCCTCCCAGCCCCCAGCCCTACCACTGCATGTCCTGGTTTGGTGGGAGGTCATGGCAGGGTGGGGGGGGGCTGCCTAGGTACCCCGGATGGCTGGGGCAGCTGGCCGTGGGAGCCTGAGGCTGGGGGACCACCCCAGAGCACATTCGTTTGGGAATGGCCCTAAGGGCAGGGCTGCACCCCCTCCCCCCTCTGGTCCCCTCCCCAGTAGGTACCTGGAGTCCCAGCAGGAAGGTGCCACAGCCCCCCGGGGCCCACGGGGGGTGCCCGAAGAACAAGAGGACGAATCTAAGCCCAGGACTCCCTCTGGCCCCCAGTGTCTGGTCCCAGGTACTGAGAGTGACCCCACTCACTGCCCCAGACCAGCATTCGTCGGCTTGGGTCCCCTTCCTCAGCTGGACTCTGAGAGGGGCTGTAACGGGGAGGGCCTCTCCTGATGGTGAGGACTTACAGTCAAGGGTTCCAATCCCAAGTCCTCCTCCCCTGAGCGCTCGGGATAATAATGCCCCAGGGGCTGGACAAAAGGGGGTATGAGCAGGGGCTCTGGACTGAGAGAGAGGGTAGGGTGGCAATGAGTGGCCAGGACAGGCCCACTGGGCAGGGAGCAGGGCACAGGCCCAAGGAGGGGAGAGGCCGCCAAATGGGCCAGAGGACTGAGGCGGGGAGGGTGCTGCCCTTACCCTGCACACAGGGCCTGTGCTGGGCCCAGGACGCGAGTGTCCTGCATGGAACAAACGTGGGGGGCTGTAGAGACCCTCACGCAGCAGGGCCCAGGGAGGCTTCCTGGAGGAAGGGTCTGAACTGACGCGTAGAACTGAGGGGGCAAGCCTGGGAAGGGGGCATTGTAAGCAGGGGCAGCAAGTACATAGGCCATAGGCGCTTTTTTTTTAATTTGATTTTTTATTTTTTAAAATTTACATCCAAATTAGTTAGCATATAGTGCAACAATGATTTGTTAGTGCCCCTCCCCCATTTAGCCCATCCCCCCTCCCACAACCCCTCCAGTAACCCTCTGTTCTCCATATTTAAGAGTCTCTTCTGTTTGGTCCCCCTCCCTGTTTTTATATTATTTTTGTTTCCCTTCATAGGCCATAGGCTTAAAGGTTGGCTGAATGACCCTCCTGTGGGTTGGGGAGTCAAAAGGGCCAGGATGGAAGAGGGACAGGACAGACAAAGCCTGTGCCCTTCCCTGTGTGGGCTTGTGCCTGGGCTGTTGGGGTGGGGGGGGTGGGGGAGACAGAGGACAGGCAGAGCACCCAGCGGGAGTGGTAACAGACAGTGGGGACCCAGGGACAGAAGGGTGCCAAGGCCTCCCACTCCAGGCCAGGTCCAGGGAAGCACTCACTGGTCACGGCCACACCTCCCAGTCTGCCCTGAGGGGGGTGCCAGGGCCTCACTCTATAGCGGAGTGCTGGGAACTGGCCCAGGGCCACTCTTGGTGCTGCGACTCAGTGACCCAAAGCCAGAGCTCAGACTTTGTGGCCTCTGCATGCCCAGAAGTGGGTGTGGCCCCAGCAAAGTCACAAGGCCGCAGAGCCACAGCCTCCCAGGGGAGCACAGGAAGTGGAGGAGAGGGGTGCCGCTGTGAGGGGGTGAAGGGCTGGGGGAGGGGTCCCAGGGGACACTGCCACCTTGCTGTGGTGGCCCTCGCCCCATCTACTGATCCCTGTGGGGACCCTTGTCTGACAAGCTCTCTTTCCTTGTTTTCCAGAGTCTTCTAGGACCTCAGGCTGTAACCTGATCCCCTCTCCCCCTAAGTTCCCCTTGCCATCTGATTCCAGCAACACCTTCTGGGGGTCCCCAGACCTGCAGTTCAGGAGGCGTAGGCTCAGAGCCCTAGGCAGCTTGAGGCCTGGCCTGGGTCAGGGGCTAGCTGCGGTGACAGCTCTAAGAGGCCTGGAGGTGGCCTCGGGGCCGAACCCTCAAGCCCAAGGATGTCCCAGCCCAAAGCCAGCCCCGGATCCAGCAGCCAGACCTCCCTGGCCTCCGGTGCGTGCAGCACCTGAACCCTATCACCCCAGCCCAATCCCACCCCTAGTGTAACCCCCCACCCGCTGCCAAGCTGGCCTGGACTGCGGGCCAAGGAGCCCCAGTGTGGTCGTGGGAGCCCCATGTGAACTCTGGCCTCATGGAACCCAGAGCATCTTGGAGAGTGTGTTGGGGGGCGGGAAATAGGCTTGACATAAGAGGGACCCTTCTTGGTGGAGGGGAGTGGGGGAGTTGGGACTGCCAGGGGTGGGCACAAGGAAGAGCCCGGATAGGAGAGCCCAGTTCCCCACCGCTGGCCCCGCTGCCCGTTCCTTCCATGGGACCGGGCCTTCCCAGGAGGAGTGGTCAGAGCGACGAACCCGGAGGACACAGGCTGGGCCCAGGCTGAGGTGGCCAGAGTGCAGCCAGGCCCCCCTCGCCCCCCGACCCCGGGGGATTTGTGCGGGTCCTCGCCCACGCAGGGACAGGGCAGCCGGTGCCCTTCCCTTGGGATAGGGCACCCCAAAACCAAGCGAATCCGCTTTAAGGACTCTCAGGTGTACATGAATGCGGTTTACTTCGTAGGCGACGTTGGTTCAATAAATTGTGCAGCTGGCACTGCTGGTCTCCCACGACTTTCTCCCAGCGCGGCCCATCGGCCTTGGGCGCCCACGCCCGCGCTGCCCTCCACCTTCTACACCCGAGCGCCCGGGTCCGCGGTGACCGGCGGGCAGGGGAGGAAGCGGAAGCCGTATCTGCTCTCAGCCGTGCTCTGCACTGACAGCGCTACCATCGGGCAGCCCAGGTCCACGCTCCTCCGGCACACCTGGGGGGGCGGAGCCTGAGCGGCGCGGGGGCGGGGCCTGGAGGGGCGGAGCCCGAGCGGCGCAGGGGAGGGGAGGGGAGGGGAGGGGAGGGGAGGGGAGGGGCGGGGAGGAGGACCCCGCGGGAGCTCGGGTATCCCGCCACAGCCCGCACGCGCGCGCGCTCACCCGGACCCTGTGCTCCTTGCTAGCCCCGCAGTGCTCCAGGCACAGCCCGGCCTCTGCGAGGGACAGCGACGGGATGGGGTCGGCCGGACTCCCACTCCCCGGCGGTCCGCCCGCCCTCCGCGTCCCCGTGCGCTCACCGGGCAAGGCGGGCAGGAGCTCGGGCGTGCGGGTCTCGGCGGCCTCGGGCCTCGCCGGCACCTCCCGCGGGCGGAAGAGCTTGCTGGTGCTCAGCCGCGGCAAGAGGCCCCGCGTCCTGGTGGGGCAGGAGGGTCGTGAGGTCCGGAGCCCGCCCGCGGGAAGGGCAGTCCTGGAGGGGAAGGGGCCTGGGGAGGCGGGAGCCAGGGGCTGGTCCTGCAGGGCACGCCGCGTGGGAGCGCTCTTGAATTACTGGGGGGGGGGGGGCGGGGGGGGGCGGCGAGGACGGACCCGGGGAGGTGGGTGGTGGTCCTGCACGGGAACCCGTCTGGAGAGCGGCCTCAGAGGGGATTGGACCTGAGGCAAGGGAATGGTCCCTTAGCAGGGAGTCTGGGGGGATGGTTCTTGCGGGGGTGGGTCCTGGGAGGCAGAGGAGACCCAGGGACCCGCGGTGCCCACCTGGGCCTCCGGCGTCTGGCTCCGGCCTCCCGCACCCTGCCCCCGCGCGAGTGTTGAGGCCCGCGACTCTGCTGCCCGGGGTCGGCCCCAAGCCCGTCCTCTGAGAGGGGGAAGCGGTCTACGGAGAGGTCGGTGTTGTCAGCGAAGATCCTCGAGACCGGGGTCACGCAGTGGGGGGCCCGGTGCTCGCTCAGGACCTGCGGGCCGTCCGGCAGGGGCGCAGCGGTCACCCCCAGCCCGCGGGGCTCTCCGCCCACCCCATCCCGGTCTGAGACGCACCCTGACCTCGCCCTTGGGGTTCAGGAGGAGAGTCACGCATCCCCGGCCGGAATGGAAGTGGACAGGCTCTTGGCCCAAGGACGACGGCGGCTGCTTCTTGGTGCTGCCGGGGCCCTCGCCCCAAACCTGCTGGACAGCGCGGGGCGGCGGGTGAGGGGCGGTGGGGGCCGGAGCAAAGGCCACGAGGGCTGGCGGGGAGCGGGGCGCACCGTAACGTGGTGCCCTGGAGCCAGCAGCGTGCCGGGCGGGAAGCGGTACATGCACACCGGGAAGCCGTACAGGAGCTGCCGCAGCGTGAGGCCGCCCAGGTCGGCGGTCTCCTCCAGCGACTGGTTGAGCACGCGCACGAACCTCTCCTTGCGGCTCACGGCCACGATCTTCAGGCTGGAGTTAATGGGGCTGGGCGGGTGAGCAGGGAGGGTAGAGGCACCGCAGAGAGGCGTGGGCACCCCTCCACCGCGGTCCTGCTAGGAGACCCACCCCTGCTGGGGTCCCCCACCCCCACCCCGTGTCACCCCCCTCCCCTCCCACGGAGGCGGTGCCTGGGATGCCCGTGCTCTGAGTCTGCACAGGACTCCCCTGTCAGGACCGTCTTACCAGGTGGGTCTCGGGGGGGGGGGGGGGGGGGCGGGGGGGGTTCCAGGGATCCAGGGAGAGACCTGTCGGAAAGAGGACCTCCATATGGAGCATCCTCTGGGGACATCGAACAGGAGGCCAGACTAACCTGCAGTACCCTGAGGCCGCACGTGGGAGAGGAACAGCTCCAGGGGTCAGATCCACAGCAGGAGGGATGGCCCTGGGGGCTGAGGGAAGAGGAGGGACAGCTCAAAGTGCTGGGGAGGGGTGGGAGGGAGCGAGCCAGAGTGCAGAGGAGGTAGCGTCTCACCCAAGGCCACCCACACCCCTGGGGATGAGGCAGGAGAGGCCCCCAAGCGGCCTTGCACTGAGCTGTTGGGGAGACCAAGCTGCTGGAGAGGGCTGTTTAGGGTTTGGGGCGGAGATCCCAGCCTCACGGTGGGGGGAGGGAGGAGCCACCAGGGAGACCCGCCGTACCCCACCTTCAGGCAGTGCCTGCATTTCCCTGCCGAAGCTCCTCCGGTGTGGTTTTGTCAACTCAGAACTGCGGCCTGCAGCGCAGGGTGGCTGTCCCGTCACCTTCTGCACGCGATGAGGCTCAGCCAGCCAGCCACTGCCGGGATTGGAGTCTGTGCCCCCTGAGCTGCTGGTGCCCACAGAGGGCAGGGAACGCCACTCGACACTCTTGAGATGCTGTTCCACACACTCTCTATGCAGCTCCGAGCCCCACTGGCCAGGCACTGGGGCCGGTGGGGATGGCAAGGCCCGGGGGTGCCTGTGGGCCACAGTCTGCTGACCTGCTTGCTGCCTGCTGGCTCTGGCTTCTGAACTCCAGCCCTGCCCCCATCTAACCTCCCCAAGGTGGGCGGGGCACCCCGAGTTGTGGTTCCAGTCCCTGGGACCCAGCCTGGGAGAAAGGCCATAGATGGACTGTGATGGCTCAGGAGCCCTTTCCCTTCAACCTTCACCTCCTCCTGTAGATCAGAGAATTGACCTTGGGAGGTGTCAGTGGCTCGTCCAGGGACACTAAGGGGAGATCTTGGACTCTGGTGCACACATGCCAAGGCACGCCCTCTCCTCCCTTCACCCCCGCAGGAGTCCCTGACCAGCACAGTTACTTTTGATCTGAGTTGGACTTGATGTTGGCGAGGAGGTTGGGATACCGATGGGCAATGCTGTTCCAGTCTACGTCCTCCAGCCGGAAACCCTGGCCAGGAAGCAACAGGAACATGGCTCTCCCCTCCCACGGGCCCACCGAGCCATGAAAGCACACGGGGGGCCTTGCTTACCTCTCCAGTAGAGGGGACCTGATCATTCTCAGAGAGGTCACTGGAGTCCATCAGCGTTTCTGCAGTTACCACCTGCAGAAGGGGAGTGGAGGCCAGTGGGCGGGAGCCGGGGAACGAGCCTCTCCCCTTGGAGCCTCACCAGCACCCCAGGCACACATTGGCTGTGCATCAGGTGGGCGGAACCAGGGGGTTCCTCCCTGCCTTAGACCACGGTCCTGGGGGTCAGGCTTCCCAGGCAGGCCAGGGCCCCCCAGCGGAAGCACCAGCCTGGAAGGGACACCCTGGCTCTCCAAGGGAAGTCCAAGGAGGGCTGGGGAGCGGGACGTGGGAGGCAGGAGGGTGGGACGAATGGGGCTTACCTCCACGCTGCCGGTGGAAGATCGCAGCACGCGACCCACCCAGGAGGAGCGGGCCAGCTGCAGGAGGCAGGACCTCTGGAACGCCTGCAGCTCAGTCTCCAGCTGGGACTTCTCCTGCTCCGGGAGGGTGCGTGGGTGGGGCAGGGCCTTCTCCCCACCCCCGGAGCCAACCCCTACCTGGCCCCTGATCCTCACCCCAGCCTGGGTCCCCTGACCAACTCCTGATCCCACCTGCCCCTCACCAGTTGGGCCTGTTCCTTCTGCCCTTTCAACTCCAGAGTCAGCTTCTGGACCTGGTTCTGCAGAAGCTTCTCCTGACTGTGTGAGCAACTGGGGGAGGGGCCATCTCAGCAGCCCCCACCTCGAGGTCAGTAGCCAAGGAAGGGAGGAGGAGGGGCTCCTCTTCACTGACAGTGGAGGCCTAAGGGCACAGAGTCCCACCGGGCCAGGCCAGGTCGGGTTCTGAGAGGTGTGGGTCATAGGTCGAGTCTAGGTACAGCGGCCATCGACATGTTTAGAGCCAGGGTCTGGGCAGGTTTACAGCACATTCACTCTTTCAGGGTTAGGTCGGGGGGTCAGAGTCAGGTAAGGATAAGGGCTAGAGGCAAAAGTCAGGGTAATTATCAGGCCGGAGTGTTGGTCAGCCCCAGCGGTTGGGGATGAGGGCAGACAAAAGCCATTTCAGGCCAGGACAGAGGCTGGGTTGGGCCGAAGGACTGGCACTTTGCTGCTCACCTCTCGGGTGGCAGTCCAGCCACCTCGTACAGGATGTGGCAGCGCCGGGCATTCTGGCGGTTCCGGATGGTCCACCGCAGAGCCTGGATCTCCAGTTCCCGCTGACCCCACAGCAGCCGCAGGGTGCGGGGGTCCAAGGACTCAGGGGCCAACCTGCAATGCCAGCACCCTTGCCACTTGATCAGGCCCTGCCCTCCAGCTGACCACCCCTCCCTCGCTTCCTTACTGCAGGTTGACGGGGAAGACCACGGGCGTGGAGCTGGGCTTGGTGTCCTTCAGGCATGCAGAAGCCACTGGGTCTTTGGGTGGGCCAGCTGGAGGCTCCGGGTGGTCACTGACCGGCTCTTCGTCCGCCAGGGATAAGGCAGCCTGTCTCTCAGCTTTTTCAGCCTCTTGGCAAGGCTCAGGGGCCATTCTCGATGTTCCTGGGGGAGCTGAGATGGGTAGTGTGGCTGTCATCCTGTGTCCCATGGGTAGGTACCACGTGGGGCTCTTCTTTCATGGCCACAAGCGTGTGCCTGTGTCTGACAGCCCTAGACAGCATCACTCCAAAAATGCCCTTGTGTGTGTGCGCGCGTGCGTGTGCATGCGCACGTGCACGCCCCCAGGACACCAGATTGCCGGCCACATGTGTGTCTACGTCTGTGTGTTTCTGACCAGGACAAGGCGGCAGATAACTGTCCCCCACCCCCTTCCCCAAGCAACATGTCACCAGGATGTTTGCACATTTCCTGTTGTCTCTCTGTCACCCTTGCCCTCTACGACCTGAGGTCCTGCCCTCAGCCTAAGGCAAAGGTCCCCAGAGGTGTTAATCCTTTGCCCGTGATGCCCCCAGACCCAGGGCCTTACCCCCAACACTCACCTGAGGCCTGAAACCCAAGCAGGCCTAGGGAAAGAAAGGCTTTACAGTGTTGCCATGGATACCAGCACCAAAAGGGGAGGGGCTGTTTGTTACCAGCAGCTTCCAGGGAGACCCCAGACCAGGACCCTGAGTGAGTCCTGGACCCACCTCCAGATCCTGCCTGAAGGAGAAGTGGTAAGAGGCTGGGTTGTCGGCCAGTGAACCTCAGGAGGCCCAGGGAACCACAGAGCGACCAGCCAGGCCTGCCGTGGCCACACAGTCCACCACCCCCAGCCTGACTGCCTGACTGTGGCACTTGGTGGGTATCGGGGGCATTGCTGCCCTGTATGTGGGGGCTTACTGAACTCTAACCGGCAGTGAGGCCCTCCTGAGCGTTTCCCACAGCTTCTTTGTCCTCAGAGGCTGATGCCCACCTACCTGGCCCCCAAGCAAGAAGCCCCCCCTGCCCCCATCCATCTCTACCACCTGGGTCACCTCAGGGAGCCCCGGGGAACCTCTCATGACCACGATAACTGTTCCCTCTGCCCCACACCAAAAATGAAGCACCAGATCTGACACACAAACTGATGCTCTCCAGCCTTCACCCCAACCCCTTTCTCTCTCTTTCTTTCTTTCTTTCTTTCTTTCTTTCTTTCTTTCTTTCTTTCTTCCTTTCTCGTTCTTTCTTTCTTTCTTTCTTTCTTCCTTCCTTCCTTCCTTCCTTCCTTCCTCCCTCCCTCCCTCCCTCCCTTCCTTCCTTTCTTTCAGACTCTCAACTTCGAGTTTTTGTTGGACTTCCTGTGCTGCGGAACATACAGGCTGGCAGGAGGACCCCCGTGGCAGAAACAGGGCTCTGAATGCCTGGTCCACAGACAGCATTGAGGCTGTGAGGCACCCTGGCTGCCTAGCTGGCTTGGGTCCTACCAGGCTGGAGTGTGCCCGCGGGCGTCCACAACTCGAGAGGGCACCGAGCTCCACTGAGGGCAGGCAGGGGTGGGGGAAAAGAGCCCAGGGTCTATGTCTTGCTTTGTCCCCAGCAACCTGAAGGCGGCCTTCTCCCCTCACCAGGATTGCCAACCTGGCTGCAGTGGCCCGCCAGCTCCACCTCCCTCCCGCGGGGGCTCACGGTTCCCCGACCCCTGTGCGTCCCGACGACGCGCCCTAAGGGAGCAAGGTCGGTGGGGCCCTGGCCTTGGGGACCCCGCTGCCCCTCTCGGCGCAGAAGCTGCAGGGTCCCAGGCCGGCGCTCCCTCTCTAGGCAAAAGACTCATCAGACTGGGAGGTTTCTGAGGAGGTCGGCCCGGGAGCGGAGCCAGACACCTGTCCCACGCGCCGCCCGGGGGCCAGGGACGCGCTTCCGCGTAGTTCGCGGTCCTCAGGCGTGCGTGGACCAGGCTCGGCCCGCCCCTCCGCGCTGCCGAGCTCCGCCCACACCTGGGCGCCGCTGAGGGCGGGGCGGGCGGGGAGCCAATGGGAGGGGCGGGGCTCAGAGAGGTAGCCAATGGGCGTGGGCGCGGGGCGGACGAGGCGATGGTGGGAACCAATGGGGGCGCTCGGGGCGGGGCGCTCGGGCTGCGGGCCAATGGAGCTGCGGGCCGGGGCTCGCCCGCCGCGCTGGAGGCGGCAGGTTGCGGCGGCGACGGCGCCGGCCGCCGGGAAGCAGCCAGTTCGAGCCTAGGTCCGGGAGGCCGGCGAACGCCCAGGTGAGAAGCGCAGGGCCCCAGATCCTCCCGAGTGCGGGGCACGGCCCCGGGCGGCAACTCCGACGGAGGGGCGCGGGCTGGGCGGCCGTGGGGGGCCCCGCAGCACCTGCAACGGCCCCCGCCGCAGAGACGGCAAGCGCGGCGGCTGTGGGGAGCGGGAAGGGGGCTGCCCGCGCCGGCAGGGACCGCCCAGGCGCGGTTCCGTGCCTCCGGAGGGCCGAGGTCTGCGTCTCGGGCGAGGGGGCGTTCCCATGGCAGAGGGAAGCCGTGTTTTCGTGAGGGCGCCCTTGGGTGCCTGAGGACGGCGTCCCGTGGGAGGGGCAGTGCCCTTCGAGCCAGGTGACTGGGGAGGCAGGAAGTCCTGGATCTGGTTAATGATTCGCCTCGTTCCGGGATTGGGGTGAGGCGAGAGGAGGCTGGGCAGTGGAGGAGCCTCAAAGTGCCCCTTGAGAGCGGACTGGTTCCCCCTGCGGGGGGGGGGGGGTCTCCACTACTCCCACCCCAAGAATGTGTGGCCTACGGGTGGGGCTGGGCACAGGAGAGCGGGGCTGACGTCAGGGGGACAGTAACCCTGAGCCAGTTCTGGGGGAAGAGAGGAGAGCCAGGCTGGGCCTGACTCTGTGGCCTTCACCCTCCGTGCAGGACAGGGATGCTCTCAGGGCTAGCAGCCATGGAGCTGAAGGTGTGGGTGGATGGCATACAGCGCGTGGTCTGTGGGGTCTCAGAGCAGACCACCTGTCAGGAAGTGGTCATCGCGCTAGCCCAAGCAATAGGTGAGTCCTTTCTGGCACGGATGGCCCAGCAGGTGCACCCGAGACTGGGCCTGCTCCTATGGCCCCTTTCCCCCAAGGAGGGTGGGGCTGGTTGCTGATCCCTGTTGCTCTCCCTCAACTTCTCAAGCCAGGTGGATGGAGGGTGGAGGGAATCTAGGCTGACCCCTCTCCTCCTACCCCAGGCCAGACGGGCCGCTTTGTGCTCGTGCAGCGTCTCAGGGAGAAGGAACGGCAGCTGCTGCCCCAGGAGTGTCCAGTGGGTGCCCAGGCCACTTGTGGACAGTTTGCCAGTGATGTCCAGTTTGTCCTGAGGCGAACAGGGCCCAGCCTCGCAGGAAGGCCCTCCTCAGACAGCTGCCCACCTCCTGAACGGTGCCCAGTCCGGGCCAGCCTCCCCCCGAAGCCACGGCCAGCCCTGGGCCACGAGCCCCGCAAAGCACTGACCTTCAGCCTTGGGTGCCCTGGGCTGGCCCCCATCCCTGCGCTGCCCGAGCCTGTGGCCCCCGTAGCACCAATGCCAGGCTCCTGTGCAGACCTGCAGGGCCTGGAGCGAAGGGTGCGGAGGAACGCACTGGAGCTGGGTCAGGAGGCCTTCTGGGAGCAGGAGCTCAGGCGGGAGCAGGTGCGGGAGCGTGAGGGGCAGGCACGCCTGCAAGCCCTGAGCGCCGCCACTGCCGAGCACGCCGCCCGGCTGCAGGCCCTGGATGCCCAGGCCCGTGCCCTGGAGGCCGAACTCCATCTGGCCTCAGAGGCCCCCGGGCCCCCCTCACCCACGGCATCTGCCACCGAACGCCTGCGCCAGGACCTGGCCGTCCAGGAGCGGCAGAGCGCGGAGGTGCAGGGCAGCCTGGCCCTGGTCAGCAGGGCTCTGGAGGCTGCCGAGCGTGCTCTGCAGGTAAGCCCCCCTGGGCCCCGAGCGCCTGCTGACATCCCCAGCATGGGCAGCTTGGGGGGCGGGTGTCAGGGTGTGACCAGGGTGTGACCGTGGGGCTCCACGGCCGTCTCCTGAGGGTGCCCTGTGCCCCAGGCCCAGGCCCAGGAACTAGAGGAGCTGAACCGGGAGCTCCGCCAGTGTAACCTGCAGCAGTTCATCCAGCAGACGGGGGCTGCGCCGCCACCACCGCCGCAGCCAGATGGGGGCCCCCCTGGCGCACAGGTCAGCGCCGTTCTGGAGGGAGGCTGGGTGGCAGGGGAGGCCTGGCCCAGTCCTAAGCTGATCTGCTCTCCCCATAGGATCTTCTGCCTCTGGCCAGAGAAGAGCCTTTCACCAGAACCTCCCACGGTCCTGCTCTAGTGTCCAGCCTGAGCCCAGAGAGTATGTCTGTCCCCCCCATTCTGGGTGGGTCAGGGTTCTCCTGTGGCCTCCTCAGTCCCTCAGCCTGTGTCCTCCCCACAGTTGTCCCCATGAGGCAGAACTCCTGGAGGTAGCAGCTCTTGCCCCAGAATGGACATCCACTGCCAGCCCAGCCCTGGGCTCCCATGACATGAGCGTGGGCAGCCAAGGCGGGGCCCGACTTGGACAACGGCAGCATCAGGGGTCCCAGAGGGTTTATTGCCCATGGAGTGGGAAGGCCTGGTGCCCTGGGCCTGAGACAGAATGCCTCAGAGCCCAGGGGGTTCTGCTCTGGGGGGCAGCGGGAGGCTGAGGGTGCTTGCCCTAGTCCTTGCCAAGTCTGCCGGCCCCTTGGAGAAGCAGGGGGCACGACCGGCTCAGAATTCGCTAGGCCCCAAAGGCCATGGCTCCTTGTAGGGGATGGGAGATGATATGTGGACACTGCTCAACTCTGGGTGTGTGCTTGCATGTGGGAAGTGTCCTTCATCACACGTGTGCACACACACACAGGTATGCTGCCTCCCCTACCCTGACCCTAAAGCCTCAATAAACTGCCCCAAATGGCTCGAGTGTGTCCCAAGGTTGCACCGGACAGCGTCTGTGGGGCCTGAAACCGAGACTGGCTGGGGTCACTGGGCAGTATCCCCAAGCTACCCGGGGCTGGCCGCAACTGGGGCTCTTGAGCAGGGCGTCTCCCAGGGGCCAGCGGTCAGCTGGGCCTAAAGCCTGGGAGCATTTGTGGGGCCTCGCCTTTCAGGCTGCTCTGCCCGCCCACCCCCAGGGGCTCTCCTTGGCAGCGCAAGCCTGGGGTTGAAAGTCGGACGGTACGACTGTACTGCTTGCAGCAGCCTCAGCCCCGGCCCGGGTTCCTGTGTGGACCTCTTGTCTGCCTGGTTCCCCTCTTCTGGCCTAACCCTCAGCAGGAGCAGGAACTGCCACCCCATCTGGGGTGGCTCCTGGACATGGGGACTTAAGGACATGCCAGACCTGCCTGTCAGGTTTACTGAGAGCTTGTGGGGGCAGCTCCCCAGACTCCTGGTCGGCCAGGACCAAGGAAGCAGCAGCCCTGCCCAGAGGAGCTTTGTAGGCCCCATGAGGGTGTGGCTGCCCAGCCTTCCCGAGGGCCCCCCTGCTTCCCAGCTGGATGTGAAGCCTCAGCTGTGTGCCTGCGGCCTCCAAATTAGGGCAGAGTGACGTCCAGGCCGCAGTCCTGGTCCTGGTCCTGCAGTCACACCTCTGAGCACAGTGGCTGAGACTGGAGCTCTTTGTGGTGGTCAGAACCCAGGTGCTCAGTGCAGCCACAGGCATGGGGAACAGGAGAGGGGGGCATCCTAGATGATGGGGGTCTTTGTGCTGAGTTTGGGGGTTGGCAACTGTGGGACAGACTCAGCCTTCTGGAGTGGCCCCTGAGCTGGGCCTGGTGTTCCCCACTTCCTTTGGGGCCGACCACGGGGGACATGAAGTCCTGAGTACCAGGAGCAAGGAAGCCACCAAGAGGCAATGCCACCTTGAGAGCACAGCTTGGGGTAGGGGGTGGGGGGGGGCAACTAGGACTGGGCACTTCCTGCCCAAGGTGGAACAGGATAGGGAGTGAATGGCCAGGCCAGGCAGCAGCAGGGGGCTCCTCACTCTAAAGCCCCCAGCCCTAACCCAGCTCCCACCTGAGCTCACTGCCCACCTCACAGCAGCCCATTCCAGACAGGGCTAAGCGAACAGGCACGTGGGATATAGTCTGGAATGCAAATGCTGACTGTGCTGTGTCCTGGGTGAGAGGGCTGGGGCCACGGGCAATCAGCACCAGGCTCCAGGGGTCTGCTCTCCCTGCCCGCAGCCCTACCTGTGTGCAGAAGGGCTAGGTGTGCCCCAGGGGGCCTGTCCTGAGCCCCAACACAGGGTCATCTCCCAAGCTGAGTGCACTGGCCAGCAGAGGGCAAAGCCAGGTGCCATCTGGAGACGAGGCCACGCCCTCCCAGGGTTATCTGCTCTCCCACCAACCAAAGGACATAGGCCTGGTGCTCACAGAGCTCACCCCACCCCACCCCTCCGCCAGGCTCCTGCGTCTGTTTTCAGGGAACATCTGTTCAGAAGCCGTTTCCAGGGACCTGTCCCTGGTCTGCTGCTGGTTGAGGAAGCTGATGAGCCCTCTTTTGAACCTTGGAGGGGTCCTCAGGTAGCACCTGTGCTCTAGGGTGGGGAAAGGGACAGGACCTTCTTCCTCTAGGTGTTCCAGGAGGACAAAATCCCACGTCCCCAAGAAGTTGCCAGAAGTGCTTCAAATCACTAAGCAAACCTTGGAGTTGCTGAAGTTTACTTTTGAGCTTTAAACTGTACTTTGAAAACAATGATGTGAGTTCTGTTGAGGTAAGAAGAGGCCCAGCTCCCACACACACAAACACACACATCAGTCCATGGCAGGGCAGGTCCAGGCCAGGCCAGCTCCCCAGGCAAGCCTGGTGTGAGTACACAGGCAGCCGTCATCATGAGTCTCTGGAGGGCCAGGCTGTGTTGGGGGCTGGCACTGGAGCCCCTCCTGACCTCAGGGTTCTTGCTCCCCCCCCCCCCCCCCCGTGCAAAAGTGGCCTTTTGGGTTGGCTGAGAACACCGGGGCTCACTGAAGGGTCACCCACAGCAAGTCATTGCCCTGTGGCAGCCAATCAGCTCCACCGGTTCTCAACCCCAAGGCTATGCACGCCTCCCTGTCACCTGCAGAACGCGGCCCTACTAGACCTGCTGGGTGTGACACTCGGTACGCCACGGTGACCTTTAGGACAGGGTCCCTCCAAAAGTGAGCCCAACTCCATGCCAGTCCTCAACTAATCCCGCCTCTCCCTCAGGCTGTTCTGGCAATCACAGACCCAGTTCCAGCTGTCAACCCCCACTGTCCGGGAGAGGACACCAGGCCTGCGGGAAGTGTCCTGGCACCTGCACACCAGCAGACTGCTCTGGGCATGCCCCACAACCAGCAGGTTTTCACAGCGGACTGAGAACCCACGGCAGAGAAAGCAGGCCTGGAAGATGGGCTGGGGGCTCTGCCAGGTACCCCCACCTCCGGGAGAGCATGTTGCTGGTCACCACAAGCAGGTCCTCCGCATCCCAACTCTTTTAGCGGCCTTGTTTAAGAGGCAGAAATGCACAGAAAAGCCAAATTTGGCACCATCTTCCTTAAGAAAGTTCCCAGAGATGGCCCTCAAGAGGCCAGTAGTGGGGGCTCCGGTCCTGAGTGCCAAAGGTCTGACCACAACACCCGTTGCCTGCCCAAGGCTGCCCTCAGCTTGGCAACGTTCAGAAGACCGTCCCGGTAACTCTGCACATCCTGGCACCTGAAACACACAAGGAAAAGAAAGTTCCCTCCTAGGGCGCATCTGGCCCACCTGAGCCCCCTCATAGGGAGGGCAGGGAAGTCCCAAGATGTTTCCCCTTTCCCCCCACCCCCCTGCTGAGCGCAGATACGCAGACCTGGTCCACAGGGGCGCCCTGGCCTCTGCTCGCCTCGGTGCTCACCCTCCCACCTGGTGTGGCTGTCCCCTGCCCGACGGAGCAGGGTCACAGAGGGGCCGGGGCGGTCGCGCTGCCCAGGGACAGATCAGCCGCTGTCACACGCACAGTGGGTCCGGAGCAGCGCAGTGTGCGGTGGGCAGTGGCTGCCCTGCGCCTGGAGGGACCGCCGGGTGGACGGAGGGGGCCGTCCCCCACCCCCGACCCCCCTTCTCCTCCAACTTGTGCGTCCTCGTCCCACCGCACCAGCCCGGCCCGAGCCCGCCGCCCGCCAGTCTGGGACCCCTCGCGCGTCACCTGCAACCCCGACGCAGGACCGTCGCCAGCTCTCTGCCCGAATTCGGCGGCCGCCGCTGGGCCCCGACTCCCCCTCCCGCCCCGCGCGGGGCGCCCGGCCCGCGCCCCGCGCCGGCCCGTATGCAAATATGAGGGTCTCGCAGCCAATGGCCCGCCGGGCAGGTCCCGCCCTACTGCGCCGCAGCCAGTGGGCGCGAGGTGTGGGCGGGACGCCACGCCCACCGCCGCGCGGCCCCTCGCGGGCGCGGCCGGCGCGTTCCTTTCCGCACGTCGGCCTCGGGGCGGGGCCGCCACCTGCCGGGCGGGGCCTGCGGGCGCCGCGCTGCTGCCGTGCGGGGCGGCTCCCCCGCCGGCCGGGGCGGGTGGTACGGCCCGAGGCGCTCCCCCGCCCTCGCGGTGGGCCGGCTGCTCCCGGGAACGCGCGGGGCCCCGGCGCACGTAGCCCGGCCGCGCCCTCGGGACGCACGTGCGGCCCGCGCTGCCCAAGGCCACTGCGGAGCGCTCTGGCTGGCGGGTGGGGGGCTCCGGGTCCCTCCGGCGGGACCCGTCGCCTTGGAAGGCTCGGAGTCTGAGTCCGGAGGGGACACAGAGCGGTGCGCAGGGCCATCGGTGGCCGTGCCCGTCCTGTTTGGGCTTTGAGAAAGTATAAATCATGAGAATGGACTGTTTAAGATCTGAAGTTACTGACTCCTGGGTGGTGCCCCAAGGTGGCCCTGGTCCCCTTCCCTTCATACTCAGCTCCATGCCTCCATGGCCAGGGGATCCCTGCGGCGGAATCACGGGCCATCTGGATCCCTGATGGGGTAGAGAGATGCTTGCTCCCTTTTTGTTCCTGACACAGCAGTCCTCCAAAGTAAGCCAGAGGGGGCCACTTTCCCTCACCTCACTCCAATCAGTCCATGTCTCCCGCACCTGCCTCACACCCAGGCCCTCCCTCCCTGGAGGACTCTACTCACCTGGCTCCAGGCAGCTTCGGAGGAACTCTTTTCTCTTCGGTGCCATTCTGGTCCTTCACCCAGGGGCCGTGCCCCCTCAGCCTCAGCATCGTGGTCCCCTAGTGGCTCTCCTGTGGCCCTCCTGCCCTCTAACTCACCACCTGTTCTTAGTTCCTTTTTCCACATCCCACATGTGCCTGGGCTGGAGCCCATCACCTGTCACAAAACCTGGACGCCCGAACTGCACACTTCCCATCATCAGATCACTTCATTTCTTCCTTCAAAACCACTGCCAGGGGTGCCTGGGTGGCTCAGTTGGTTGAGCATCTGACTCAGGTCATGATCTTACGATTTGTGGGATCAAGCCCCACATTGGGCTCTGTGCTGACAGCGCAGAGCCTGCTTGGGATTCTCCCTCTCTCTCTGCCCCTACTCCACTCGTTCTCTCTCTCAAAATAAATAAATAAATAAATAAATAAATAAATAAATAAATAAATAAGCCTTAAAAAAAAATTGCCTGATTGGCTAAGTGCTGAGGTGCCAGGAAGGCATCTGCCCTGCCTGGGACATCAGGAGCCTAAAGCCTGGGGATAGAAATTCAAGTACATGCTGTGGGTGTGGGTGGGGAAAGAATACAGAGGAGCAAGGAGCTGGCTCAGCTCTATCGGGGGTCAGAAGTGGAAGGGTAGCAAAGTCTGGATCATGTAGTCTTGAAGGAACCCCTAGGAATCTGCAGGATCATTGAGGAGGCCCACACCTTCAGGACAGGGCAGAGGTTTGAAGGAAAGAAGTCTGGGACTCAGGGACAAGGAAAAGCCAGAAGTCAGGGTGACTCTGAGTTCCTGTCTTGCCTTTATTGGTACGACCCCTAGCTGTGCCCTCCAGTCCTACTGCTTCCAAATGCAACTCTTATCACCCTGTGTAGTGGTTGAATAGTGTCCCCACAAGATGTCTGTATCCTAATGCCTAGACACTGTGAATGTTCCTTACCGAGAAAAAGGGTCTGTGCAGCTGTAATTGAGCTAAAGCTCTTGCGATAAAAATCATTCTGGGGCGCCTGGGTGGCTCAGTCTGTTAAACGTCCGACTTCAGCTCAGGTCATGATCTCACGGTTTGTGAGTTCGAGCCCTGTGTCGGGCTCTGTGCTGACAGCTCAGAGCCTGGAGCCTGCTTCCGATTCTGTGTCTCACTCTCTCTCTGCGCCCCCCCCCCCCACTTGCTCACGCTCTGTCTTAAAAAAAAATTTTTTTTTAATTAAAAAAAATGACGATGATGATTGTTTAATAAATTCCTTAAAAAAAAAAACATCCTGGTTTACCTGGGTGGGCCCTAAATCCAATGCCAAATGGACTTATGAGATAGATGAGAGGAGAGATACAGATACACAGGAAGGAAAGCCATGTAAAGACAGAGGCAGAGTTGGGGTGATGTAGCCTGGCCACGCCCTCGGGACGCACGTGCGGGCCTGTACTGCCCAAGGCCACTGCGGAGCACTCTGGCTGGTGGCTGGGGGCTCCGGGTCCCTCTGGCGGGACCCGTCGCCTTGGAAGGCTCGGAGTCTGAGTCCAGAAGGGACACAGAGCGGTGCGCAGGGCCATCGGTGGCCGTGCCCGTCCTGTTTGGGCTTTGGGTACAAGCCAAGCCCGGAGCACCAAAACCCGGAAAAGGCAGAAAGGATTCCCCCTACAGATTTCCAAGGGAGTGCAGCTGCCTCAGAATTTGGACTCGTGATTTCCAGGACTGTGAGATAATAAACTGCTGGTTAAGCTACCCAGTCTGTGGTCACTGCTTAGGGTAGGACCAGGACACTAACACACCCACCTTCCCAAGTCTCCTCTGGTGCTGTGTTTGTGTGTAGGCCTGATGGCAGGGGAGAGGGCTGGCCTGGGCTGGACACAGCCAAGGTGGCTCCCAGCCCAGCTCCACCCTTCTGGCACAAGGCAGAAGTGTACATTTCATGTATGTTCCTGCTTGTGCTTTGGAGGGGAAGGCAGGGTGCAAGCAAGGGCTTCAGAGTGCAAATCTAGAGGGGCATGTGGGCAGGGTGCACACATGTGTCCTTGCTTGGAACTAGCATGTGAGAGGTGGCAGGTGGGTGGCTAGTCATTGTGCACTGTGGTGACAGTACTGATGGGGGTACAGTAGGTGTACCTACTGTGGGGGGGCATCAGTAGGTGGGAGATATAGGTACGTATGTGCCTATGCTCTCAAGAGGTACCACCTATATTCAGTTTGGGCCCAGACCAATGGCTCTGGGCACTTTTCTGAGAGCACGTGTCACATGTGAGCACAGGTTGACATGACTGGGTAGGCTGTGCTCTGCCCAGGGATGCCTGCTGAGTAAGCCTTTTTCCCATTGTGGGTGCATATGTTTATTATGACAAATGTTCAGCAGCCCCTGGGGAACATCTGCACATAAAGGTAGGAAGGACTGCCGCCTCTCCAAAAGGGCTCCAAGTTGGCTATAAGCTGCTGCTTCAACTCTTTCTAGGAGGGTCAGCAGGGTGCCCCTACCATTTGGTAACCTCTGCTGGGTAGCGTCCTCACATCCAATGGTTTTTAGCAGGCAGGCATGTGTATGTAGAAGGGCCAGCACATGCCAAGCTCCAAGCTGAGAAGGAGGGGGCGGGGAAGGTGCCTGATGCAGGGTAGTTGCGATGCTGGACCCCACCTGAAGTGCTATCCCAATACTCATCCATCCAGCTCTCAACCTCCCTGTTTTACAGCCAAGGACACTGAGGCACAGAGAGGTTGAGAAGCTCTCCGAAGGTTACGTGACTGATACGCTGGGAGCCCAAGTGCTCAGGTTCAGGCACCTGGCCTGGGGGACGCCCCAGAGGCACTATACTGTAGCAGCCACCTCTCCAGACCCCGACCCGATGGCCAACAGAGAGGAATCACTCCAGAGTCCCCCACCATCCATTCTTCCTTTCTGCAAAGTCATTTACAGGGTTTGTAAACTAGCCCTTGCTTCTCCAGTTGTAAACATAGAAACAACCCTCCCTTGACTGGCTCCCTCTTGGCCACCCCTGCTCTTCCTTCCTTTTGCAGTGGAACCACTTGCAAGAGTTGCCGCTGCTGCTCTGGTGACCGGTCCCATTCTCTTTAGACTCCCTGCGGCCCTCCCCCCCCCCTCCAACGCTGCTGTCCTCAGGGTCACAGGGCCCCCACCTCACTCACCCAGGCCCCTGCTTGATGGACCTTCCTTTTCCTTCCCTAACTTCCAGAAGCTCCCTGCTCCTGGGTTTACTTTGCACATCCCCCAACACACCGCCTTTCTTCAGAACCTACCAGGAACTTCTTGCTTCCCGCACCTGCGCTGCCCCCACCCGAGCCCGAGCCATGGTGGTCCCTGAACTGCGGTCACCGAAGTGGCCTCCTGACCGGTTCCCTTGGGTCTGCCATCGCCGCCCCACGGAGCCCGTAAGCCAGCACACGTCATCCTGGCCTAAATGCTCCTTCTGGGCCCCTAGCGCCTCTGGCCACTCCCCGCACTGGGCCCAGCCATCCCAGCCTCCTTCCCGAGGTCTGGCGGCTTCTCGGTGCTCTCCCCACAGCGGCCCAGCTCGGCCCCTTTGAGGTCCAACCTCACCACTTAACACTGGCTAGTCCTCCCAGGCTCCTGAGCCCCAGATCCTACCCTGCTTTATCTTTCCTCCTAGCACGAGTCAGCTTCTCCCACACCACACGGTGTAGTGATTTACAGTGCTCGTGGTTTCCTGTGTCCGGGCCGGACGCGACGCGGGGCTGCGGTCTCCTCCGGCTGTGGCCAGCACCCGGAGGAGCCCGCGCACGTAGGACTCCGTCAGTGTTCGGTCGGGACAGCAGGCGCGCGGGGCTGGGGGCGTGGCTAGCAGCGGGGGGGGGGGGCCCGGGCCGCCGCGTGGGGGCGGGGCCACAGGCGTGGGGCGGGGCTAGATCTCAGGGGCGGGGTCTCAGGTGTGCCGGACCGCCGCTTCCATTCGCCCTGGGCCGCGGGCGGGGGCTTGGGCCGTACCAGCTCCCGGCGGGGGAGGGCGGCCAGGAACAGCCTACCGTCGGAGGCCTAGAAACCACAAGTTCCTCCAGACACTGGTCTTCCTTGGCGGTGGTCCAGCATTGAACAGTGTTTCCAAAGTCTCGGGGCCCTCGGCTGCGGCGAGCGGCGCCATCCGCCACCTCAGGCTCTTCTTCCCCTCCCTTGTCCCAGTGGTTCCCGCCAACGGGCGGGGCGGGGCGGGAGGGCCCCGGAAGCCGGCACCGTGCACTTCCGGGTCGGGGAGCGCGCGGCGGTGGCGGCGGCGGCGGCGGCCTAGTCGAGGGTGTCGCTCGGGCGGCGGCCGTGAGCGCCCGGGCGCAGCCGGAGGGGCACGAGGTTCTCGGGTACGTGCGGGGCCCGCGGCGGTCCCGGGGTCCCTGCCGCGCCCCGGCCGCGTGGGCCGTCCTCGAACGCCGCGCGCTTTGTCTGAGGCCTGCCCCGCGGTGCGAGGCCTGCGCCGCGCTGGCCCCGGGCGGGCGGCGGGGAGCTCGGCGCGGGCGGGCGGGCGCGGGGCAGGGAGGCCTCGCGCCGAGCCTGGGCGGCTCCTCGGCCTGCGGGCGGGTTTCCGGGTGGCCCGCCTCAGGTCCCCAGTCGCGGGGAGCGCACCCCGCCCCGTCCGGCGCCCCCCCCCCGCCCCCCCCTCCCGGCGCCCCCCCCGCCCCCCCCTCCCCGCCAACTCTGCGTTATCGCTTTCCCCTCTGAGCGAGGTGTGACCCTTTGCCAACTCGTTTCCAGCTCCCGGTCGTCACTGCTTTCGTCGGCAGCCCGAGTGGTTCGCGGGATGATTTCCTGTTAACTTACGTAGTCTTCACAACAAACCCCGGGAGTAGGGGTCGTCCTTCCTGCTCTACAAGTGAGCCGAGCCGAGCCCCGGAGAGGCTAAGTAACTTGCTAACGGGGCGCACAGGTGCTGAGCGCGCAGCCAGAGCGCCGAGTTAACGCAGCCCGGGACTCTGGGGCGGCGCTCTCTTTAGCGGCGCTCATGTTACCCTGTTGTCAGTTCAGGAGACTGCATGCCGTTCTGGCGTCTGCCTGGCGCGCCGCCTTCTAGCCAGTGGTCATACGGGTAGAACGTGAGGCTGAGGTGAGGTTTGACTTGGCACTTAGCACACCCTCCCTGTCCCAGGACCACCGGCAGGCTTCGTGTTTATGGGAGAATGTGGAGTCCGAATAACAGTAGCTGGCGTCTTCCGGTGCATTCTCTGCACCCGGCCAAGTGGCAAGGCTCTGACGGGGCAGGCTTGGCTTTAGTCCTCTCTGCAGCCCCCCAGCACGGACCCTCCGTGGCCGTCTCAGCCCTGCGAAGACCTCAATGGGCTCTAGCTTTTTCACTTCCGTTGCAGTTTGCAGTACCAAGGTCTCCTGTCCTCTGTGGCAGACGGTGAATGGAGAATGACAGCCCTGGCCCGGTGTGCAGTGTTGGACCTGGCAGCCTTGCCCAGGGCCTGGCGACGGGCACTCTTGCTTCCGATCTTGGCATAGGTGCCAGTTACCATCGAAGCTCTTGCTTCCTTAGTGACGGTTGGAACTGTAGGTGCTTTGGGTTCCTGCATTTGAAGAGAGAAATATTTTCTCTGGCTTAATTATTCCCCCTGGATGCCCCGAGTCTAGAGTTTGAGCAGGAGAACGCCAGAGCACCACCAGCACTGCCGAGGGCGGCCAGCAGCCGGGAGGGGGCCGTGGGCCTTCCTGCCAGACAGCTTCCCAGCCTGTTATCTGGAACACAGGGGCAGAGGTAGGGACGGTGCATCTGGGCTGGTATGTCTGGGCTGGGGCTGCTGGTGGGCCATTAGGTCCTAAGCTGGGGTCCCCATTAACGAAGGGTTCTGATTGCAGTTCTGACAGGGAAAGGGCTGTAGGGATCTCTAGTTGTGGTCTCTACCTTGGTATTTGCACAGGTGTTTGCTCTGGAACGTAATTTCAGGGGCCACCTGGGTTTTTTTTTTCCCAGTGTCCTAAGTGTCGCGTGACGGAACAGGAAGGGACGATGTTCAGCCTCCTAATCGACCCTCTCCTGCCCTGGTAGAGCTTTCCCTCCCCAGCAGTGGTGGGAGTACAAGGCCATGGGACTGAACCCCACAGGGGCAGGGACTCAGGGATTCGACCCCATTCCTGGGCTGGCATTTCTGGCAAGTCCCCGGGTACCAAACCCCATTATGGCCTTGTTGACCTCTTCAGGCAGCCCTCGGAGGCAGGCCTCGCCACTGCCCGTTCTAGGTGGACCTGGGTCGTAGTGCACCAGAGAAGCTAGGGGTTGTTTTTCCTTTTGAGCTGGTGCTTGTGTGACACGTCATCAGGGTAAGGATTTGCACCCGGAAAACTGCCCTCAGCTGTGCTGTGTTGTGTCTTCGGTGGCCTCGGGTTACATTTTCTGGTGTCTAAGGGTTCACTGGAAGGTCTACGTGTGATGGTACAGTCGACCCTTGAACGACACAGGGATTGGGGTACCCGTCCCCATGCAGTCCAAGTGCCACATACAACTTTTGACTCTGAAAACTTTATTGTCAATAGTCTGCTGTTGACTGGAAGCCTTACCGATGACAGAAACCACTGGGTGACACGTGTTTTGTGTATGTCACAGGTCATGTTCTTATAAAGTAAGTTAGAGAAAAAAATGCTGCCAAGGAAATCCTGAGGAAGGAGAGCACATTTGTAGTATGGTACTTATCCAAAACTGTCACGTGTAAATGGCCCGGTGTCCTTCAAACCCGTGTGGTTTGAGGGTGAGCTGTATTCACCCCCTTGTGGGGCAAGAAAGTGTGCTGCACACAGCAGGGGCGGGGTAGGTACTGGAGCAGCTGTCCCAGGATGACTTTGTGGAATCCACGTGTGGGAACGCTCACGACAGTGGCCAGAGCGTTCTAGGCCCTCTTCCCTGAGCCCTGAAGCCATTGTGCCCACAGAAGTGTCATTCTCCTGGAAGGTCTGTGGCATGTCGTGCCCCCATAGTCTGTGTGCCTCTAGCAGGAGTCACAGCCAGGACTTGTAGGACAGGCTGGGTCCCTGCTGTGTTGCTGAGTCACCAAGCACCGAGGGTGCAGACCAGACCCTTTGTTGAGTGGGACTGTGGCCATTTCTTTCTGTTTTTTTTCTTTTAATTTTTTTCTTAACGTTTATATATTTTTGAGAGACAGAGACAGCGACAGAGCACAAGCAGAGGAGGGGCAGAGAGAGAGGGAGACACAGAATCCGAAGCAGGCTCCAGGCTTCGAGCTGTCAGCACACAGCCGGACGCGGGGCTCAAACTCACAAACCCTGAGATCATGACCTGAGCCGAAGTCGGACACTCAACCGACTGAGTATGGCTCATTTTCTTAACCTTAGAGCACTAAGTACGAGAAAGGTGGTAGCTTTAGGGGGGTAATAACTCCACAAAACCATCTCTTAATGCATTATTTTCAGGTGGAAGCAATATAAGGCAGTTGACAGTTTCATCACGTTAACATGCCCTCACTGTTTTAGGAAACGTCATCCTAGAATCTGGGGCTTTGTTTAAAAAATTTTTTTTGAGTTTATTTATTTTTGAGAGAGAGCGAGCATGAACAGAAGAGGAGCAGAGGGAGAGGGAGACACAGAATCCTAAGCAGGCTCCAGGCTGTCAGCACAGAGCCCGACACAGGTCTTGAACTCACAAACCACGAGATCATGACCTGAGCCAAAGTCGAATGCTTAACCGACTGAGCCACCCAGGCGCCCCTAGGATCTGGGGCTTTGTTAGGGAAGCTAGGTAGGCACTCTGGAATCTGAACCTGACCTTAGCCCCACCAGGAGATTGTTCTCTGGGAGCATCTGTACAAAGGTGGTGGTGATAGCCCCTCTCCTGGGTGCCATGGTGCGTGTGAAGCTCTTGGCGGGTGGCCCATGGCCCGTGGGAGAGAAACCTGCACGTGGGATCCGCGAACGAGAACCTTGCCTGGCGCTCGGGCATGCTGGCCTAACCCAGCTTCCTGCTTTGCCCCTCTGCCTTCTGGTCTTTTGGGCGACCCCTTTCCTCTGACCGTGGAGAGTGGACTTGGCCCAAAGCACACTGTGCACGGAGAGGGTTTTCTTCATTACGTCTTAGTTAAGTGTGTCCTCCAAGAGTCATCTGGGAGACGAGGTGAGTGTGTTGTTGAGAAAGGAGCCCTTATTTGGGCTCCAAAGTTGGAGGCCTGGTGAAGGAGGTGGATTGTGTCTTCTGCGTTTGCAAGGTCGTTTGTCTCCGTCTTCTGTGTCATCTTTGCAGCGGTCTTGCAGAGTAGGCAGGACAGGTGTCCCCACTTGGAGATCAAGAGCCCGAGAGCAAGTGGCCATGGTGGCTGAGTGGTGGAGCCCGACCTCCGCACTCCGTGCTGCTCTTGGGCGGTTGCGTCTCGCCAGTGCCCTGTGGATGCTCTCGGGGTGAGGTCAGAGCAGCCCCGGCTGACCCGCAGCCTCCCAGCGGTGGTCTGGTGAGCCGAGGTTGGGCTGGCCAGCTGTGGCTGAGAGTGACATGGCAGGGGATGCAGGGAGGGGGTTTTGTTAGTCACCTAGGCCCTTCTGGCACCTCCCACCCCCCTGCATCAAAAACCCCGCTTTGCCTCAGCTTGTGATAAGCCATTTCATTCGTGCCCGGTGTCAGGATTCTTCAGGAGTGTTAAGGTGTCGTGGGTGCCTGACTGAAGAAAAATGTTGCCAGACTGAGCTAAATTAGGTCCATTATAAATTGAGATTTGACTTTGAACATCACTCTGTAGATGGGAATCGTTATCTTTTTTTATACGTATGCACAGCTTTGTGGTTAGAATTGCTTTGTTTCTTTGTTTTTGTTTTTAATTTGAGAGAGAACCTTAAGCAGAACCTTCATGCCGGGCGTCCCACCACCCTGGGATCATGACCCGAGCGGAAATCGAAATCAAGGGTGGGACGCCCAGGCCACTGAGCACCCCCACGCGCCCCTAGAGTTGTTGTGTTTGTTCTATATCTCACGGCTTGGCCTCGTGTCTTACAGATGAACACGTCACACTGGAGTGACTGTTGGGTTTGCAGATGGGGGGAGTGTTGCATCCTGGGACAGTTAGGAATTACCTGACTTTGGTTAATTTCAGAGCCAAACGCCAATGTCTAGCGATGGATGACGACAGCCTGGATGAGCTTGTGGACCGAAGCCCAGGGCCAGATGGACGCTCGCGACTCAACCCTGCTGTCCTGGCCAGCAGCGCTGGTGAGCAGGTCCCCCACTTCTCCCCCGGAGGTGGGCCAACGGGTGTTGGAGCTGGCGTTGGTGGCTCTGGGAAAAGCTGGAGTTCCCTCTGGAGGGTTGTTTACTGGTGTTAATTTCAACTCTCAGTCTTTGTTAAAAAGTTACTCTTTGCTTTTAAGTTGGTTAGTGATACATTTTATTTGTGTCGGGATAGATGCTAGTGGGGAAGAATGTGCTTTCCCTGCATCTGTCCCCTTCCAGCCCACCTTCCCCAGCCCCACCTGGGCAGCTATGCTTTGGCTGGTGCCTGGAGCACCTCCGTGCAGCTCTGAGCCAGCCCTGGCCTTTTGCTGCCTTGATTGTGTGACACTTCCCCTGGGCTTGTGTCTTCGTCTCTTTCGCCTTAGAAGACAGCGGTGACGGCAGCAGTGGCAGCTCTGAGGATGACACGGCCAGTGAGCGCAGCTACAGCACCGACGGAGAGGACGACGGAGAGGACGAGGAGGGCGGTCTGGAGGACCAGTCCGGTGAGAGCGCTAGCGTCTGAATGGCTTCCTGGTATTTCCTCTTGCAGGGGCAGGGACAACAGTTCACCCAGCGTTGTTAGTGGAGCCCGCTGAGGGCCGTAGAAATTACGAAGAGGCTCCTCGGCCGCTCGTCGGGCCTGGCAGTCCCCTAAGGCGAGCCCTCGCTTTGGTTGTCATCCTCTGCGTCAAGAGTTCAGTTTGACGACACAGCCTCGCAGGCCTCTTCCCTGGTGACGGCAGGAGACTCAAATGTCTAAGAGGGTGGAGCATCACGAAGTGGGGTCTTTCCAGGACGAGCACACGGGGGGGCGGTGCACTTCGTGGCCCCAGCTCCCACACCCGCAGGTACAGGGCAGGGTTAGCCTAGCTGAGGTTCGCTGGCCCGGGGCCACCTGGCCAGGACTCTCAACAGGTCAGTGGCGTCATCTGTGGTTTGTTCTCGTTCTGACCAGAGCCCGAGAGCGCTGGCAAACGCAGGAGATGACTTCATTGAGGAATTCACAGCGCGGGTTTCCTGGTTGGCATTTGTGCCCTTCAGCTGCTGCGCAGGGAACGTTGCTTGAAGCGACTCTGGTTAGGCTGACAGCGCCTCCTTCGCTGTCCCTCCTAGCTGCCCTGGCTGTGCATGGCCTGCAAGGGCCCCAGGCCGGACTACCCTGTCCAAGACCAGCTGTGATCACCTTCCTCTGAGAGAGGGCACGTGTGGCCCTCTGCTGACAGGGTGCTGGACTTTGGAAGTTTGGCTCATGGCTGCTTTCCTTCTGGCATAGTCATGAAGTCAGGAGAGGCATGGTCTTAAAGCAAATACCATGATCTGTGTATTTGACTCTGGCTCCCGTGGTTATCAGTGTTAGAATGTTCCAGAAAGGGAACCTTTCATGTTTGCGACAGTGCTCATGAGGGACCAGGACTGAAGTGGCATGAGCCAGTGTGAGTTTGCAACTTTGTGTGTGTTGGTGACCTATTCTTCCAGGATTAGATTTTTTTTTTTAATTTTTATTTATTTTTGAGACAGAGAGAGACAGAGCATGAACGGGGGAGGGTCAGAGAGAGAGGGAGACACAGAATCTGAAGCAGGCTCCAGGCTCTGAGCTGTCAGCACAGAGCCTGACGTGGGGCTCGAACTCACAAACCATGAGATCATGACCTGAGCCAAAGTCGGACGCTTAACCGACTGAGCCACCCAGGCGCCCCCCAGAGTTAGATTTTTTTAATAAGTTTTATTTTTTTCCGGAGAGAGCAGAGCGCTAGTGGGGGAGGGGCAGAGAGAGGGCGGAGCCCAGACGCAGGACTCAAACACACAAACTGGGAGCGAGATCATGACCTGAGCTGAAATCAAGAGTGGTACACTCAATCGACTGGGCCACCCAGGCGCCCCCAGAGTTAGGTGTTGAATCCTGTACACAGGGATATGAGATCCTGCCCGAGTTTGCAGGTCACGACTACTGCTCTTCTGCATGTTCCCCAAGATTGAGTCGGGGCGTCGGTCTCAGGCACAGACAGTCGGCGCTGGCAGGGCTGAAGCCAGAAGACATCCTCCCTCGAGCAAAGGTCTGAGGGCCTGTTGGATGCCAGAGAATCTGGGCAGGGCCCGAGGGAGCGCAGGAGCCAGCTCGGCTGGGGTCCCTGCTGCTCCTGAGCTCACCACTTAGCAGCAGATACAGTGGCACAAAGAAGTAGTTATAATAAGGGTAATACGTGTCAAGAGTGGGTGTGCAGGGGTGTCGCGGGAAGGGCGCTCTATGGCCCTGGAGAAGCAAGAGACTTCCAGAGAGGCCCCGTCTAAGCTGTGATCTGAAGGACAGGAGAGAAGGAGATGCGGGACCGGAGCCTGCAGGTGGCGAGGAGCCCCAGGAAGGGAGGCCGCGGGGCCCTGGGCGTGGCTGGCGGGCCTGGAAGCGTGATCGTGTGCCCTTCGGTCTTTGAAGCGAAAGAGGTGCCGTGTGGGAAGTGTGGTCAGACCTTGAGAAGGGAGTTTCCTACAAGGGCACTTCCTGCACCCCTTTAGGCCTGGCCCTTCCCAGGGGTGCTTTTTCTACTTGTTGCTTTTCTTGCTCTAGTGTTTGTTCCTGAAAACCGCTTGACTGCTGTCTGCTGAGTTTCCAATTTAAGTATTATCTGCTTAAGTCTTACCATAAAACCTGAGGACTTAGGGCTCTGATCTGCGTGTGGCCTGCCCCCGCTCCCCAGGCTGCGCGCTCACGAGCGCCACAGGGAGCGCTGCAGGGAGCCGTCGTGGACGAGGGAGTGTGAGTCACGGTGGCCGGCTCCGGGCACGGCCCTGGGCCACTCCAGTCTCCTCCAGCGGGGACCATGCCCTTCTCCGGGACCCTGTGTTCCTCAGCACTCGGGTTTTCAGGCCCACTGCCCACTGCCAAGCCAGGCTGGCACCCTCATCTGCACTGTCCTCGGTTTGCCCCCCCCGACTGGTCAGGAGCACCTCCAGCAGCCCCTGAGAAGGGGTGGGCAGAGGTAGATGAGTCGGGGCCTCACGCATCTGCACGAGTGTCCACCCTCATCAGTGCTGGTCACTGTCCCTCAGAGACTTCGGAGGCATTGCTCTGTGAGCCGAGGTGCTGCACAAGGCCCAGGTGGCCCTCAGGTGGACAGTTCTTTGCCTTTCGGAATTCAGTAGGAAGAGCCTGGTCACCTGGCTTTGACCTGCTTCTGCTTCCTTGGCCCTTTCCAGCAAAGCAGGAAAGCAGAGCAAAGTCCCGTGTTCACGCAGCTTTCTGCCTGGCCTTTTCCAAAATTTTGTACGTGCCAATTTCATTAGTTTCTTTTCTTTTTTTTCCTTGCCGTGTAACGAATCGTCACCAACCTGGCAGCTCAGGACAGGGCGCTCACTGTCTCCGTGTTTGCGGGGCCAGCTGTCCAGGTGTGGGTTGCTGGTCCTTCGCGCAGGTCTCACCAGCTGACATCAAGGGGTCACAGGGCCACGATTCCTGTCTGAGGTTCAGGGTCCTCCACTGGGGTCACTGCTTGTTGGCAGGATCCAGATCCTTGCGGGGGTAGGGCTGAGGTCCTGACTGCTGGCCGGCTGCCGGCCGGAGACTGTCCTCACCGTCCGCACGGCACGTCATGTCAGCCGCGGGAGCACATCCCCCTGACTTCTTTCTCTGCAACCATCTGGGGAGCATGGCTGTTAGAGGAGTCACCTGAATAGTTTGAGCCCCCAGGGATTGTTCCCTCCGCCATGCAGAGGGAATTGAGTCACTTGGTCTGTCCACACTTCAGTGGATTGGATGGGGAGGAGTGCTGGGGCTCGTGAGGACCCTGCCTGCCACACCTCTGGTGCAAGTGAATTCGGGTCTCTATTTTAGTGGAATTTGGGAGGGAGAGAAAACTAAACACATGTGTCAACTGCTGTGCTGAACTCAAAGTGTCTCCTTTTCTCCTGGTCAAGTCCCAGCCTTAGAACTTCTCAGAAACTGATCAGAACTGTTGTGGCCAAATTGCCTAGTTAGGGATCTATGTTCCCTACATCCCCAAAGAAAGAAAAACGAGAGCTGTAAGAGAGGTGTCGCCCGGAGACAGATGGCTTGTTAACATCATGTTTTGAGAAGGGTTTTGGGGTCACGTGGCGCCGTCTGGAGGCTGCTGTGCCGAGCAGGGCCACGCAGGGAACCCAGTTGTCAGAAGGGGGTGGCCCCTGGGACCTGCCCTGATCGTGAGGTTCTGATTCTGCCTCCAGGTGGGGGCTAGAGGAGCTGGTATGGCCACTCAGCCAGTGTCACATCCCCTTAGCTTGGACACAGCTTCAGGGTGAGGTGCTCGGGGATGGTTACACTGGGCAGGGCTGCAGGAAAGGGATCTGTCCCTTGAGTGTGGGGTTTGGAAACACACTTTCCTGAGTGCAGTCGTGGGCTGCGTGCTTCCAGTGTCCCGGCTCACAAAGTTGTGCTCCTTCTTTCTCAAGGTTCTGAAGATTCTGAAGAAGAAGGAAGAGAAGGAGGAGGCTTGGAAACGTTAGTGGCCGTGGCGGATACTCAGGGGACGTTGGAAGCCAATGGCGCATTTAATTCTGATGACGATTCCGAGAGCTGCCCGATTTGTCTCAATGCTTTCCGGGACCAGGCCCTGGGGACACCGGAGAACTGTGCCCATTATTTCTGCCTGGACTGTATTGTGGAATGGTCGAAGGTGAGCGAGGCTCTGAGGTTCTTCCTTCAGGATGGCCTCTCTCCGTTGACTTTTTGTTTTCATTAAGTTTATTTATGGGAGAGGAGCAGAGAGGGGGGGAGAGTGAGAGCCCCAGGCAGGCTCTGTGCTGTTAGCACAGCCCACGAACTATGAGATCGTGGTCTGAGCCGACATCGAGAGTCAGGCTCAACCGACCGAACCACCCGGGCACCCCCCTCTGTCCACTTGCAAGTGACCCTGTCAGTTGCTAGCCTTTTGCTGGCGCTTCTCTCTCCCCTACAGTAGAAATTGGGGCCACAGGGTTGGGTCCTAGACCGGTCTTTGCTTTGTTGGTGTGCCGTTGGGGTTGCTGATAAAGCTCACTGTGGGTCATTGGATGAGGAGGATTATTTATGGGTTGGTATCCCTGGGGGACCTGTCTGCAGAAATCCTGAATGACCTGGGCGCAGTGTGTGGCCAGCAGAGTCAGCCTAGTATGCTGTAGTCTCACAAGGTGGGGTCATCTCAAAGAGGCAGAGAAAGCACGCGATTCAGTTTGGCAGTGAGTCATAACCGGCAGTGAAGGGAGCCATCCTTGAAACAGTTGAAGGGAATTTACCAGAAAGACACGGTGTATTTCGTGATGAATTTTAGAAGCAGGAGCCCCCTTGTATTAAACTTTCTACCGTGAGACATTTCAAAGAAGTAGAACGGTACAGGAGGAGCGGTGTGGGCCCCCCACCCCCATCTTCAGGAACCGTTAAGTCTGCTTTCCGTGTTTTGTCTCATCCTCTCCCCCCTCCCCTGTAAGTTCACCAACATGGACGGAGTGTGAGGGTGGCAGAGCTCCATGCCACCACCTCAGCGAGATTAACAGCAGCACCGGAGCCTCTAGCCCCAGCCCTGCTCCCCGTTTTCCCAGAGAGCTCAGAGCGTCTCCAGCGGGAGTTTGTGTGACCCGTCCGCATGGCCACGCGGCTGCTGGCTCCCTGTGGTGTCTGTCGATGGAGGGCTTCCCCGTCCTGATGCCACTAGTTCCTGCTCTGTGGCGCTGGATCCATAGCACACGTCAGATCAAGGTTTAGGTTTTTGTGGCGGGCAGAGCCTTGGAAATGGAGGAACACCACCAGGTGGTGGTTGTCTCCTAGTCGGTGTTGTACTGGAATAGTGTGAGGAGAAAACAAAGGTGTAAGTGTCACGTAGGAGAAATTATCGTTTGCAAGTAGTAAGTTATCGATACAGATATCTTACCGAGGAGCTGCTGTAACGTGGAGTTCGGCAAGATTGCCAGACACAAGATTAATACAGATTAAAAGTTACAGTATACGTAGAAGTAAGTCCTGAAAAGACACGTGAGACCTTTAGAGAGGTTTTCTAAAACCTTTGAGACTGACTGAAGAAAGCACTTTCTGGAAGGGAAATCCCACCTCAGAGAGATGGCAGTCATGTACAAGTTCATTGCCACCCTAACCAGAGCATCAGGGCCTAGCAGGGCCGTGAGATTCATAGAGGAGAGAAAGCAAATGCCAAGAATTGGCAGTCCTTTTGAAAAAGGGCAGTCGCGTGCCGGCTGTTAGGATCTGTACAACTCCGGTGAGTATACCAGGTTGGTCCGGGAATGGAGACCAGGCCCCGGGAGCGTGGCGGGGACTCGTAGGGACAACCACACACGGCAAACAGGTAGCGTCTCACACTGCGGGGAGCGGGGCTCTCCAGGCATGTGGGAGAGATGGAGAGGAAGGGGGCCCGCTCGTGCCCCCCCCCCAGGATTGGAAGTTAGCAAGTGGTGCTCTGAAGCCTTCGTGGGAAAATGCGGGAACTGTCGGGACAGGGAAGGAGGCTTAGCGCAGTGTAGACCAGAGACCCGGGAGGATGGGAGCCTCTGGACCTCCCAGAGTGGAGGTGGTGTAACGTGTCCAGCCACGTGGCTCATGCACCGTTGCCCTGTGAGCTGGCGAGAGGATGGGAGTCCGTCTGCGCAGACCCTGCTCGGGTGGGTGGGCGGCTTGTCTTTACCCGCCGCGTGGGACACGGCACGGGAACCGGCGACCACCGGCGACCGTTCGGACGCACCTGCTGGTGAAGAGTGGGCGTGTGCTGCTGGAGTCCCGGTCCTGAGGGCAGGCATCTGGAGCCCCAGGGGACGGAGCAGGGGTGGGTGGGAGGGGCTGGAGGGCTTGGGTGCTGACCACACAGATGTCAATTTGTCAGGTTTCGAGTGCATGTTGTTGGGTATGATCTGCACGATAGAGGTATTTTAAAACAAACTTCTACGTGTCCAAACCGTATTAGCAAAGAAGAAACATTTGTCACATTTGATGGGCAGCCGGCCACACTATGTGAAGAAATACCAGCATTTACTAAGAAACAGATGTTGAGCAACCTCGTGCACGCGGAGAACCGCGGCCCAGGGGGTAGGGGACGCAGAAATGGCCAGCATCCTGGCTGGCCTGGCTGGAGGCCAGCCCAGGAAGGCCCCCATCCCGCTTTGTGCCTAGCATTTAGCACGTGCGTGCCACGCGTGCGCGTGTGTGCGCATACGTGCGTGCATGTTACGTGTGCGCTCACAGCTAGCCTGCCTTCCCTCCTCCCCAGGAGGAGAGCAGCCCTGCACGGTGGAGGTTTGTCTTTTGGCTTCGCTGCTGTGCTCCCAGCCACTCGGCACGGGGCACGTGGACCGTAGAAAGTAGATTTTCAGTGTAAGACGAAGTTCTCGCTTCTAAGGGAATGTTTTATTTTGAATGTGGTATTAATCGTGAAAACGATCCTATAGGATCCCGATGCAATTTTTATTTCTTACAGAATGCCAATTCCTGTCCAGTCGATCGAACTATATTTAAATGTATCTGTATTCGAGCTCGGTTTGGCGGTAAAATCTTGAAGAAGGTAAGTGCAGATGCTGTGCTAGAGGGCCCCTCCCCACACCTTATCATGTTGGTCCCTGTCTAATGGGAGAACGTGCGCTCACAAGCTGATTTGCTTTCCTGAAGTGAGTAAATACTGGTTAAGTGCTTTTGAGAAACCCGCAGAAGTGTCTAGAGCGCGAGCAGCGGCCAGAGGGGTGTGCTGTCTTGTCGACGGGCCCGCGTGCTGTGGGCGGTGCAGCTGGCGTGTCCCTCGCACTTCCTCTCCCCCGCTCCCACAAGCCTTCTCTACAGCTCACAGCTTCTCTTCGGCCACGACAGCCACGGGGGAGGCCAGACCTGGGAGAGGACGCCTGCTGTCTCGGGACCACGCATCTGCTGGTGCTGGGCCGGGGCGGGGCCGTGTGCCAGGGGGCTGGGGACAGGAAGTGGTTCTCCTTTGTTCTTTGGCTCGTCTGCTCGTGAGAGGCTTGAAGGGCCTGTTAACGTCTTCTGTTGCTGAGGAGAAACGTTACAGAGACTCGAGGACCCGCCTTCGACGTGTGTCGTGCAGCTAGCCATAGACCTGCCGTTTTATTTACGTGGCGCACAAAGCCATAGATGCGCGGGGACTTGGCTCTTCGTGTGCAGATTTCTCGTGGGCACAGTGCTGGGCTGGAGGTGGCGGCTCTGCTTCTGCTCGTTCGGGCCCCCGTCACCTGTCCCAGACACTGTCCTCCTTCCCTGGAACCGGGGCCTCCGTTTCCGTGTAGCCGGTCCTCACCTACCTGGAGCATCTGCCACCCAAGTGCATGTCCCCAAGCCCTTCCTGTGTGTGTGGGGACCTGGGGGGTGGGGAGTCCGGGGGGCACACCGGCTAGTGCAGTTGGGGAAGATCGGAGAGTGACTCCAAGTCCAGTGCAGACGATGCCGGAGGCTGGGGAGGCCCCCGAGTCCCATCCTGGCCCCGAAGTAAAGGGCAAGTGAGCGGTGGGGTGTGTGACCTGGGGGTGCTGACGCGGACGGACGGAGAGAAGCGCGGAGGCCGTGTTGTTCCGGGGCGCGGGGAGACGGGCAGGGGAAGGAAGCGTCAGAACACCCTGTGCGTCTCAGGCCCTGGATCACGGAGTCTTGGTGGTCGCGCCTCCTCGCCTGCCCGTAGTGGGCTGTTCTCCATGCGCAGCTGTGACCACCGCTGCCACGGCGCAGCAGCGCACTTGACCGCCACAGCCACGGTTCTCGAGAGAATGAAGGCCTCCGGCTTTTATTCTCTTCCCTCTTCATGTCTCCAGCGCCGCTGCCCTGGGTGTCCCCACCTGCTTGGTCTGCGGGACCTTTCCATGGGTCGTCCTTTGTTTTCCGTTGGGTTCGCTGTTTCTCTTGGCTAACTGCCTGCACGTGGTTGCCGTGTGCACTTTGCCCCAGAGCCTCCGGGCCCACGGAGCCTGCGTGCGTGTCGCGAGGCGGCTCAGTGTGCTCTGCACCGGCCCGGCAGCCGCGCCTCGGATTTGGGCTCCGCTTGTCGCTGACCAGCGGGGCTTCTCTGTTTCAGATTCCTGTGGAAAACGCCAGAGCCGGCCGGGATGAGGAGGAAGACCCCACCTTTTGTGAAGTGTGTGGCAGGAGCGACCGGGAGGACCGGCTGCTTCTCTGCGACGGCTGTGACGCAGGGTGAGCACGGCGGCTTCCGAGGCAGACGAGGCCTTCGTGCCCCGGTCCCTGCCGAGCCCAGCCTCTGAGACTGGAGTGTTAATGTGTTAGAGGGAAGTCCTGCAGGGCTGCTTCTGTGCTTCGTACCCACAGATCTTCTCTGTGATGCTCAGGGGGACCACGCCCCCCGGTATTCAGAACGCTGAATCCCAGGCCGCTGGTGGGTAACCAGCAGGTCTCCCAGGCTCTTTTATTCCCGCTATATTTATATCCTCTACCCGTTCCCCCAAGATATTCTAAGGAGACTCACAAAGATGCACGTGACGCATCGAGACTGCGAAAAGGTGAGGGGCATGTGAGAGATTGGGGCTGGCGGCCCAGGGAAGGGCTTGTGCAGGAGCCCTGTTTTCTGTGAGGGCAGGTGACCCTGTGTCCAGCAGGCCCTGGCTCCTGGGAGCCTTTCTTGGGCCTCCTTCCAGCACAGGAGGCATTGCTGGGTGTCTAAGGGATTTTTCTGCCACCAGGCTGTGGTGAGAGGGCTACAGAAACTTCTCCTTTGGGGCACGAGTGGCAGAGAATCCCGTGAGGCTGGCAGGTTTGGAACTTTCTCTTGGGTAACAGGTAGCTCCTTTGAGGCCTGGACTGAGAAGCAGCAGGAGGTAGGAAGTGTCAAGCCCTGGTGGGCCCAGAGCTGGCTCTGGAGGCGCAGAGTTTATTCCCTTTGACCGCTGACCGGAGCCCACCTTCCGGGTGCCTTCCTCCCCCAGACAGATGCCATGTGCTGTGCGTTTTGTCTTCCTGAGGCACCTCCCAGGGGCCTCCCTCTCCAGTCCCACCTGCTAGGCTCAGATACGCGCGGTCTGGTCTCCCTTCTTGCGAGGCTCTGCCTGTGCGCGTGCTGGGTCAGTGCTCCAGCGTGGGGTCTCTGGGAGTCGCCTGGTCTGACGGCCCCCGCTCACTGGTGGCTGTGAGTCTGGCAGACAGGAGAGTGCTGCCTTGGGTGACAGAGCCAGCGCCCTGCTCTTGCTGTCCCTGTGCTAATTTACTGATGGGACTGAGTGCAAGCAGGAAGCTGAAGAAATGTGGTTTCGTAGGGACCTGGGGCCAAGAGGGTAGCTTAGCCCTCAGAACTCTGCTCACACCTAAAACAGATCCTTTCCCGGTGTGTTCGTGGCCATTCTGGGCATGTGAAGGAAGGGCCTAGGACAGCTGGATGCTGCAGGAGAGGCCATTCGAGGTGGGAAGAAGGCCTGCCCGTGGCCCTTGTCGCTAGCCCTGCCTCTGCAGCCCACGGCCCCCCGGCCGAGTGCTAAACTTGGGTGTCTTCTGCTGGCCTTGCGGACAGCACTCTACAAAAAGATGCTGATGGAGCTAAACGTTACGGCTCTTTAAGTGTAGGTCTTACGTGTCCAAACGTTCTCAGGCTGTTAATATTTGCAGTCTGCTCAATTTGTTTTTTTAATGTTTTTTTTTTTTTTATTTTTGAGAGAGAGAGAGAGAGAGAGTGGGAGAGGGACAGAGAGGGAGAGACAGAATCCGAAGCAGGCTCCAGGCTCTGAGCTGTCAGCACAGAGCCTGATGTGGAGCTCGAACCCATGAGCCGAGAGATCTTGACCTGAGCCCAAGTCAGATGCTTCGGTGACTGAGCCCCACAGGCACCCCTGCAGTCTGCTCAGTTTTCGTTAACGGTTGTTTTTTAACTTAAAAATCAAGTCTGAAATTACTATTCTTCTGAAAATAGAGTCGTAAGGTTTTCTGTAGATAACAGGAACATGCCACATCCTTTCGTTGTTACAGGAAGTAAGACAGAGAGGACCTCTGATTTTTTAAACTTCTCTGTTTAACATAGAGGGGCAGTCACTAGGGAGACAGTTGACATCACCGCATCACGTAGCCACAGCTGTCCTTGCTGGGTAGGCGGTCCATTCTCGGGGGCTGTGACTGCTGGGCAGAGCAGCATGCCTGGCACGGGAGCTATGCCCCCATCCTCGTGGGCATCTTGTGGCCCTCACTGGGTGTGAGTCTACCCCGTGGGGTGACTGTGCTGGACGTAGGCTGGCCGGGTTGGGCACCCGTCACACGCACCAGTGGCCTCTGCTTGAGGCCCTGGAGCTTGTGTGAGGAGAACGTAGGGTGGCCCGTGTTGGATCCTTGGAATGCTTTGTGAGATTTTGTTCCCGAGACCACATAGGGGAGGATCTTCTGAGGCTGGAATCCACTTGGGGTTTTGGGGTGCTCCCTAGGACTTGACGCTGGGCTGAGTTACACTCTAGGAGGAGCCCCCTCACCCCCATCCCTGCGGTTCTCATGTGAGGTCCTGGCGAGGGGTTCATGGAGTGAGGGCTTCCACCTGGAATTCTGTGTCCCTGGCTGCTCGTGTGCCAGCACCGTGAGCAGTACGTGGTCTGTAAGCGGAGTTGAGTCTGCCCTCGTGTCTTTGGGGCAGGGTGTCCGCGTGGGGTTTTGCCTGGCTCGGGGCTGTGTGGGGTCTTGGGATGAAGTTTGGAGCAGGCTGGCGCAGGTGGCCCATGCCAGCGGTGACTCCTCCCAAACTGCTTTCCATGAAGACTGGATTGAAGCACCTGGAAAACCACGGTTAGGCTACATTTCCATTTGCTTTCAGCAGACAGAACCTTTCTTTTTCCCTGAGCTTCTCAGACTGGAGTATGAAGTGTAAGGTGTCAACGTTTGAAACTCTCGGGGCTGCTGAGTGACAGCCGGGTTGGGGGAGGGCAAGCTGATGTCTGCTAACCGGAGATGAGCCTCCAGCCACAGGCAGGCGCCAGATCCCTGCCACGGTCAGTGGCAGAGCCCCCACAGGACGCAGTGGCCCGGGTCAGGTGGCCACTTTCTTAGCTCGGTCCGTCCACGTAGCGTGCCTCCCCTGCAGGGTTCAGGGGCTGTCAGGGCCCCTTTTGGTGAGCAGAGATCCCCGGCATGCCCCCGGGAAGGACTGCGGGAGTATCACCAGCCTGCTGTCTCCCTTCTGAGCACACCTCTGGGTGGGCTCCAGGTGCCTCAGGGTCAGGCTCTGGGGAGGCGACCCAGGCTGCCAGCAGCACCTTCTTGCTGTGTGCTTGTGGTGTCCCCTCTGCTGGGGAGAGGGAGCTCGGGGTCCCTCTCTTTCCTAAGGACCTGGGTCCACGGTGCCCACCCTCATGACCTCATTTAATTCCCCCCTTCCCCAGAGGCCCCATCTCCAAATATGGTCACACTGAGTGTTTGCTTTCAGGGGACACAGTCCAGTCTATAGCAGGGTGCACGGCGGCCTTGGGCACATTTGGATGACTGTTGTGTGGCTCACTCAGTTACGGCAGGGAGACTGACGCTTGTCTGCCACCCTTGTGTTCCGGTAGGTACCACATGGAATGTTTGGACCCTCCTCTCCAGGAGGTACCAGTGGACGAGTGGTTCTGTCCCGAATGTGCTGCCCCTGGAGCTGCTCCCACCGCTGGTAATGTTTCCTTCTCAGGCAGGGCGTGCTGAGGGGGGCGGGGGGGCTTCTCGTCTTGTGGGAGAACTTGCAGGGCTCTCCGGCAGGGCAGCCCAGGCTCCAGGGGGATGCCCCCCGCCTCCCACTCAGTCCCCCTGCCAGGATGGGGGCGTGGCAGCCCCACATCAGTCCAGGGTTTTCTTTCTTCCCAGATGCAGGTCCCGTGAGTGAGGAGGAGGTCTCCCTGATCTTGGCTGACGTGGTGCCCACCACCAGCCGGCTTCGGCCTCACGTGGGGAGGACCCGTGCCATTGCCAGGACACGACAGAGCGAGAGAGTCCGAGAGACCGTGAACCGGAATCGGATCTCCACCGCCAGAAGAATCCAGGTGGGTGCGCACGACGCTGTGGCTGCGAGGCTGCTCCTGGTTCAGCCCCTCTGGGTGCTGCCCGCCCCCGTCTTGGTGCACCTTGGCTGCCCAAATGCTCTGGGTGGTGGGCACAGCAGAGGGGTGCGGACGGCAGGGTGGGGCCTGCGAGGGCAGCAGCGTGCACCTGCAGGCGTGTCCTGGCTGCCGTGCGGGGAACCGAGCCCGGCAGGCCCAAGGGAGCAGGAGCAGAGAGCTGGTCTCTTCCAGTCCACAGTCCTGCAGGGAGGGCCCCATGCCGACCCTTCCAGCCTCCCTCCGGGTGTGCGCCCCGTCTGTAGCAGCACCAACCAGGGGCAGCAGTGCCTGTCACAGGTCGGCGTGCTCACCCAAGGGGGCATCAGCCGATGGGGAGGGGCGGAGGACTTTGTGGGGGCTGGTGCCCCACGCCATCACCCGCTCCTGTGTCCACCTGGTGCCCTGCATCTGGCTGCTCTTTCCTCTCTGTCCCTCGATCTCTTCTCTCCGGTCCCCAGACTGTGCCGGCTGGCTCTGCACCGGCACGGTGTGCTGACTCGTTGGCACTGGCTGTGCCGTTGGCTCCTTGCAGCCTGCCTGGCCCTCACTCTTTATTCTCACCCTGAACTTGCTTCTCAGGAGCACACCCCCCCCCCCCCCCCCCCGCCCCGCCCCGGCCCGGCCCCGTAGTGCCCACAGGAAGCTCTTGGTGGCCGTCTGGCTTTTGCGGTTAGCCTGGCGGGGGCGTGTGTAGGGTTGACCCTCGAGGGCTCCCCGGCAGGGCTGCCCAGAGTCCTCACGGGACACAGCGGGCGGTATGAACAGCCTGAGGGCAGTCGCCTTGCTGACGGCACCCTCCTTCTCGTGTAGCATGTCCCGCGGTACCTCATGTCTTCTCTGCTGGATGAGACCATTGAGGCTGTCGCTGCCGGTCTGAGCACTGCCGTGTACCAGCGCCCCGTGGAGCCCCGAGCCCCCGCAAAACGCAGGAGGAGAGCAGGTAAGCCCGGGTGTGCTGGCTCGGCGAGGGCCGCACGCTCGCCCCACAGGGCCTTCCCCTGGAGTCCCTCCTGCCGCCGTCACCTGGGTTTTCAAGTAGCAGAAGTGGCACACGGACGTCTTGTGGGCCAGCTGGGTCTGGTCCGCGTCATCCTTGCGAACGCCCACTGTGGGCGGTGAGGTCCCTGCGGCCGTGCTCTCTGCGTGCGTGTCGGGGCTGCTTGGCCTTCGTGTCGTTGGTTAGGAAGCTTCTGGAGAATTTGGCAGAATTGCCTTTTCTTTTCCCTAAATGCCACAGTAGATCAGGAAGACCCCGGTCCTGGACTTTGCTGTGTGGGAGCAATTACAATGATTAATTCATTGCTTTCTTGCCACGTGTCTCCAAGCTGTGCGTTCTTCAGTCAGCACTGTGCTCCCAGGGGCCCCTTTCCTTCTCTCCATCACGTGTGACCAGTGCGGCCTCACGGACACCTGTCTTATTCACGGCTTATGATCCGAGGTCTTTAAAGTCCACTTCATCGAGATAAGAATGTGGTGTGTCCGCTCCGTGTGGTTCCAGGTTTGATAGACGTAACGTCCAGCTGGCTTGGCCCTGCCCGTCCCAGCCCCTCCAGCCAGGTCCCAGCCCCGCCAGCCGGGTCCCGTCCTAGGCGGGTCCCGTCCCAGCCGGTTCCCGTCCCAGCCCCGCCAGCCAGGTCCCGTCCCAGGCAGGTCCCGTCCCAGCCCCGCCAGGCAGCCCTGCTGTCCTCCTCAGCACTGGGTGTCAGTTTGGTGTGTTTTCAGACTTCACGTAACGAGACCTTTGTGAGGTGCTGAATGTGCTCCAGCTTAGCGTGTGTGGTTGTGGGTGCCAGTGGCTGGCTGGCTTCTGCTTGTTGAGGGAGCCCCCCCCCCAAGTCTGCCCCCCCATACACGGAAAGGCCGCACTTTGTCCCGTTTGCTGTCCAGGGTCGACTTTGTGTTGTGATCACGGCCGTGGAGGACAAAGGCGCGAAGTCCTGCCCGTTCGAGTACCCGTCTCCTGTGGGCAGGGTTTCATTTCGGGTCAGCGCAGGACCCGGCTGCCGGCTCATTGGGTAGATGTGCGTCCCAGGTCGCGTAGCACTTTGTACCCTGTCGGCAGTCTGTGAACCAGAGTGCTGCGCGTCCTCGCCCACGCAGGGACCGGGCGGCGTGTGTCCTCGCCATGCCAGTGAGCTTTCTTGTGACTCGGTGTGTGTTGGACGTGCCCTGTGTCCCCCACCGTCAGGGCGGAGACCCGGTGCTGTCCCAGCTTCCTGCTTGGGGCTGTGCTGGAGTGGCCACCTGTGTCTGCGTGCCTCGTGTGGCCTCTCCCCTTTTTCGGGGATGCTCTCTCCTGTCCGCCGGAGCAGGACTCACAATAGCAAACTGAGCTCCATGCGAGTTCTCTGCCAGGGGTCGGTCATCGCTCCCGGCTATTGGAGCTGGGGAATCCACACCACGGTCATACCGTCCCTGAGGTGTTCCTCGTGTCTCCCGTCTGTGTCTCCTTGTGTTAGAAACTCGACTCCTCAGGGCCAGCACCGCGCTTGCTCGCTGATTCTCCATTAGACAGTGGCCTCAGGGTCCCGGCTGGGTCGTGCCAGCGCCGAGCAGGCAGGACTGACTGCAGGGGTTCTCCTCCGTCCCTCGCATGCACACCACCGAGCCCCTGGCGTGCACTCTACCTGTGTGCGGGCAGCTGCGTAGATCTGTGCTGCGCTGGTCCTTTTTGCCGTTTGGGTTTTCTTTTGTTGGCTTTGCTAGTGAGTTTTTTAATGCTTTTTATAGACTTCTGCCAAAGTGGTGGAAACATTGGGACGAACGAGTGGAGTCCCCACGGAGCCAGCCTGGCCTGGCCTCCCTCTCCCTCACTCACCTGCTCCCTCCCAGGAGCCCTGGAAGCACGGCCTTTGTGTCTTGTCTTTTCCTTCCTTCCTTCCTTCTTTTCTTTTCTTTCTCCTTTCGTTTTTAAAAAAAAATTTTTTTTAATGTTTATTTGCTTTTGAGACAGCGCGAGCAGGGTAGGGACAGAGAGGAGGTCACAGAATCCAAAGCAGATTCCAGTCTCTGAGTTGTCAGCACAGAGCCTGACGTGGGGCTTGAACTCACGAACCGTGAGATCATGACCTGAGCCGAAGTTGGACGCTTAATTGACCGAGCCACCCAGGTGCCCCATGTCTTTTTTTTAAGTTAAGCACAGTATCACTGTTGCACCTGAGGAGGAGAACAGTAATTCCTTAACCCCATTAATCTGTTAGTATTGAAGGTTCTAATTGTATCGTAAGTGAGGTAGAATTTTTAAAAATAGTATATTTGAATCCAGAGCCAAACAAGATCCACGTTGCACCAGCAGCTGTGCCTGGTAAGTGTCCCTGTGTCGTCTTGTTAGTGGGGTTGCCCGTACGCGCTGCTCCCCGGCGGGCAGAGACCGCGGGCCGCTGGTGGAGCTGTGCGTCCTTAGCTCTTTGCTTTTGTGTTTGCCAGCTGCCCGGGGAGGGGGCGGGGGGGTGGGCAGCAGTGACTGCTGGGCTCCCTGGCTGCGGTCTCTGCGCTCCGCGCTCTGCTCAGACCCGCGCTCGCACCGAGGAAGGTGCAGAGAGCCTTTGCTCCTGGCACTGGCTGCCTCCCACTCCTGCGGTTTTTGTGGGCAAAGCACTTAAGGCGTTGGCTTGTTTCCTTTATTGACCAGTTCTCAGAACCACCGCATGACTAGTAGCCTCCTCAGCAGCGATCACGATCGCTTAGGATTTTTAGCCCCATCGTGAACTTAGGGAGCTAGATACATTTGATGCGTATTAAAACGTACGTACGCCATGAGGGCCGATCCCTCTGTCTCCTTAGAATCCCCTCCTTCCAGGCTGAGGTCCCTGCGGTTTTCCAGGGGGTGTTGGAGTGTCCTAGAATTAGGGTCCCCCAAGCCCGTGGTGGCACCCCTGAGGAGACGGACTCACCTGAAGCCTGGGTGTTCGTGCACTTTAATCTCTAGGATGTGTTACTGGAAATACGTGGCGGTTTTTAAGTCTGTTGGAAGGAGTCCTCTGGGCAGATCAAGCAGACACAGATCTTTCGTTGCATTTTACTAACTTGGTTGTCAGGGGGTTTTTTGTTTTTTGTTTTCCCCCCATTTAATTTTGTTTCATAATGATGTAAAATATTTACTGGTGACAAAAGTCAGATTTACAGATCAGAGCAAACTCCAGAGTCACACTCTGTCCTTGCTGTGCGCTGCGTTCCCTCTCTTGCTCCTTTGTGAGGAAGCACTGTTTTTTCATGATTTCTCCATTTACAAACCTGAAGCCACTACGTATAGTTGTCTGCGTGCCGGGTCCTGGCAGTGCACGCACGTCCGTGGAGGGGGACACGTGGGGTGGGGTGGGGTGGGGGCCTGAGGGCACACAGTTAAAGCACAGACTCTCAACGTCCTCTTTGTAGGAAGACGGAAGAAGGTGTCGGGAAGAAGGAAGACCCAGTCCAGGTCGTCTGTGAAGAGCAGGGGCTCCGGGACGAGGTCTAAGAAACGCCAGGGTCGTGCTAAGAAGAGAAAAGGGAAGAGGTCGAAGGTAGCCCCTCGGGTAGCGGGGTGGGACTCGGACGAGGCCTCCTTTCTGTGTTTACTTAGAGTCGCTGATAAACATGACCCTTTTCTGCAGCAGAGAGTACAGGTGGGGCTGGGACAAGAGTTTTGCCAGGACCCTTTGGAGCTGGGCATCCTGAGGGAGGGGTCGTGTGCAGCTCCGGGCACCCCAGAGGTGGGCCCTGCGGGGTGCGGAGGGGCAGACAGGCCAGAGGGTGGGGAGCGGACGCCGTCCCAGGCTGTTCCTTACCCTCGTTCGCGTGTCTGCCGCGGGCCTTCTGAGTGTGTGCGCGCCTCCCCCGGTGAGCGCCCGCCTGTGCTGTGCGTCCTGCTCCGTGGTGTCTGTCCTCACCCCAGCTCCCGGGCTGGACGGTTAAAGCACACCAGTACATAAAACATAAAAAGCTCAGTTGCAGCCAAGCGTTTGCCGCGTCCGTGTGTGAATTCCTGCTCAAGGTCGTCGCCTTTGCCCGGTTAACACACACGCACGTGGTATACGCTCACATAGACGTTTCTGTTAGTTTTCGGCGGGGCATTCGAGCACCTGCTGTGGTGCTTCGTCCAGACGGAACTCCTGGAGGGACGGGAAGCCGAAGCTGCGGCCGCACGTGGGTGCTGGCACGCCTGCTTCCCGCCGCGCAGACGTCAGCCCTCTGGCTCACTGCCCTTCACGCCCCGAACAGAGCCGACCGCGTGTGTCAGCGTCTCCCTGCCAGGGTGCCCCAGGGGCTGCTGCCCGCACGTGCTTGGGGTGGGAGCACCCCCCCCCCCCCCCCCCCAGCCCTCGTCCTCGGGTGGATGGACATCACCGGACGGTGGTTTTGCGTTGCGGGGGTCGGGGCTGTTGGGATGTAGTCCTCAACTCTGGGGCAAAACCTCTGAAACGCTATTGTTCCCCCAGCGGAAGCCGTCAGCTGTGGTTTAGCGCTTACTCAGTCTGGTGTGTGTTGTGCAGACTAGTCCTTGCACTGGTGTTTCTAGAGCCTCACTCACCCTTCCTGGTTTTTTTGTGACTTCGGTTCAGAATGAAGCCACAGCTCGGTCCCGCATTGCACGGACGCTGGGCCTCCGGGGTCCCGTCCGCGGGGCCTGCACCCCGTCAGTGCACAAGCCTGCGGACCCCTCTCTGGGGCTGATGCGTGCAGACATCGGGGTGGCCACTCTGTCGCTCTTCGGAGACCCCTATGAGCTGGACCCCTTTGACAGGTAACCGCAGGGAGGGGCTTCCCCCTCTTTTCGTGGACAGTGGGCCCCAGATCCCACGTTTGTAAAGAGAGGGTAACGGTTCCTGAGTCTCCCACCCTCGTCGGACCCCCCCAGGTGGTGCCCAGAAGGGACACCGTAGGTCCTCAGCCACTAACAGGGAGAAAGGTGTTCTGCGTGTCGGTCCCTGCTGCCCTGGGCCCGCCCAGAGGTGCATGCAGCTGCTGACACGAAGCTGCTACGTGGGTCCCGTGTTCGGGTTTGGGGCACAGGTGCCGCCATGTGTGTGGTTGACAAGGGGTCTCCTGGGCCTTCCGTGGGGGTCACCGCTCCTGTGGCCCGTGTGCTCTCTCCAGCAGCGAGGAGCAGTCTGCGGACCCTGCTTCCCCTTTGAGCGCCAAGAGGAGGGTTCTGTCCCAGTCGGCACTGCGCTCTCACCGGCCCGTGGCCAGGCCCGTGTCCGTGGGGCTCTCCAGGTGTGTGCCAACAGGGACAGTGGTCGGGGGGGGGGGCTGGCGCACCTCCTCTCCCAGGGCCCCTCCCTTGACCGTTTGTCGAGGACGTGCCACCGTAAAGGGCACGAGGAGCAGGAGGAAGGCTGCAGGTGCTTGAGGCTGCTTCTGCCCGCCCACCTCTGTCACGGGACTGCTATCCAGGGCGGCCACCCCTGGCTGGGTGCTTTCCTTCTATTTCACTCCTGATTTAAAAAAAAAAAACAAAAAACGAAACAAAAAAAACAACGAAACCAGTAAATAGCCTGCCTGTTGGTAGCAGTTGGGGCCAGAAGCACCAGAGGATTTCACCTCCAGGCAGCCTGCTTGCTTGTCTTTTGTCAGAGCTGCTGGGGGCAGGGGTGTCTCATGCCCTCCCCACACCGAGGTCTGGCAGGGCTGGGACCTGGGGGGCGGCAGGGGGGCACGGGGAGGCAGCAACGGGTCTGTACCTGCAGGAGGAGTGTTCCTGCTGCGGCGCCCGAGCCAGAGGTGGACGAGGCCCCCGTCCCAGACCTAGTGGGGAGCATCCTGTCGGGCCAGAGCCTCCTGATGATGAACGGTGCAGACATCACCATCCACCGGGACGGCTCCCTCAGTGCCAAGAAGGCAGGTGAGGAGGCCTCTGCATGACACCCAGTGGAGCCTGCGGGGGCGCCCTCTCTGCCTCGATGCTCGGGGCGGTTGAGAGGGGCATGTGAGCCACGGGTCCTGACGAGACCGTTGAACTAAAATAGGTTTCTGTTCAGAACGTACCTAAAAGCAGTTTTCTGCGTGAGGTCATGCTTCCGTTAAGTCAGCATCGCTTTCTGAACAGGGTTTGCAGGCTGAGTTTAGATGATGGTGGGGTCTCCGGGCAGCCCACAGACCCTGCGTGGCTGGCATGTGGCTGGCATGTGTTCTCTCAGAGCCCACGGAACCAGCTGCTGTGGAGCCCTCCCCTGCACATCCGGGCCCTAGAGGGTGTTCGGGGTTGGGGGTGCCCAGCCATGGGGGGCAGGGCAGTGCAGAGCCGGGTGGCCCCTCCTGGGCCTCCCTGTGTAACAGGCACAGGCGCTTCCAGCGGCCAGTGAGCACTGCTCGTGGGTGTGGCCGGGGGCCTCTCACCCCGTGCCCCCAGGAGCACAGGACTCTAGCCCAAGGAGTGAGTAGGGATAGGAATTTAAAAGCCCAGCTTCTAAGAGAAAGTCATCTCGATCTGGACCAACAAAATGACCGCTTTTTAAAGGAGGCAGTGGAAACTGATGGCCACTCACTCTCGTGTCTTTCAGCACCCGTTTCCTTTCCGAGAAGCTCAGGCGCTCCACCCCGAGGGGGCAGAGGCCCCGGGGCCTGCCTGCTGCCCGGAGCGCCACGCTCAGGCAGCGGGCTCCAGAGTGCGGGGCTGCGCTGCCACGGCGGTCCCACCCCCTCCTGCGTCCCCGCTCTCACCCCAGCGGCAGCCGTGAGACTGGACTCCTCCGTGACCCCTCCGTCAGGTCAGGCTCAGAACCTGTCAAACGTAAGCAGACCTGGCTTAAAGCACAGTGACGCCCCTGGATGTGATGGCGACAGCAGGCACGCTCGGCCCCTTAGTTCTATGTCCTCTAAGACCTCGGGCAGCTGCTCTCACTTGCCGCGTGCCAGTGCGCTGCAGGGACAGGCCGTGAAGCCAGCTCCCAGGAGGCCCAGCATCTCAGAGCTACCCAGGATACCGAAGGTCAGAAGGGAGGACGGTGGCGGCCGGCGGGCGGATGCGGCCCCTGCCAGCGAGCAGCGCGTTGAGATCCCCAGCTCCTGCATCAGCCGGCTCACGGGCAGGGAGGGCCCCGGGCAGCCCAGCCACGGCGCCCGTGCAGAGGGCGAGCCCAGCAGCAGGGGCCCACAAGAGCCTGGCACACACTCAGGGGGTGGATCCCAGTCCCCCGCCACGCTGGGACCCTCAAAGGGGAAGGGTGTCAGCTCGACCTTCGAGAGCTTCAGGATCAATATTCCCGGGAACACGGCACATTCCGGCAGACTCTCTAACCCCGGCTTTTGTAACACGTTCCGGCCTGTCGACAATAAGGTGCAGAGGAAAGAGAACCCCGCTCCCCTCTTCTCCATCAGGAAGGCCAAGCAGCTCAAGAGCGAGATCTACGACCCCTTCGACCCCACAGGCTCGGACTCTGGTTCCGCCGGCAGCAGCCCCGAGCGCCTGGGCTCTGGCCTCCTGCCCTCTGAGATCACGCGCACCATCTCCATCAACAGCCCAAAGGCGCCGGCGTTGCAGACCGTGCGCTGCGTCACCTCCTACACGGTGGAAAAGGTCTTTGGGACGGAGCCTGAGTCCCCTCGCGGGTCCTCCGCCAGCGCGCTCGAGCTCCGGGGCGAGGGGGCTGCCGAGGGTTCCTCCGACCTGGAGCGCGAGGGCCAGGGCGTGGCCTCCAGGGCGCAGAGGCCATCCCCCCCAGAGCCGTGGGAGGACAGGGACCAGCTGCCCTGCAGTACCTTCTTTGGCTCCGAGGAGCGGACGGTGACCTGCGTGACCGATGTAGAGCCGGGGGCACCACCCAGCCCGGGCGCCCCGCAGACAACTACCCACAGGGTTGTGGAGCTGAGGCCCCCATCCTGCTCCCGCTCCACATCCAGCTCCCGTGGCAGGAAGAAGGCCAAGAGGAAGCGGGCTGAGGCCAGGGAGCACAGGAGGACCCGCTCCGGCTCCCGCTCTGGGGAGAGGAGCTCACGGTCGGTGTCTCCACCGGTGGCTGAAGGGCACCTAAAGAGGCAGCAGCCCAAGGCCCGGGGCCGCAGGTCCTCCAGTGACCACTCCAGCAGCCACGAGCGAGCCAAGCGGAAGAAGGTGAAGGATGAGGGCAGGAGGAGGAGGAGGGACTCTTGGGGACGCGGCCGGCGGCGGTCACGGTCCCGGTCCCGCTCAGGCAGCCCCGGCAGCTCCTCCCATGAACGCAGGGAGAGCAGGAGGAGGAAGCGGAGGCGGTCGGGGTCCAGGTCTCGGGGGAGGGAGTGCTCCCCCCCCAGCAGCCTGGAGAGGGCCCGGAGGCACCGGCACACAAGGGAGCGGAGCCCCCGGGAGAGGAGCCCTCGGGAGCGCCCCCGCGTCAGGTGGAGCTCCCGGGAGCGGAGGAAGCGCAAGTCCGGGTCTCCACGGTCGCCGAGCACGGAGCACAGGTCCCGGGAGCATCAGCGGCCTCGTTCCCATGAGAAGCGGCCGAGGCCTCGCTCTCCTGAGAGGAAGTTGGTGCCCCCTCCCCAGGAGGAGCAGAAGCCCGACAGGGAGCAGCCGGCCAAGCCACTGGTCTCCGTGGGAGCAGACGCCTCTCCAGCAGGGGCCGAGGCCCACAAGGAGGCCCCGGATGTGCCCGCGGAGTGTCCACCCGAGGACCTTGATTACGGGGACTCTGTCGAGGCCGGGCACGTCTTTGAGGAGTTTTCAAGTGACGCTTTCTTCCTGCAGCTTGATGACATGAGCTCTCCGCCCTCCCCAGAGAGCACAGATTCCTCCCCAGAGCGAGACTTCCCACCCAATCCTGTGGTGCCCCCAGCCAGCCAGCAGCAGGACCCTGCCCTGGTGGCTGTCATCAGACGCGAGGTGGCACTGATCCACGATGATGAGGCTGCGCAGCCCCTGCCCCAGGCACAGGGCCCCCAAGAGAAACCCTTGCTCCAGCAGGATGCTGCTGGGGCTGCCACGGCGCCCGGCACCCTGGGAAGCCAGGCTGGGGTTGGGGTGCCTGCGGGGAAGGAGGAAGGCGCCTCTCAGACCCCCTTGCTGCGGGCGAAAGCCCTGGTGAAGAGAGTCACCTGGAACCTGCAGGAAGCAGAGACTGGTGTCCCTGCCGAGGAGCGAGGCCTGCGTGAGTAGGGTGGCAGGGTGGCCAGGGCAGCGTGTGAGGATGGGGGTGGCCCGGAGCGGCCACCAGTATGTGGGGGCGGTCTTCTCTCCCTGGGTGGTACGTGGACCTCTTTGGTCACTTCAGTAGCGTAGGCCATGGGGCAGGGAGATGGCTGCAGCCTGGCCCGTGGTCCTTGCTGCTGGGATGCTTTTCTGGAATTTCCCAGCCAGGAAGCAGCCTGTGGCCCAGGGGTAACCACAGAGCACCCACCTCCCGTGTTGGTCCTCAGGAACGCCGCTCCACAGGCCTCAGAAGCCCCGAGAGGGGGCCTGGGAAACAGAAGACGTGGGGCCCTCGGTGGTGTTCCAGCAGGCATCCTTCTCTGAGCCGCCTGCCCCTGGCTATGCACATGCAGAGTCTGGCTTCCCGGACGCCGAGCCCTCTCAGGTAGGTGCCTGGGCCGGAGGGACGCGGTCGTGTGCCGGGGCCACACAGGCTGTGCCGGGCTGAGGCTGAGGGACTTCCCCCTCTGCCGGGGATCTTCCTGCCGGGAGCCTGAGATCTGTGCTGAGTGATCTGCATTTTTGCCCAGGTTTATACCCCCAACCTGCCCACCGCCCCAGCTCTCCCTTTGAGTCTCCCGCCCTACGTGCCAGCCAGCCAGCCCACGGTCCAGTTCATCCTGCAGGGGAGCCTCCCGCTGGCGAGCGGTGGGGTTGCACAGAGCCCAGCCCCGGCGCCCACTGCCCCGACCACGGCTTCAGAGCCAGCCGGCCACGCCACTGTCGCTGGCAACTCTGAGGAGAGAGCAGCTGCTCCCAGGCCTGCCGCGGAGAAGGCCAAAACCGAGGAGGTGAGTGTCCGTCCTCCTTCCTCAGGGGCGGGCTCCTCTCCTTAAAGGGTGCCCCCGGGGCCGGGTGGTCACAGGTGTCCTTGTTCTCAGTACATGAAGAAGCTGCACACGCAGGAGCGGGCGGTGGAGGAGGTGAAGCTGGCCATCAAGCCCTTCTATCAGAAGAGGGAGGTGACAAAGGACGAGTATAAGGACATTCTCCGCAAGGCAGTGCAGAAGGTGGGTGTGGGCGCTGCACCCTGGTCAGGTGTCCCCGGGGGCGGGTCTGTGCTGTCTCCCGCTGATGCGGGCTCCGGAAGGTGCTCCAGCCCGGGGTTGTGCAGCCAGGCCTGGGGCAATATTGGTGTGACCTGGCCACCAGGGGCCGGTTGTGTCCCATCACCCTAGCTCATAGGTGCTCAGGAAGAGTAGACAGTGTGTGTGAGGGGACGGAACAGCATCCTTGTCACTCGTTAAATAGGCTGAGTGGCAGAGGGTAGTTAGCACACCGAGCTTGCAGCCGGGAGGAAGACAGGACCCCGGGAGGTGGGCAGTTCTCAGGCCCAGGGTGTCAGGTTCAGATCTGGAGCCCACTGGCTGCACCACTCGGGCTTGGAGACGGACCCTCAGCAGTCGTGGGAGGCAGGTGGGCAGGTTGTGCCCTGTCCCTTGTGATGTGGACTCTGAGGGCCCATGACCACTATGGGGACATCTGAGTAAACTGTGCCTCCCCACCACCCCCTGCCCCCCAGATATGCCACAGCAAGAGCGGGGAGATCAACCCCGTGAAGGTGGCCAACCTGGTCAAGGCCTACGTGGACAAGTACAGGCACATGCGCAGACACAGGAGGGCTGAGGCCGGCGAGGAGGCACCCCCCCAGGGCACCGAGAGCTGAGCCGGGCACAGAGCAAGGGGGCACCAGTCCCCATCCCCGAGCCACTCTGTTGGGAGAGGCAGGAGCAGACAACTCTGGAGACAGCCATCACTCCTGTGTTCAGGGTTCCTGTGACCACACGTGGTCTGTGCCCCTGTCTTGCTCACGGTTCAAAACTGGACTTTTTTATATGTATATTATAGATACACACTGTTTCCATGGTGTTCTAATTTATCAAAAATGGATTATCTTTAGAAACTTCTTGATTGACTCAGTATTTGAAAGGTGAAGCCTTTGGGATCAGGAGGGGCCAGGGGAATGCAGGGGGGCTCCCCGACCCAGCTCACAGATGGCCTCATTTTATTTTCTATCCTATTAAGGGAAGGCCCTTCCCACGTTTTCTGTTTGATGTTCTGTAAATGACGCGGTTTGCTCCCTCCCATGGGGCAGAGCACAGCGTTGGTGGATCTGGAAGGCAGGAGAGCCCTGCACACGGCATAGAGTCGGCCATTCACGCGTCCCCCTCCCCAGCACACCTGGCAGGAGCAAACACCTGCTGTCCCCAGAGCATTTTGTATTCTGAGTAGAGTTTGTTGGCTCTGAAGCGTGTGGCCTGTTTCTTCATTACGAAGACAGAAAAGGACGGGTGTGTGGGCGGGTGAGGGGTGGTCACCTCCCTTCCGGGGCATGCGCGGGGAGCCTCGAAGTCTGGGGGGCCCCTTCTTGAGTTCCGGCCCCACCCCTCAGCCCGCCCCTGCTCAGGACACCAGCGCTGGTTTCGTGGTTTGCTTTTATTGGACTGCAGAGGGCTCTGGCGCTTAGGCGGGCTGTTCCACCTCCATGAGGAAGTGCTCCAGGGCCTCGTAGAGGCTGTTGCAGCTGGACAGGCAGAGGCCGAGGCTGCTGCTGTCCAGGGAGGACACGCCTTCTCGCTGCACGTACTCCAGGTGCGCCCGGCACAGCCACGGCTCCAGCTGCAGGGAGGATGTCGTCAGGCCAGACGGGCTGGGCTGCCTGCGGCCCTGCCCACGGGACCCCGTGCCTCACCTTCACCAGGACCAGGCTCTTCTCCTTGGGCCTCCCAGCCGACAGGTCCTGCCCAAAGCCCAGGTAGATGGTGTAGTGCGGGGAGCGCCGACGCCGGCAAGCCCGGAACTCTACCAGCTCTGTAGGGCAGGGCTGTGGTGAGCAGGACGAGGGCAGGAGAGGGGCCGGGGAGGGCAGCGGCCCCCGCCCCTGCCGGGTGCATCACTGACCTCGGAAGAAGGCGCTGAAGTCGAAGATGGGGGTGTCCTGGTTCCTTTGCAGCAGGCACGGGGGCGTGGAGGGGCTGGCGGAGCCCAGGGGCCCGCCCACCTCCCAGTAGACCTTGCATTTGCCCAGGCGCCGCGCCCACAGCCTGGGCCCCCGGAGCTCCAGCTGCAGGCCGGGGGCCACGTGCTGCAAGAGCTTCTCTGTGTAGTGAAGCTGCTTCTGGTCCGGGAGCTCCGCCGGGCTCGGGAAGGCCACGTGCTGGGGCTCTGCGGCCTCGGCGGCTGGGCTGGGGGACCCATACAGAAACACGAAGCTCGGACGCCTCACCGTCTCCTGCAGCACTGTGCGGCCCTTGTACATGATGGTCACCTCCAGGGCCCCCGGGCTGGGCTCTGCCTGTGACCCGATCTGTGAGCGGCCGGGCCCGGCCACGACCTCACCTGCCGTCCGGATGCCAGGCGCCGCCTCCCGTGGGGGCTGCCAGGGCTCCAGGGCTGGGGCCGGGCCTGCGTCTGGGGAGGAAGGCGGAAGCTGGCACCGGGTCCCCCAGCCCCTCCCTCTTTCACGCCCTGCGCCCGACTCCTCTCACCTGTCACCTGGGCCTGCTGCAGGGCCTGCAGCCTGGGGCTGGGGGCTGTCTCCACTGCCCTAGGCAGGTATGGCACCATGTTGGGGAGCGCTGGGCCTGAGGAGGGTGACCGAGGAAGCAGCTGTACTGGCCCAGCTGTGGCTGGCACTGTCTCTACTGGTTACCCGCCCCTCCCCTTCCCCTTTCTCTACAATGACTCTGCGGTCCTGCCTGCTCCTCCCCCTGGCACGGGGCCCTGCAAGGTAGAGCACTCCCACCCAACCCAGCGTCTCACCAGGGACCTCCGGGGGGATAGGGTCCAACCCCCATGCAGCTTCCAGCAGATGGTCCTCCAGGCAGCTCTGCTCCAGAGCCTGGAGCAAGAGGTCCCCAGCATTGCCAGCAGGGCCCAAAGGGGAGCTGGGGGCACAGGGCTCAGAGCTCAGCCTGGGCCCCTCCCTCTCAGCAGCAGCTCCCGCCGGGCACGGCCTAGGGAGCCCACCCTGCAGGAGAAGGGCCAGCGTAAGCATCTCCTGGCTCCATCGAGGAGTGGAGACCCCCACCTGGGAGCCGGGAGGCCAGAGCAACCTTACCATCAAGGGTCGGGCGTCTTCCGGGGCCTTCTCGTCCCCCTGGTTAGTGCCTGGGCCTTCTGAGGGAGAACTGGGATGAGACTCGGAAATTGGGACACTGGGTGTGGATGCCCCCGACCCCGTCCCCTGCTAGTGCCAGCAGGCCACATAAGCTTTCCCCGCCCTCCCCAACCGGGCTCCAGCCTCTTCCAGGCCAGTTTCAGAAACCACAGATCTGCCCAGTGCAAAGTCCCAACGGGTCCTGGCACCGTGGCTCCGCCCTGGACGACCTGCCTCCCGCGGGCTCCTCACCTCTCCACCCCGGTGCGGAGCTGAGCGCGGAGCTGAGCGCGTACACCTTATGCGGGTCGGTGGGGTCCCCCGAGTTGTCTTGCAGCATCACAAAGCGCTGGGTGCTGTGCAGCGCACAGCGGAAGTTGGTTTTCCAGCTGGCGCGGAGCGGGCCTTCGGAAGCCAGCTGGTCACTTCCGCTGTTGCTGGGCGGCCACCTGCCGCGGGCCACGGCCCAGGCCTGGGGTCAGGGGGAAGAAGGTGTGAGCTTGGGGGCGCGGGCCGGGGCCTGGGCCGGCCCTCCCTTCTGGCTGGAGGCCCACCTTGAAGATGCGCGCGTCGGCCTCGCCCAGGTCCTTCCGCGCGAAGTGCTTCCAAGGCACGCGGAAGCGCGTGCGGGCCGCGTCCAGCCACCGCAGGCCTTCGTAGCGGCCGCTGCCGACCTCCCCCAGAAGCCAGTCCGCGAACCGCGGGCGCGGGGGCCCCCTGCGGGCGGAGGACCGGCGGGGTCAGGGCGCGGCGGGCCGGGTGGCGTGGCCGCGCACCCTGGCGGTGGGACAGGCGCTCACCTTTCGGGAGCCGCGGCCATGACTCCCTCCGAAGCCCTGGGCGGAGGGGGCGGGGGGCGGTGCTGGGAGGGCTGGGCACGGGTGACAGGGGCTCCCCGCGTGTCACCGAAGATGTCGCAGGCGTGGCCCCGTTGTCAAGGTGTTGGGACCACAGACGCGGGGGGAGGGCTGATGGCCACGACGTCGCCAAGGAGTGGGATTCTTGCCGGCGGCGGCCGTGCTGTGATCACAAATGTGCGGGATCCGAGCGGCCGCACGCATGAAGTCACAGGTGTGGAGCCAGAGCCCAGACGCGGCGCCAGGGCTCTGGCGGGACCCTGCGGAGACACGACGGGACGGCCGCTCGCGGGGGGCGGGGAGGGGGGCGCGCCCGGGACGCCAGGAAAGCGAAACCTCCGGCGGCGGGAAAGCGAAACCGCGGGCGGCGGGAAAGCGAAACCTAAACCTTCGTGGGGCGGGAGGGGGGAGGCCTCCGCCGGCAGCGCCCCTACCTCTCAGTCCCGACCCGACTCCCCCGGCCGGACCCTCCCCGTCGCCGCGCCGCGCCGCTCGCCCCACACGTACCTGGGCGCCGGGTCACCGGGGCGGGCGGTTCGTCTTCCCGGGAGGCCGGGAACCAGCGCTTTTATGGAGGCGAGGCGGGGGCGGGCCGGGGGCGGGTCCGGCGGGGGGCGGGGGGGAGGGGGCTGCAGGTGCAGCCGAGGAAGTCACGTGCTCCGGACGACGGTGCCCCAGGCCCCTCGCGCCAGCTCCTGGGTGCGGGCGGGCGTCGCGGAGGGGCGGCGGGAGGGGCCGGCCCTGCGGGGTCCAGTCACTCCTCTCCCTCAAGGCGCCTCCCGCACATGCCGCCGGCCGGGGGCCCCTGGCGACTAGCGGAGGGGCTGGGGGGAGGCGCTGGGGAACCTCGCACGAAACCCGGCGCTTCTTTTCTCAAGGAAAAGTGGGCAAAGGGAGACAGCGTGGGGCATGTGGCAGCTGTACGGCTTGGAGTCTTGATGGGAACTGTTCAGACAAGAGCACTCGAGTGCCCTTGAGAAGACATTTGCAAAGAGATTCGTGATGACTTTTCATTAGGAAAAACACTGACGATCCAGAGAGACAGTGTGTGGTGGCCTTCAGAGAGGAAGTCCTGCCGGCGGTCCTCCCCTGGGGAGGCCAGTAGAGGGGGCTCTGTCCCTTACTCCGTGGTTCTGGTTCCCCTCGGCCTCTGATTGTAGCCGACCGGCCCCACCTGCCATGCTGGCCCACGGCCTGGGCCTGCTGCCCACTCCCAGCTCCTGTCACCCCAGGCAAGCCTCTGCTCAGAGCCACAGGTCACAGCCCAGACGCCAGGGCCAAGTGCCTCAGAGCACGGTGCTTGCTTTCTGCACCGAACCTCACCGAAACACTGGCTGTGACCCCCTGGAAGGTCCCCAGGGACCTTGCTCTCCAAACTGAGTTCCTGAGGGCGGCTCCTCAGTTTCCCCAAGGCCAAGAATCTGCATGTCGTGTCGGGAGGGGGGATCCACAGCGCAGGGTGCCCCCCCTCCAGCGCGGTTAGACCAGGAGAGGAACTGGGCCACCAGCTGGCACCGGCCTGGGAAGCCCCTTGGCTGGCAGGCACAGCAGGTGGTTTACGGGAAGCGGCCTCGCCCGGCAGGCAGGGGCCGGGGACGTACCAGCATATGGGCCGCGCTGTCACCTCCCACCGGCGGCAGCTCCAGGGGGACCCTGCGCGCCCCGGCCGCCCATCGACTTTGGCGCAGCCGAGCTTGGAAATCGTCGCTTTATTGTGCATGGTGCAGTGGGGGTGGGCGAGCAGCCCAGCCGACCTCAGGGTGGGCCAGCGAGGGACGCAGGGAGCCCAGCTACACGTAGGTGGAGCTGGCGTCGTCGCGGGAACCCCCGCCCGGGCCCTCGGCCTCGGCCTCGGCCTCGTCACTGCTGTCCTCGCTGCCAGAGTCGGCAGCGCCGGCCGCGTCCGAGGCGGGCGTGTTGAGGACCACCACGTCGGCCTCGGCCCCGATGTCCTCGCCAAACCACACGGCCTTGTAGCCGCCCTCGGGCCGCCGCTCCTTGGTCAGGATGGACCTCACAGCCGCGGGGCCGCCCCCATCCCGGGCCACCTCGGGGGACTCGGAGGCAGGGTCCAGGGACTGGAGGCTGGGGGGCTCCAGGGGCGCAGGCTCCGGGGCCACAGCCGGGGTGGGGGCAGGTGAGGGGCTGGGAGCCGGTGCCCAGTTGGACTCTTGGGGAGCATGGAAGGCCTGGTTGTCAAAGCCCAAGAGCTGGGGGTGCTGGTGCTCCTGGGGAGGGGAGGGGCAGCCAGGACATCAACCAGGACCCCAGGCCTGGGCTGGGCCCCACCCCTGGTGCCCTCCCCAGAGACAAGGATCCAGGCTCTCGTCCTTCCTTTCTCTGCCTCTTTCGGCCTCCTCCCCGTTCCGTGGGCTACGGTGTCTGCACCCCGTGTCTCCTCGCCTCCCTCTCCTGCCCCTTTTCCGTCTTCCTCTGTCCCCCTCTCCATCTTTCTGTGGCTCGGTCCTCACCTGCACAGCCCTGTCTCCTTGTCTTTCTCTGTCCCTGTCTCTCTCTTCCCCTGTCCCTGTCCTGCCTGCTCCCCCCCGGGCCCCGGGGCCTCACCTGAGCTTTACCAGAGCAGCACTTGAACCGGTGGCCGTAATGCTTATGGACGAGGATCAGGAGGGCGATCAGAGTCAGAACCAGCAGCGCGCCCAGCACCCCGCCCAGGGCCGCCATCTCCATGGTGGAGAAGCGCTGGTCCTCAGTGTGGCCGACACCTGGCTTGCTGTCCCCTGCCGTGCTGCCTCCTCCAGGCTCTGGCGTCCCTGCGGCACCGACAGCCACTTACCGTTGGCGCCTCTGGCTCTTCCCAGCCTGCACCAGGCTCTGGACGCCTCGAGCGCGAGCCGGGCTTGGCGTCCTCCCAGAGCTGCGGTTCTGGGGAGTGGGTGCTACTGACACCCCAACTAAGGGGCTGTGTGTTCCCAGGGGCCCTGGGGGGGGGCAGGCTGCTGAAGGGAGGCAAGGGAGCTGGGGATCCGTGCCCCCTGGCTCCAAGGGGAAGGCAGGGGCCTAGCACCCTAGGAAGGCGGTTGAAGGCAGTGCTGGGGCCTGGAATTGTGGGGCTCCTCGATCCCAAATCTGGCTTCTGCCCCACCCTCCACACACCTTCCCAGTTTACCTTGTTGGGGCCCCCGAACCCGTCTCTGCCCGGACCAGAGCGGACTCCCTTGCGGCCTACGGTCGGCGTGGTCCTGCCAGGCCAACCTGGGGTGGAGCCTCCCTGCTGTTATTCCCAGGACCACTCACGGTATGAGTCAGGGGGCATCCGGGTGACTCTAGGGCAACCGGGAGGTGCTACCTGAGGGCTGGGGGGCCCCGCTGGGCCCAGGGGACATCGGCTGAGAGGTTCCTGGCTTCAGCGTCTGTGTTGAGCCCCCGCTGGGTGAGGCTGGTGGGAGGGAGGTGCCGGTTCCCACACTGGGGGGCCTCCCAGGCGTAGATGAGGCAGGTGGCCTCAGAGTTGTGCCCGAGGGAGGGTGCGGGCCGGTGCTCCACCCAGAACGGGTCGTGGAGGACCCCTGAGAGGGCCCCGGGGGCCTGGAGGCTTCCGCAGTGGTGGCTCTGCTCGATGTTCCTCCAGCCTCTGGGGATGTGGGGGGCTCTGGGGGACCTGGGGGCCAGGGGCAGGATGCGGGCTTGCCTCTGCCCCCAGCGTGCCTGCCTCAGGGAAGGCACCGCCCTGGCTGTGGCAGAAAGCCCCCCCTCCCGCCGCTGAGCCGTCCCCCGGGTCCCCCGGAGGCTCACCTGTGGGGGTGGGCGCCTCCCCTTCTAGGACCTGAATTTCCGCCACTGTGGTTGCTCCACTTGCGGTCACTGTGTTCGTGGCCTCGACCTGGGGCAGAGAGGGGGCTTGTCCCTCGAAGGCCCCGCCTTAATCCCTGCCCCTCGGAGAAGTCCCCCTGCCCTCACCTCTGCATAGAAGACCCCCTCGTCTGCCAGCAGGGCAGCGGTCACCACGGTCTCGCCGTCCATCCGGAAGTTGGTGTTATTGGTGATACGATAGGTGGTGGCGGAGTCCAAGTCCTGGACACTGTCCCAGTGAGTCCTGGGCCCGGACTGCCCCCACTGCCCCCCAGCCCGCCCACAGAGGGGCCGCTGCCTACCGGGAACTCAGGGTCCCAGGCCCAGATCCTCAGAGGCTGGGAGGGGGAGGCCGCGTCCCTGACCGGGACGCCCGCGCCAGAGCCGAGCGCCACGGTGCCGCGGTACCGGCTCTCGGGGAACTGGAGCAGGCTCCCGTTGGCATTCCGGGCCTCGATCGTGACCCGGGTCACCGAGTAGCGGGCGTGGTCGGCCTGCTCGCCCTAGGGGTGGGGGAGGCCGCGGTGACCAGCAGGTTCTGGAGGGGCGGGCGCCGCAGCCCGGAGCTCGGGAGGGGCGCTTGGAGGCCTGGCCGGGGGCCCACCTTGACCAGCAGAGTGAAGGTCTTTGGGCTGCGGACGACCCCGGTCATGGTGAGGTTGCCCGAGTCAGCGTCTATGGCAAACGTGCCGTCGTCTCGTTCTGTGAGGGTGGTGGCAGCGTCTGGCCTCTCGGTCCCTCTGGAGGCCTGAGGCCTAGAGTCCCAGCTGGCTCTGCCCACCCGGCAGGTGCCCCTGGGGCTTCCTCCGCCCATGGTGGGGATGGGGTCCCGGACGTCGCGTGGGGACAGAAGCAGGGCTGTGGCGCACACTCACCACTCACGATGCTATAGAGGATGCGCTGGTTGATGCCCCAGTCCCCGTCCACGGCATAGATGGGCCCAGGACGCAGGGTGAGGGGGCCTTGCTGTGGGAACGGGGACAGGAGGAGGCACCATGGGGCTGGTGTGACGGCCCTAGCTCGCCCCCTCCCGCTCCCCTCAAGGGGGCAGCTGGCCGTCTCTCACGACTGCTGACCACATCCTCTGGGACCCGGCCAGTTCTGATCGGATTGATCCGAACAGCTCGAGTTTGGAGAGGCAGCACAGGCGCGGGACAGGAAGAGGTCACACAGGGTCTGGGCTCAGGGATCCTCCGTACGGCGGGAGGCCCTGGAGCCCGCGTCCAGGCCCCGCTGCCCTCCGCTGCCTCAAGGTGACTCTCGGGGCCCAGAGGGGACAGTCAACCGGTCAGAGAGGCGGCTGCCCCCTGGAGCACCGCCGTGGCCCCTCCAAGCCACCACCCTCTGGGTCTCCAGGGGCTGTCTGGCTCCACCCCAGGACAGCTGAGCCTGCGCCCTCCCTCCAAGGTCAGAGAGGCTGTTCACGTCTCCCCATCCCGGGTTGGGTGCGACTGGCTTTCGAAGGGATGTCCACATAAAAACGACAACCAAACTTGGCACCCAGGCCACTCCCCCGGTGCCCATTCTGCCCCTCCCTGCCCCCAGTACCAGCGTGTGCCCTGTGGGGACAGCCCCGTGGTACTCGGCTTGGATGCAGACGTAAGTGTCTGAATAGGCACAGGGCAGGAACCAGGGGGGCCGAAGGTCAGCAGGCTGCACCTCCAGGATCACGGTGGCCGTGGCCGTGTGGCTGGGTGCCACGTTCTGCTCCTCTGTGTCCTGCAACAGCCGAACCCGGCCGGGTCAGGCCCGGGAGCCCCGGGCTGGGGGCGGCTCAGGTGGGGGCTTGAGTGCCCAGGCCTGCTTACCCACACCAGCAGCTGAAAGGTCATGTTCTGACACCGGTAGAAGTCCAGGGACCGGTCCAGCCGCAGGGCGGGGAGGTTGGTGCCCACCAAGGAGAAGAAGTTACTGGCGCCCTGGGGAGGTGGGAGGGGGATGGGGCTCAGCCTGAGACCCTGGGAGGACCCGGGGCGGGGCGGGGGCCGAAGGGAGGGTCGGGGGCTGGTGCGGAGGCGGGGGACACTGACCGGGGTCACCTCCTGGAGGGTATAGAACAAGATGTCACTCTTGTCGGGATCGTGGGCCTCCAGCTTGGTCTCAGGGACGACGATGGTGTTCACTTTAGTGTCCTGGGGGCACGGAGGGGGAGTGGTCCAGCTGTACCCCTGCCCCCCCATGGACTGATCTCTGAGGCCAAGCCACGGCCACTAGCTCTCTGCTGTCCGGCCCCTCGCCCCTGGCTCCCCTCACTCACCTCAGAGACATTCTCAACCTTGGTCACAAAGGGGAACACGGGTGCGTTGTCATTGATGTCCAACACCAACACAAACACCCTCAGCAGGGTCACCTAGGGGGACAGGGTGGCGGTCAGCTTCCTCCCCGCAGGTCCCCACCCCAGCGGAGGGCCGCTCCGATGGCCTGGGGTACAGTTCACAGGGACTGCGGACGGACAGCAGGAAGCGACTACTGAGCACAGGAGGTGGTGAGTACCCTGGAGAAAAGTAACCGGGCACGGGTGGGCGGGGCAGGAGGGTGGCCAGCGAAATCCCGACTGAGAGCGATGGTGAAGCAGTCGAGTTGCCTCGAGAATAATTCTCAAAGGAAAAGGAAAACAGAAAGGAGAACACACAGGTTGAAAGCGGCCTAAGAGGGAGCGCGCGACTCTTCATCTCGGGGCCGTGAGTTCGAGCCCCACGTTGGGCATAGAGACTACTTAAATAAATAAACTTTAACAAGAAAGAAAGAGGGAGGGAGGGAAGAAGGGAGGAAAGAGGCTTGAGACACAGAGCGGCCAGTCTCATTAGGTGGCCACCCTGGGGTCTTGACTCAACAGACTGGGAAAGACCTCCACTGCGGGGAGAGGCGGACATCGGGGGTCTTGTGATGCCGAGAAGTTTCTTTTTCCAGGTGACAACAATGTGACGGTCGTGTCTAAGAAGGGTCCTTGTCTTTCAGAGACTCGTCCCGAGATACTTGTGGGCGGTGTGCCATGATGTCTGTGGGGGACACCCACAGGCCTCGAGGACAGGGAGAGTGGACAGTGGTTCCTGTGAGCTGACAGGTGCATGGGGCTGGGGTTGCAGCTTGGAATAGACTGGTCAAGAGATGGTGAGAGAGGCAGGCAGGTGCACATCCGGGGAGAGGGCACAGGGCCAGCTGGAGCGGGGTCGGGGTCCATGCACCCAGCCTTGCCCACCGCACAACGCACTTGGCCTTGGCTCTAAGTGAGAAAGCAGCCGGGGGCGTCCAGGGCAGGGATGGGCCGCTTGCTTGATCACATCGTCCTGCCACGATGAGACTGGACTGGGGTGGCCAAGGCCGAGAGGGGAGCGAGCAGACCAGTTGTCAGTTTCTAGAAAGGAGATGCTGGTGGCCAAGGGTCTGGTCAGCTTAGAGTCCAGCTTGAGGCAGAGCGACCAGATTTGCTGCTAGACGTGAGGGGGCAGTGGGGGGCGAAGGAACCAGAAGGGTGACGCTCCTCCCGTGTTGGGGGGGGGGTCTGGAGCCCAGGGCAGCGTCTGGGCTGGAGGAAGTGTGGGCGCCAAGCCGGGAGGGACTCTTGAAAACACGCCACAGGGTGAGGTCACCAGGGAGTGGCCCTGGACCAGGCAGAGTGCTCTGATGTCACAGGGTCAGGGTGGCAGCACAGGCTGGGATGGGGGGGACTCACCACGGTGTCACCTCTTCTGCACTCCAGCTGTGCCTGCAGCGTCGTGTGCTTCTGGGGGGGTGGGGGACAGACAGGCGTCAGAGATCACCTGCCCCACCGATCGCAGCGCGCTGGCCCCGCTTCACAAGCGAGGAGACAGGCTGAGAGGGTCAGGCGCTCACCCGGGGGCCCCGGCATCAGTGCTAAGCCCAGAGGTCACTCGGCGCCCCCAAGGGCCCCACGCCCCCTGGGGTCTGTGCTCCACGAAGCCTTGAGGCCCAAGAGGGCTGGGTCATTGCCGGGCGGGCACAGAACCGTCAGGACCCCTGGACAGACTGAAACCCAAAGACCCTGGAAAAGCCGTTCTCCGGGGGGGGGGGGGAGTGTGGGTGCCCGCACAGGTCCTGTGGAGGGAGAGCCCCCCAGCTGCCCCAACGGGGGTGCCCCGCCTAGGCCCGCCATCCACACCTCGTAGTCGGGAGTCACATTGAGGAACAGCTGAGTCCCCTGGATCCGAAACGCCAAGGGGGTGGATGAGGGTCCGAGGGTCACCTGCTGGCCTTCAGGGGCATAGATGTCAGCCAGGGGCTCGCTCTGATTCGCGTTCTCCGGGACTTCGAAGTAGGTGTTGCTCACAGAGCAGACTGGAGAGTGGGAGAGGAGGGGTCAGTGCCCTCCCGCCACCCGCCTGCTGCCCAGCTCCACCGCCACCGCCCCGCAGGTACCCTGGGCCTGGGCCGTGGCCACGAGCAGCGGCAGCAGCAGGGCCCAAGCCCCCATCTCGGCGGCCGTCCGCCAGCGGGACCCTCTGAGCCGCTGGTGCTGGTGCCTTCTCAGGCTGGGCGACCTTCGCCCCTGCCGGGCACCGCCCCACGTTATGATCCTTTACAAGCCACCGGCCTCCACCAAGGGGGCTCTCGCCGGCCGCCTGGCCAGGCCCTGCCCGTGGCCAGGAGGGGAGACCTGGTGGTTGCCCAGCTGGGCCACATGTGGGGGCCCACGGGGGCTCAACTCACAGACGCCAAAGCGGGAGGCGGAAGTCGCTCAGAGAGCTGATCAGGGCACCGTGGGCCTGGCTGGGGGAGGGGGGTGGGGGGGGTGGCTGGGGGTATGCCTGGGGGGGGCAGAAGCTGGGGCAGGGCGTTAGAGCCTGGAGGAGCGGGGACTGGGGCGGGGCCTCAGCCCTGGCTCCTGTGTCTGCTGTGCCCACCCCCCAGGCCTGCTGCCCCTCTGCTGGACGCTTCTGCCCGAATCATCTGGGAGCCAGCTTCAGGGCCCAGGTGCTCCCGGCAGGACCACCCTCTTCCCACACCAACCACCTAGGTCCGGAAAGAAAAGGTTGTTTGTGTCCGGGGTTACCCCTGCCTGTCTTGGAAACAAGCCATTCTCCTCCAAGGGGGGCTGGGCAGGGCCACCATGATGGGGATGGCATCAGGCAGCTGCAGGCTCCTGGGGGGGCAACCCAGCTCCCCATGGGCTCTGGAGCTTGACAAAGAGGGGGTCCTGGCAAGGCTCCCGGGCCCAGGCACCCGACTGCCCTACCCCCAAGGGCCCCCCCAAGCTCTCAGCAGCTGGGGAGAGGCCACTGGATGGGGACAGGAGAGGGGCTGCCGTGACCGTGGCGGTCGTGGGCCTTCGGGTCTCTAGGCCTTTGCTCTGCTGCTGCTGCTGCTGCACTGGGGGCTCCTGGCGCCTCTGCCTGCGCTGGGAGGGCCTCCATGGCTTCCAGCGACCCCAGCACCACTTGGAGTGTCATCACCGTCCCCATTCCACAGACTCAGAGTGGTCAAGCCACTTGTCTGAGGCCACAGAGCTCGGACCAGGAGCCAAGACATACGCTTGGGTCTCTCTCTGTCTCTCTGGAGTGGACTCCTGAGCCCCTAGGTGACAGTCCTGTCGCTCTCCGTGCCCCCTCAGACTGCCTCCACCACCTGCCCGGCACACTGACTGCAGGGCCCTGGGGCCGGGGCTGGAAGACATCCTGTGCCCCCCACCCACCCAGGGCCCCTGAGTGCGGAGTAGATGACAGGGGTGCAGACTGTCTCTGGGGAGCTCGGCCAACGGGACAGGAGAGATAAGGAAGGTGAGGCGCCCTGCTGGCTTCCCAGGTTTAAAGGGCAGCTGGGTGTGGCTGCAGCCCCAGAACCTGTGGACAGGGTCCTTCCGCCCTGCAGGGCTGCCTTGATCGCACAGAGATGGCGCACTGAGTGAGCTCATGGGGCCGGTGTCTGAATTCCTCCTTTATTGGTGACAGGTGCAACCCCTCCTCCTCCCGCTCCACCCCTCCCTGGCCTGGACTCCACGGTGCTCCCCTTGCAGACAGTGGGGGAGGCTCCTTCTTCCTCAGGGCCTCATCCTTGACATCTCAGCAGGAGGCATGGCCGGCTGTGAAAATGCGGCCCCAGACCCGGGTCCAGGAGGCAGCTGGGGAGACCAGGCCTCATCCAGGGGGTCCCTCAGGGGCATCCTGTGGAGACAGCCAGGTTAGGGGCTGGACGCTGCCACCCATCTGGCCAAACTGTGCCTCCTCTGGTCACCAGCTCTTTTTCCTTCCCAGGCCCCCCCACCCTCGCCCCTGCCTGTCCAGTTCCTGCCATGGATCTAGGGTGCCACAGGGGACCAGGGGGAGGGGCTGGGGCAGAAGCTTGTGGGTGGGTGGGGGGGGACGGGCTGGTGGTGGCGGCTGGGGCCAGGACGGGGCTGGGGTGGGGAGGTGGGGGGGGCTGGTGGGGGCTGGTGGCGCTCACCAGGCCTGCAGGGCAGGCGAGTGGGGCCACTGCAGGCAGAAGCGGCCCTCAGACGACTTGGTCCAGCTCGTGCTGTTCTCTGTGTCCAGCTCGCTGCCCCCCACGCCAAGTCGGAATTAGTCCTGGAGCTGGGGGGCGCCGCCCCCGCGCCCCTCCCTCGGCCCCGGCCCCTCACCTGCGCCCCCCCACCCCGCGGCCCCCCCTCCCCGCGGCCCCGGCCCCTCACCTGCCCCCCCCCACCCCGCGGCCCCCCCTCCCCGCGGCCCCGGCCCCTCACCTGCGCTTCCCCACCAGGCCCTGCAGCAGTCGCTGCAGACGCGCGCTCTCCCGCAGGCGGCTGAGCTCGCTGGTGAAGGTCCCATCCGAGTGGCGCGGTGCCCTGGGGAGGGACGGCGGGGCCGCGGGCCAGGTCAGGGCCGGCGGGGGCGGGGCGGGGGCCGAGGGGCGGGCGCGGGCGCGGGCTCACCTGGGGGGCGCGGGGCGCGCGGCGGAGCCCGGCAGCAGCAGCGGCGGCAGCAGCAGCAGCAGCAGCAGCGGGGGCCGCATGGCCGTGGTGGGCGCGCAGGGGGTGCTGAGCGCTGCCGCCGCCGCCCGGGCCCCGGCCGCCCCTTTATATTGTCCGTGAGGGGCGGGCCGGGGGCGCTCGGCACCGCCCCGGCTCCGCGCAGCCCGGCCGCGCCCCCATCGATCGCGCGGGAAGGTCAGGGCCGCCCCCCCAGCTGTCGCCCCGGCTGGCCCGCCCGCCCTCAGCGCCGCGTCGGCGCCCCTCGGCCGGCTGGGGATGGGGGGGGGGCGGGCCTGCACGAGGAACGGCAGGAGCAAAGCCTCAGAGCCTCGCCCCGACGCGCTTCCGAGGCGCGGCGGGGGGCCGGGCACCACCCTCGGGGCGCAGAGGGGCGCGGGGTGGGGGGCGGCACGAGGGCGGAGGCCGGGACCAGGGGGCGTCCACCCGAAGCGCGGACTCCGCTGGAGAGGCCCAGGCCGGCTGCAGGCCGAGCCGGGGTCGAGCCCCCCGGGGCGCCCAGCATTTGAACTTTCCGAGGACGGACAGGAGGTGGAGGTGCGGAGAGGGGACAGAAGAAAGACGGCAGCTGGGTGACTCCCGCTCCCTCGTTTCGGGTTTAGGTCAGGTTCGGCTTCTAGAACCAGGACTGCTGACATCCGTGAACATAAATTAGGAGTCCAGTAAACGGACTTATAGTAAACTAGGAGTTCTTGTGTTAGACTTTACATTATTTTTTTTTCTTAAGATTTTATTTTTAAGTAATCTCCACACCAAGGTGGGGCTCGAACTCACAACCCTGAGATCAAGAGTGGTGCGCCACCAAGGGAGCCCGCCCAGCTTCACATTCATTTAAAAATAGTTAGTAGAGGGGCGCCTGGGGGGCTCAGTCCATTAAGCGACCGACTTAGGCTCAGGTCATGATCTCAAGGTCCATGAGTTCCAGCCCCACGTCTGGCTCCGTGCTGACAGCTCAGAGCCTGGAACCTGCTTCGGATTCTGTGTTTCCCTCTCTCTCGGCCCCTCCCCTGCTCACACTCTCTCTCTCTCTCTCTCTCTCTCTCAAAAATAAACATTAAAAATTTTAAGAAAAATAATTAGTAGACTTTTTAAAAGAGCAGTTCGAGGGTCACAGAAAAACTGAGCAGGAAGTATGGAGTAGACCCAGGCCCAGCCCCCCTGCCCCTAACATCCTGCGGGACAACTGATGAGCGTCCCGGTCCAAACATTAGCTCTGATGGCCTGTCACATAATTTACTTTAGCGCTCATCCCAGTGTGTAAACGAGGGTTTTCGCAGATGCACGATGAGTGCATCCAACTCTGGCCTGTCCTGGCTTCAGTGCCCCTAATTCCTTGTGCCCCAGCTGCTCGTCCTTCAGTCCCCAGTCCCTGAACTTTGCACCGACCGCACTGTCCTATTCCCTGGTGTGGACGCACCACAGCTAACCCACCCACCTACCAAAGGACACCTTGGTCACTCCCAAGGGTTGGCAGTTATGAACAAAACTGTGATAACCGTGTGCAGGCTTTTGTGTGGACATCAATTTCCAGCTCTTTGGGATAAATACAAAGCGCGTGATTGTTGGATGGGACAGTCACTTTTGTAAGAAACTGCCAGACTTACCCAACGCACCGATCCGCGCTCCTCCCGGCCCCGAACGAGACGCACATCCTTGGTGCGGCGTTTGGGTTTTGGGCCATTGTAACAGGCGTGTAGTGATAGGCTGCTTTCTTTACACGTGTTTTGAAGCAGCTGCTGTGGCTTATTCCTGCACGCAGTCGGCAGATTAAAACGCCCTATGCTTTCACACCGTTCACAGGTCGGTCACGTCCACGGGAACACGCCCACTCCCGACACTGGTGTCAGACTTCTCAGCACCTCAAACACTCAAGCCCCCGGGGAATAGCTTCCCAAGAAAAATATTCCCGTTTATCAAAAGGACACTAAAATTGAAGTTTACAAAATCTACAGCAAAATTAACGTGCAGTAAAAAAATGAATTTTGGCACAAGTCTTGGCTCGTGTAACCACCACCACAGTCGGGACACAACACCTGCACTCCGTCACCCCAGAGGCTTCCCTCCCGCTGCACCTCTGGGGTCACAGCCTCGGCCCTGAGCGCCTCTGGTCACAGCTTCATGAAATCACAAGCAGTCACTGGCTCAGAGGGACAGACGGAGGGTGCGGCCAGGGAGAGGCCTCCTGTCACAGGATATTTGTTTCTACCGCCTTCTCTGCTGCCCAGGGTTTCTCCAGGGACGGCCCCTCCCTGTGCCCTCCCACACATGCTGTGCGGCGGTTTGTCCCTCGTGGGGGGAGACTCGCCTCCCGAGACACCCCTGCCTATGCCACCGCGCCGGGAATCAGGAAGGAGGACGCCTAAGAAACGTGGCGCTGCCTCAAGCTTCGCTTCCCATTCTGTGCTCTACTTTGAAACAAACAACATGGGGTACAGGCCACGACTGCAAAATGCCACCTTTATAAAAGATTTTAAAAAGTTCTTTTTAATTTTTATTTTACATTGATTTATTTTTTGAGAGACATAGAGAGACAGAGTACAAGTTGGGAGGGGCAGAGAGACAAGGAGACACAGAATCTGAAGCAGGATCCAGGCTCCGAGCCGGCAGCACAGAGCCCGACGCGGGGCTCGAACCCACGAACCGTGAGATCATGACCTGAGCCAAAGTCGGACGCTCAACCGACTGAGCCACCCAGGCACCCCAGTATTTTTAAAAATTTTAAGCCATCTCCATCCCCAACGTGGGGGCTCAAGCTCACAACCCCAAGATCAAGTGTTGCACCAGCCAGGTGCCCTGCAAAGTGCCACTCCCAACCCACAGGTTTCAGGGAGCACCCCCCCAGCCCGGGTCCCCAGCATTTCACTCTCAGCTGAGTCCTTGTTACAAACGCACAAAGATATCGCTTACATGAACAGCCATTCAAAGCCCCGGATCGGACATCACTCTGTGCAGAGATCCTCATAATGGTCAAGTTCAGGGTCCAGGATTCGCAGGGAGAGGAAGCTTCATTTTCCCGGGGTTAGTGTAGGAAGTGGTGCGTTCCGAGCTGGAAACGTAGCTCAGTGTGACGCCGTTTCATGCCCTGAATAAGCAAAGAGCAGAAAGCAAGCTCGACTCCTTTTTGGGGGGTTTTGTTTCGACCAAGATTTAAATGTCAATTTCAAGTTAATTGTATCTACTGTTGGTTCTCATTAGGGGCGTTGTAGGAAAGCACTGAAGAGAATCCTCTCTCAAACCTACACTCCTCTACTCTTCCCTGCCTTCGCTCGGCCACACAACTGCACCATGGAACCTGATTCAGGTGCTGGCTTCATACTTTCAGGCTATCAGCCTGGCGCTCACAGCGATATCACGTAACCTTATTTTAGTCTTAATGAACATACCCTCTTAAGGACTGGGGGAAAAACAACTTGCTTTTATTATTACAGAGAATTAAAACCACACAAAAGTAGACAGAATAGTATAATGAACTCTTATGCACCATTGCTCAGCGTCGATCATTTATGACCAATCTTACCTACCCCTACTTTCTCTGTTGTTCTCAAATGAATTTTGGAGCCGAATTTGTATCATTCTCAGAAACCGCATCGTTCATCTGTAAGGATTTCAGTATATATCTCAAAAAGATAAGGACTGCGGTCTGCTCTCCCCACAGATCACCCAGGAAACCTGCTGGTCAGACAGAGCTGAGTTATCGAGCGCCTGGCAAGGACGGACATTAGCTGACAGTCTTAGTAATGATTCTAAAGGAGGTATGAAAGGGAAGTGGTTATGGGGATTCGGGATAAGGGCTCAATTGCTTTAAAACGGGTCTTTCAAAGCAGGGATCTGGTGGGGACCACAAAAGGGTCGTGAATGGTTTAGGGTGGGTGAACACAGGGAGGCAACAGTCCTAATATTAATGAGGTGGAACTTAGAGTATTTTGTTACATTTTCATCTCCTGTGCAAGATAAGACACTTCCCATATATCACCTCCCAAAGCTTCGTTATTTCAAGTCCCAAACGAGACCTGGAATTTATGTTGTGTGTGACGTGAGGTAGTAATTTCACTTTTGTCTAGATGGCTGTCCAGTTGCCCAGCGTCAGTTATTACAAAGGCCATCCTTTCTCCACTGCCCTTCGATGCGTTTTATTTGTAAGTCGCCCGTCTGCGTACGCTCAGGTCTACTTCTGGGCTCTCTGCCACGTGCCAGCGGCCGAATCTCACTCCTGCGGCGTCTCAGGTGCGATGCCTTAATTATTCACCGTCTGAATCACAGTAACCGTTTAAGTCTTACTGTCTAATACATCAAATGCTGTCCCTGTTTTGCTTCAAGGACGTCTGAGCTATTGTGACCGTTTGTATTTCCATTTAAACTTCAGGGCAACTTGTCAGGTTCTACAAGAAGATACTGCCAGGGGGTTGATCGGAACTGCATCACACTTAGATCAACTTTAGGAGGTAATCAAACTGTGGTTTTGGGTCACATCTCCTCAATTACTAATAATGTTGAGCATCATTTCATGTGCTCCTTGGCCATTTATGTACCTTCCTTGGAGAAATGTCCGTTAAGTCCTTTGCTGATTTTAAAATTGGGCTGTGATTTTGCTACTGAGTTCTAAGAGTTCTTTATATATTCTGGATACTAGGCTCATCAGCTATGTGATTTGTGGATATTTTCTCCCATTCTGAGTTTCCTTTTCACTCTCTTGACAGTGTCCTTTGATGCACAAAAGATGTTAAGTTTAGGGGCGCCTGGGTGGCTCAGTCGGTTGGGCATCCGACTTTGGCTCAGGTCATGATCTCACAGTTCATGAGTTCGAGCCCCGTGTCGGGCTCTGTGCTGACAGCTCAGAGCCTGGAGCCTGCTTCGGATTCTGTGTCTCCCTGTCTCTCTGCCTCATTTCCACTCATGCTCTCTGTCTTAAAAATAAATAAAACATTAAAAAAAAAGATGTTAAGTTTATGAAATCCAATGGTCTACTTGTTTTCTTTGTGCTTTTGGTGTTAGGATTAAGAAACCATTGCCAAATTCAAAGTCATGAAGATTTGCCCCTATATTTGCTTCTAACAGTTCTATAGTTTTAGATCATATATTTAAATCTTTGATCCATTTTGAGTTATTTTGTGTGTGTGGTGTAAGGTAGGGGTTCAACTCCACTGTTTTGCATGTGGGCGGCCAGTTGTCCCAACACCATGTGGAAGAAACTCTTCTTCCCCCAGTGAACAATCTTACACCCTTGTTGGAAACAAATTGATTATAAATGTGGGGGTCTACATCTCAATTCTCAACCCTATTCCATTGATCTATAAGAAATCAAAACCGTACTGGTTTGATTCTTGTAGCTTTGTAGTAAGTTTTGAAATCAGGAGCAGTTGAGTCCTACAACTTTGCTTTTCTTTCTCAAGATTGTCTTGGTTATTTGTGGTTCCTTACATACAATTGCATATGAATTTAGGAGTGACTTTTCCATTTCTGTAAAAAGGGGGCCCTTGGGGTTTTGATAGGGAGCATACCAAATCTGTATGTTGGTTTGGAGAGAAAAGCCATCTTAACGACATGGAGTCTACCAAGCCACGCGCATTGGATTTACTCATTCTTGTCTTTAATCTCCACCCCCCCCCCCCCACACACACACACACCGGCAATGTTTTGTAGCTTTCGGTGAACACAGCTTTCACCTTCGTGGTTAAATTTCTTTCTAAGTATTTTCTTCTTTGCGATGCTGTTGCAAGTGAATTATTTTCTTCATTTCATTTTTGGATTGTTTGTTGCTAGTGTATAGAAATATAACTGGTTTTTATATGTCGACATCATATCCCACAACTTTGCTGGATTTGTTAGTCGTAACAGGCTGAGGCTGAGGGTGAGGGTGAGGGTTTTGTTTTGTTAGATTTTCTATACATTAGATCATGTCATCGGCACAGAGAAATCGTTTACTTTTTCCTTTCCAATCTTGGATACCTTTTCTTTCTTTTTCTCGCCTAATTGTTCTGGTAGAACTTCCAGAACATGATACAGAGAAGCAGCAGAAGTGGGTGTCCTTGTCTTATTCTTGATCCTAGGGAAAACGCTTTCCGTCTCTCACTACTGAGTCCGATGTTCGTTGTGGGTTTTTCAAAGATGTCCTTTATCATTTCGGGAGGTTTCTTTCTATTCGTAGTTTATGGAGTCTTTTTGTCATAAAAGGGTATTTGGGTTTCATCAAATGCTTTTTCTACATCAGTTGAGATTACTAAATGGATTTCCACCCTCCGTTCTATTAATGTGATATATTACATTGAGTTTTGTCTGTTGAATCACCCTTGCGTTCCTGGAGCAAATCCCCACTTGGTCATAGTGCACAATCCTTTAAAAAATGCTGTTAGATTTGGTTTGCTCATATTTTGTGGAAGAGTTTTGTATACACATATTTATAAGGGTTGTTTATCTGGAGTTTTCTTTCTTGTGATGTCATTGCTGAGCCCTGAGAGTTCTTTATATATGTTGTATAGAAACCGCTTGCTGAAAATAGGATTTGCTGATATTTTCTTACATTCTATGAGTGGAAATTTCAAATTTTAATGAAGTCCAGCTTATTTTTGCTTTAATTTGTAGACCATGCTTTTGGTGTCATGTCTACAAACTCTTTGCGAGGGGTGTCTGGCTGGTTCAGTCAGAAGAGCATGTGATTCTTGATCTTGGGGTTGTGAGTTTGAGCCCCATGTTAGGTGTAGAAATTACTTAAATGAATAAATAAAAACTTGAAAAAAATTCTTTGCCAATTCCCTGGTCACAAATATGTCCCCCATATTTCCAAAATTTTTATAGCCTTACATTTTACATTTACATCTATGATTCATTCTGAGTTAGTTTTTACGTAGTGTTAGCATTAGATCAAGGGGCTGGGGGGGGGGGGTGCATGTGAACATCCGATTGTCTCAGTGCCCCTTACTGAAAAGACTGTCCTTTCATTTGTGCACAAGACATATCTCCCAATTTATTTAGGTTTTCTTTTATTTATTTTACCAATATTTAGTAGTTTTCAGCATATGGATCCTGTACATGTTTTTAGATTTAAACATATTTCATGTATTTTTATAGCTGTTGTAAACAGTAATGTGTTTTTACTTTTTAATTTTGGCTTCCAATTGTTTACTGCTGGTAGACCAAGATATAACTGATCCTTGCGTGTTGACTTTGCATCCTGCTATCCGGTTAAACTGACTTATGAGTTCCAAGAGCTTTTGTAGATTCCCTGGGGGTTTGCTTAGACAGTTGTGTCATCGGTACACAGGGACATCCTTTCCAATCTGGATGTCTTTTATTTACATTTTTATTGCCTGACTGCACTAGCTAGAGTGGCAGCACCATATTGAACAAAAGGTGAGAGTTGGGCGCCTGGTTGGCTCAGTTAAGTGTCAGAACCTTGATTTCAGCTCAGGTCACGATCTCATCATCATGAGATCGAGCCCCGTGTGGGGTTCTGTGCTGACAGCACAGAGCCTGCCTGGGATTCTCTCCCTCTCTCTCTGCCCCTCTCCTCGCATCAAAATAAATGAGTAAACCTTTTTAAAAAGGTGGGAGTGGACATTCTTGCTTCTGAGTTTAGCTGGAAGGCACTCGGCCTTGCACCACAAAGTGTCATGCTGGCGATACGGTTTGAAGGTGCCTTTGTTGGGTTGAGGGAGTTCCTTCCATTTCCAGATCACTAAGCACTTTTATCGTGAATGCAGGTTGAATTTTGTCAAATGTCTTTTCTGCATCAGTCAATACGATCATGTGGTTTTTCTTCTTTGGATTGCTAACTGGTATTTTACATTAATTTGAGTCTGTCCTTTTCAAATTAAGCAGCTAATGCTATGAATTTTCCTCTGAGCATTGTTTTGGCTCTATCCTATAAACTTTGATATGATGTATCTTCACTTTCCTTAGTTCCGAATATTTTATAATTTCTCATTTGACCCACGGATTACTTAGAATTGTGTTAATTCCAAAATTTTGGGGGATTTCCCTGTTATCTTTCTGTTGATTTCTAGTTTAATTCCTTTGTGGTCAGAGAACATACTTTTTATGATTCTCATTCTTTAAAAAATGTCTTAAGCTTCTTTTTTCGATGCAGAATGTGGTCTACCTTGGTGAAGTTCCATGTGTACTTGAAGAGAATACGTATTTCTCTGCCGTTGGATGGACTGTTCCACGATGTCAAATATGTCTGCTTGGTTGGTGGTTGTCCAGATTCTTCCATAGCTTTGCTGATATTCTGTCTGCTTGTTCTATTAATTAGGAAGAGATTCTTAAACTTTTGAACAACTCTTGCGAGCTGAATAAACATTATCGTGAATGTCTTCAGCGTCCCATAAAACTCTGTGGCGAATGATTACAAAACTGGCCCCGAGACCTGCTCAAGTGTCACCACCAGGGTGACGGCTCCAGCTTCTGTCCTATCCTAGAGGGTCATAGACCTACTCCTCAGTCCCGGGAGGATGGAGTGGCCTCTCAGGACCCATCCAGCCTTAGAGGTGGCACATCACAGCTTCACTGGCCAGAGGCTCTGGACAGAATTAGGACCTCCTCCTCTCAGGCTGCGCTGCCCAGCCCCGTACATTTTATTGAGCCTCACCAAAGTTGGTCTGCAAACCTGGGGTCACAGACTTTTTGTGAAGTTCGTTATTTATGGCTAATTTTTTTTTAAAGGAGGCTTCACACCCAGTGCAGAGCCCAACGTGAGGCCTGAACTTATGACCCTGAGATCAAGACCTGAGTGGAGGTTAAAAGTCAATGCTTAACCACCTGGGTCGCCCAGGCGCCCCTATGGCTAGTCTTTGTGGGTGTATGGTTCTGTGAGTTTTGAAAGATGTATTTGGACACCTGGCTGGTTCAGTCCAAGGAGCATGCAACTCTTGATCTCGGGGTCATGGGTTCAAGGCCCATATTAGGTGTAGAGATTACTAGAGAAAAAAAAAACTAAGCTTTAGGGGTACCTGGATGGCTCAATCAGTTAAGCGTCTGACTCTTGATCTCAGCTCAGGTCTTGATCTCAGGGTCATGAGTTTGGGCCCCATGTTGGGCTCCACGCTGGGCATGAGCCTGCTTTAAAAAAAGAAGAAGAGGGGCGCCTGGGTGGCGCAGTCGGTTAAGCGTCCGACTTCAGCCAGGTCACGATCTCGCTGTCCGTGAGTTCCAGCCCCGCGTCAGGCTCTGGGCTGATGGCTCAGAACCTGGAGCCTGTTTCGGATTCTGTGTCTCCCTCTCTCTCTGCCCCTCCCCCGTTCATGCTCTGTCTCTCTCTGTCCCAAAAATAAATAAACGTTGAAAAAAAATTTTTTTTTAAAAATAAAAAAAGAAGAAGAAGAAGAAAAAGGCTTTAAAAATAAATAAATAAATAAATAAATAAGTATTAGCTTTGTAGGCACCACCTAGTCCCATCACCTCCCAAACTCTCATTCTTTGTGAGCCCTAGGCGCCACTTTTCTTCTTCTTTTTTTAATGTTTTTGGGAGAGAGAGAGACACACAGCATGAGCAGGGGAGGGGCAGAGAGAGGGAGACACAGAATCCGAAGCAGGCTCCAGGCTCCGAGCTGTCAGCACAGAGCCCGACGCGGGGCTCGAACTCATGAACCACAAGATCGTGACCTGAGCTCAGATGCTCAACTGACCGAGCCCCCCAGGCATGGTGGTCACTCCTCTAAATGCATACGCCCCTTACAAGAAGTCTTCAAAGAACACGCGCTGGAGCCGAAGGGAGAAATCGAAAATCCCACCAACTGTCCATGGAGGCTCTAACACCTCTCTCAGTAATTAACAGAACAGACCGGAAAGGAGCCAGGACACAGAAATCCGAAGAGCAGCGTCCTGATCCGACTGACGCACACGTCCACCTCATCACAGCAGAACACACTTCCTTCCAAGCAGAACATCTGCGGTGACAGATCATGTTCTGGGCCATAAACTAGACCGTAGCAAGTGTAAAGGAGCCGAGGTCCTCCGCAGCACCTTTTTCTCACTGGGATGGAACAAACAAAAGGCAAACGACAGGAAGTCGACAAGGAAATCTACCAACATTTGGAAACAAAACATCCCAGTTCTACGTGACCGTGGTCACAGAAGAGAATTTTGAGCTGAACGTGATTGGGGGTGCCTGGGGGGCTCCGTCGGTGAAGTGTCCGACTTGGGCTCAGGTCATGATCTCGCGGTTCATGAGTTCGAGCCCCGTGTCGGGCTCTGTGCTGACAGCTCCGAGCCTGGAGCCCGCTTCTGGTTCTGTGTCTCCCTCTCTCTCTGCCCCTCCCCTGCTCATGCTCTCTCTCTCTCTCTCTCTCAAAAATAAATAAAAACAGGGGCGCCTGGGTGGCGCAGTCGGTTAAGCGTCCGACTTCAGCCAGGTCACGATCTCGCGGTCTGTGAGTTCCAGCCCCGCGTCGGGCTCTGGGCTGATGGCTCAGAGCCTGGAGCCTGTTTCCGATTCTGTGTCTCCCTCTCTCTCTGCCCCTCCCCCGTTCATGCTCTGTCTCTCTCTGTCCCAAAAATAAATAAAAACGTTGAAAAAAAAATAAATAAAAACATTTAAATTAAAAAAAAACAAGATAATTATCTATGCAGAAATTCTGAAGAAAACTAAAGAAAAAAACCCTTGCATTAATAGGGTTTCGCACAAGGGAAACACAAAACTTGTATTTCTACGCGTTAGCAATGAACAGCTGGAAATGACAGTTTTAAGCAGAACCACTTACCAAATACGCCAGAAGCCATGAAATACTTAGTTGTGAATCTTACAAAATATGTGCTGAAAACAAGATACTGATGAAAGACTTCCAAGAATATCCAAATAAGTGGAGAGATACACCTACGTTCATAGACCAAAGACTTAACCTCATGAAGATGTCCATTTGCCCTAAATCATCGTATGGATTCTGCACGATCCCGATCACATTCCCAGCAGGATTATTTTTGTAGATACAGACAAGCTGACTTTAAAATCCATACATACAGACAGAACCGGAGAAGCCAAAACACTGTTGTGAAGGAACAAAGTTCAAGGGCTCACAGAGCCCGATTTCGTGACTTGCCGTAAAGCCAAAGTGGCTGAGGCTGTGTGTTGGCGCTGGAAGGAAAGACAGACAAAGAAAAGGCGCTCAAGTGATTTTTTGACAAAAGGTCAAAAGCAAGCCAGTGGTGAAAGGATGGTCTTTTCAACAACGGGAGCGGGTTGTTGTTGAACAACCACAGGCGAGAAAAAAAGAACCTCAGCTTGTGCCTTCCACAGAAGAATCACCTCAAATGCGCAGTTGGGAGAAGGAAGCGTCAGGCTGCAGTCCGGGAGAGTATTTTCACATCATACGTCTGGCTTTTTTTCCCCCTGCCATTCTAGTGTGCGACGGCACGTCCTTGTGATTTTTATTGTCATATCCACGGTGGCCAATGACACCGAGCACTTTCTCACAAGCTTACTGACCGTGAGAGTTCTCTGTTTGTAACGTGCCTCCTCCAGACCTTTCCCCTCGTTAAAACTGGACTGTCTTTTCTCGTTGACTTGACGGGGCTCTTCGTATATTCTGGATCTGCACCCTGTATCAGAGACCCACACTGTACGCGCCCTTTCCCGGTCCAGACTGCCTTTTCACCCGTAATGCTGGCAGACATCTGGGGACCAGGAGGAAACGCCAGGCAGATCAGACGCTAAAGACCCGCTACTTGGCATCCAACCCAAGATCACAAAGCCACCCCCGTCTTGGGACTTGTGTCCTGTGAGAGAATGACCTTCCTACTGCTCCAGTCACTAGGACGGTGAGTTCTCTTGCTTGAAGCTTCAGAGAGGAAGAAAGCCTTCCTCCCTCTACTAATGTGCATGAAAGGGATCGAGCTCAGCAAGGTGGCCACTCTGTTCCCTGCTGTCTTTGAAATCAGGATCCCGGATTCCTGGCAACAACTCTGTGCTCCAGACCCATCCTGAGTGTCCCAGCCTCCCGGGGCAGGGGGCAGCCAGAAAGGGAAACTGAGGGGTCCCATGTGCATCACATGATCCCACAGAGGGATGCAGGCAGAGCACCCACTTCACGGCCCCTTTAGTGACACTAAAGGTAGGTGTCACTCTGATTTTAGTAAGTCCATAATGGAAATTCTGGCTGAGGGGCGCCCGGGGTGGGGGGCTCCTCGGTTGAGTGCCCGGCTTCGGCTCAGGTAGTGATCTCGCAGCTCGTGGGTTCGAGCCCCACATTGGGCTCTGTGCTGCCAGCTCGGAGCCCGGAGCCCGCTTCGGATTCTGCGTCTCCCTCTCTCTCTGCCCCTCCCCCACTCACACTCTGTCTCTTGTCTCCTTCAAAAATAAATAAACATCAAAAAAATTTTTTAAAGAAAATTCTGGCTGAAATACATTTTCCATCTACGTTCTTTCCGTGCACATTTGTGGCCCGATAGAGGACAGTCCAGGCCGACTGTCATGTACAGCTGTCTCTGGCTGACTCTGAGTGTCCCACGCATCTGCTCTGTGATAGTCTTACCTTCGTGGACCTGGGGACACTGTCCCAGGATCCTCCCATGCTCTCACAGTCCTGGGGTGGCAGGTGGGGTGATGGACCCGGGACGGCCTCAGTGCTCCAGGGAGGAGGGCCCAGGATCTAGTGATTGTGGGCTTGGTGGGTGCAGGTGAGAGGGTTCTCATTTGGGGCTTTTTCTTCTCTGTGAAGGAGGTGACTCCTTGGAGAGTGCCTTCCTCCTGTTACGTCATTTAATGCTGAGCAGTAAGCACCAGGCAGTGGCCGTGGTGGGGAGTAACTGGGCGTGGTTTCGGTCAGGGACGAGAGGATGGGGTGCAGGGCCCTAGACCGGCGTCTGCAATCATTTCGGGGGGATGTCCTGGGGCACGTGAGGTTGGGTCGGATGAACGAGGGAAGCCTCATCAGGGGGCCCACGGGGCCGCCGGCGAGGAGTTCGGGTCTCCCGGTGCCGGATGAGCAGCGGCCCCGCCTCCGCCCGGAGGCGCCTCCCGGAGTCCCCCCCTAGCCCTCCCCCCGCCCCGGGGAGCACACAGCCCTCCGGCGCATGCGGGACGCGGGGTGTCTGGGGCCCGGCGGGACGGCGCTGGCGTCGGGTGCCCGCACTCCCCCAGGGGTGGTCCGGCCGACCTTCCACCCCCGGCGTCTCCGGGCGCAGACCCGCGCGGACCTCCCCCGACCCTGCGCCGCGCGGCGGGACGCTGGGCCCGCGCGTGCCAGTCTTAACGCCTACCTCGTGGGCGCCTGCATTTGTCCGCCCGCCCGCCTCCCGGGGCGCACAAGTCCGAGACGGGGCGCACCTCCGAGCGCCCGGGGGCCGGCCGCGCGGGGCGGATCGGGGCGGGACTCCGGCCGGGCTCGGGGCGGGCCCGGGGGGCGGGGCTCCGGGGTTCGCGACCCGGGCTCTGTCCGCGGTGCTGAGCGCCCGCCCGGGCGCATGGGGCAGGTGCGCCATGGGGAACCGCAGCGCCGCGGACGCGGATGGGCTGCTGCAGGGGCGCGGGCCGGGAGCGGGCGGCGGCGCGGGGACCCCCGGGGCGGCGGCGGCGCTGGCGGGGGGCGTGCTGCTCATCGGCGCGGTGCTCGCGGGGAACGCGCTCGTGTGCGTGAGCGTGGCGGCCGAGCGCGCCCTGCAGACGCCCACCAACTACTTCATCGTGAGCCTGGCAGCCGCCGACCTGCTGCTCGCCCTGCTAGTGCTGCCGCTCTTCGTCTACTCCGAGGTGAGCCCGCGGTCCCGCCGCACGCGCGCGCTCCTCCCCTGCGCCTTCGTCCCCTGTCCCCGTCCGCACAGGGGACCCGAGCGACCCGGCCGCTCGGCTTCTCGGGAACCTCGAGAACCTGTGCAGGCCCCAGGACCACTGGAGCCTCGGTCCCCTGACACTCGTCCCCCCCCCCCCGCCCCCGCCATCTCGGTGTCCGTTAGCCCGCTCGGCTGGGCGACTGTCCGCCCTCCCTCCGCTGTACCTGTACCTCGTCCCCCTGTTTTGGCGTCTGCTCCCCAAGAGATGTCTTTGTCCTTCAAGCCAGGGAGGGACCTCAGAAACAGGTGACTTTGGCAGTCCAGCCACCCACCACCCCCTCAGCTGGGTTCCATTCCCCAGGGGAGCCAGATGGAAAGGCAGATTCATGCTCAGTCCCCCTGGCTCTCCCTGGGGCGCAGAGACACATACACATCACTGCACAAACCACAGCCGTGTGTGACCAGGCACACGCACACAAGAGCACCCAAGGGAAGGAGACCCTCGCTCACAAACATGCTCTGCCCATAGCGGGCGGGGGGTGGGGGTGGGGGTGGGGGGAGGGGGCACTCAGCTGCTAGGAGCTGAGGGGGAGTGAGCGGGGCTGCAGGAGGGGAGGCCCTGACCCCTGACAGTGGAAGCAAGGGCAGGGGCTTCTGTGAGCTCCAGAGCCCCCGTCAAGAACCAGGGCCCAGAAGCTCCATCCCCAGACCAGGTCTGGCCCTTGGGTGGGTCCCGCTAGGTGCCAGCCCTGTCTGCTTTGCCGTTTGGGCAGAGAAAAGCTGCTTAGGGCTGGGCTGGGAACTCGGCGTCAGGGGCCGTGGGGGGAAGGGAGGCTCCAATTTTCTAAGGGCGGACATGGTGAGTCCCGGCCAGGCTGGGGCAGAGCTGGACAAGGACACCCATGACCTGCCCCTCCCCCAGAGCCACAGACAGACGTCACTGACTGAGGGCTCCTAAGCTCCTAATCGTCCCAAATCAGCGGGAGGGGATTTAGAGGGGGGGGGGTGGCTGTAGAGGGGGGTTGGCAGTAGAGTGGGGGGGGGCTGTAGGGGGGGTGGCTGTCTGCTCCTTTGCCTTTGGTGGGGGCACTGGGCACAGTGAGGAGCCTTTATATCTTTTAAAAAAAAATTTAATGTCTATTTTTGAGAGCGACAGAGACAGACAGAGTGTGAGCAGGGGAGGGGCAGAGAGAGAGAGGAAGACACACAATCTGAAGCAGGATTCAGGCTCTGAGCTCTCAGCACAGAGCCTGACGTGGGGCTCGAACTCAGGAGCTGTGAGATCAAGACCTGAGCCCCGACCCCCCAGGCGCACCGCAGAGACTTTATATCTTTTAGGTGATTTATCCTCAGGGCAATTCCGTGGATGCTGTCTTCACCCCTCCTCTACAGATGTGAGGTGATAATCTCGAGTCCCAGAGCAGTGACAGTTTAACCAGACAGGTGGACTCTTAGCCATCCTGTGGGGAGGAAATGGGGGCAGGGGCTTCACGCTCCAGGGCAGCAGAATCCCTGGGACCACCCCTACCCTGGGATCCTCTCGCCAGAGATCCGGCTTTCAAGCATTGACCTCACCTACAGAGTCTCCCCCAGGCCTTTCTCAGTTTTAACCGGTGGGGGTGGGGGTGGGGGTGGGGGGGAGGGTTGGGGGGTGAGGAGAGGTGTGAGGGGGATTGGAGAGGGGGGAGGGGGTGGGGTGGGGGAGGGGGTTGTGGGGGGGGAGGGTTGGAGCGGTGTGGGAGGGGGAGGGAGTGTGTGGGGGTGGGGAGGGTGGTGGGGGGAGGATTGGAGGGGTAGGGAGGGAGTGTGAGGGGAGTGGGGAGGGATGGGGGAGGGTTAGAGGGGTGCGGGTGGGGGAGGGGGTTATGTGTGGGGAGGGTTGGAGGGGTAGGGAGGGAGTGTGAGGGGTGTGGGGAGGGGTGGGAGGAGGGTCAGAGGGATGGGGTGGGGGAGGGAGTGTGGGGGGTGGGGAGGGATGGGGGAGGGTTAGAGGGGTGCGGGTGGGGGAGGGGGTTGTGTGTGGGGAGGGTTGGAGGGGTAGGGAGGGAGTGTGAGGGATGTGGGGAGGGGTGGGAGGAGGGTTGGAGGGATGGGGTGGGGGAGGGAGTGTGGGGGGTGGGGAGGGGGTGGGGGAGGATTGGAGGAGTAGGTAGGGAGTATGAGGGGAGTGGGGAGGGGTGGGGGGAGTGGTGGGGGATGGATGGGGGAGGGGTGGGGAGGGTTGCAGTGGTGTGGGAGGGGGAGGGAGTGTGTCGGGGGTGGGGAGGGGTGGGGGGGAGGATTGGAGGGGTACAGACGGGGTGTGAGGGGTGTGACGACGGGTGGGGGGAGGGTGGGGATGGGAGTTGGGGGGACCCTGGGACCCTCGCCCAGCTCAATGTGAAGACTGCTCGGCCTGTGGACCTCTGGCCTCTTCCCGCTCCCCGCTGATATTCAGTACCCGCTCCCCCTAAAAGGAGGGGGGTCGGAAAGCGCCGGCGCCGGGTTCCTGGCCCCGGGGCCACTGCGGGAAGACAGTCAGCGGGTCTTGTGTCTGTTGCCCCCTCCCCCCCTCCCCGGGCGCAGGTCCAGGGTGGCGTGTGGCTGTTCAGTCCCGGCCTCTGCGACGCGCTCATGGCGATGGACGTCATGCTCTGCACCGCCTCCATCTTCAACCTGTGCGCCATCAGCGTGGACAGGTGAGTCCCCGCCGCCCGGCCGCGCGCGCGCGCCCCCTGCCCCGTGCCGCCCGCCCTCACCGCGCCCCCCTGCAGGTTCGTGGCGGTGGCCGTGCCGCTGAGCTACAACCGCCAGGGCGCCGGGGGGCGTCAGCTGCTGCTCATCGGCGCCACGTGGCTGCTGTCGGCGGCGGTGGCGGCGCCCGTGCTGTGCGGCCTCAACGACCCGCGCGGCCGCGACCCCGCCGTGTGCCGCCTGGAGAACCGCGACTACGTGGTCTACTCGTCCGTGTGCTCCTTCTTCCTGCCCTGCCCGCTCATGCTGCTGCTCTACTGGGCCACGTTCCGGGGCCTGCGGCGCTGGGAGGCGGCTCGCCAGGCCAAGCTGCACTGCCGGGCGCCTCGTCGGCCCAGCGGCCCCGGCCCACCGCCCCCCGAGGTCGGCGAGCCCCCCGACGCCGTCGCGCCCCCCGACGCCGTCCCAGCCGAGCCGCCGCGGCAGGCACCCAGGAGGAGGCGCGCCAAGATCACCGGCCGGGAGCGCAAGGCCATGAGGGTCCTGCCGGTGGTGGTCGGTGGGTACCTGCCCTGGGGTCGGTGGGCGGAGCGGAAGGTGGCAGTGCCCCCGGTGGGAGGAGGCGCCCAGGGCGGGCTGGGCGCCGCGGGGACCCGGGTTCACCGCGCCCTCCGGCCCCGCCCCCAGGGGCCTTCCTGGTGTGCTGGACTCCCTTCTTTGTGGTGCACATCACCCGGGGACTGTGTCCTACCTGCGCCGTGCCCCCGCGGTTGGTCAGCGCGGTCACCTGGCTGGGCTACGTCAACAGCGCCCTCAACCCCGTCATCTACACCGTCTTCAACGCCGAGTTCCGCACCGTCTTCCGCAAGGCCCTGCGCCTCTGCTGCTGGGCGGATCCCTCCGCGTGCGCCCACTGCGTCCTCTGCGAGGACCTGGGCCCGGGAGGACCCGGCCATGCCTCCGGGGGCAGGACCCCAGTAAGGGAGGGGGTTTTGTACGACTAAGATTAAACAAATTCCTTCCTAAACGCCTGCTGGGGAGGCTGTGGGCTGGGGGAGTGGGCTGGGGGGTGTGGGGAGGAGCGGGAGGAGGGGCCTCTGCCCCACCTGGAGCCCAGACCCCCCCCCCCACCCCGCCAGGCCAGTGAACCCCTCCTTCCTTCTGAGGAAGCCCAGAGAACAGACCCCACCAAACTGGCTCCTGGCTCAGGGTCAGGTGGGAGGGATGCCAGTTCTGCCCCTAGGCTGGGCAGGGAGGCTCCAGAAAGGCCCATTCAGCCTCGCCCATGGAGAAGCTTCCAGAACCAGACCAGCTCTTGCCTAAGAAGGTTTGGGCTCTGCTTGTGGGGCTGTCCACGGGCTCACCCATGGTGACTCACACCCTCCTCCGAACGGTTCCCTCCCTGACACACCGTGGCACCAGCTGCACCCCCACCCCCAGCTGTTGCCCCTCTTTCAGTGGAGAGTGTAAGACAGCTGTCCTGCAGGGAGGGGGCAGTTTCCTGAGACTTCCCCAGTGGGAAGGCAGCCACCGTAGGCCATCAGCAGCCGGGCCCCCTGCTTCTGCAAGGACCAGCCAAGCGTCCACTCCACTGTCCTTACAGACTCAGCAGAGCCGGGCCCAGGTCAGAGCACGGCTCCCGGCCAGCTCCCGGCTTTGGTGATGTCCCAGGCCCCAAGGAGATGGGGCCGGGGGGCCGGGTGGGTGGGCCCACCAAGGCAGCCTCCTCGATCCTCTGCCTTGAGGCTGCCCGTGGGGTGGCGAGGCCCAGAACAGGGGAGCCAGGAGGAGGTGCCCGGCCCGAAGCAGGGCAGAGCCACCAAGCTGCCCCGTGTGCTGTGGCTGACTGGCCCCCCTGCTCACAGTAAGGCTCCTGTTCCTAGGGAGGAGGGGGCAGCTCTGAGCCCCTCCGACCAGGGACAGCTCAACCTGGACTTCATCTGGGCCCTCCCGGTCCTGGGGCCCCAGGGTTACTATTCCCGTGTCGGGGACGCTGTCTGTGGTTCGAGGCGCGAAGTTTTCTTGCGAACCTGAGAAATGACGGGCTGTGAGGCTGGGTGATACCTCAGCATGTTAAACTCTTCTGTGGACAGAGGGGGGCCGCCCCTTCCCTCCTGCTCAGGGTCTCAGTGGGAGTGGGGAGAGGGGCACCCAGTGGACCCTGGCTCTGGCGGCTGCTTGAGTTTCTGGCACCTTCTTGCCCATGAAGCGTGAGGGCAGCTGCAGCAGACACCCTGAGTCTCCCCACAGGGAGCAGCCCCGATATTCAGACAGGAGCCCCGGATGGCTGTCCCAGGCACAGACACCTGCTCCGAGCTGGGTCTACGGTCCCTCCCGGGGGTTTCAGACTTGGAAGTAAAGGGCAGGGACAGGGCCACTGGGGCCCTCAGGCTGAGGGCAGGGTCAGATTCGGGGCCCCACGTGCCCCCGATGCTCCCTTCACGTGTGCCCGTGGAGCCGCGCCATCGGGACGCGGCCAGCAGCTCCCCTGCCAGCCAGCTGTGGGCCCCTCCCCACCGGTCTGTGGGCTGACCGACCTCGTGAGCTGCACCCGCCCTCGCCCTCGGCGACAGAGCTGAGAATGGGCTGGGAGCTGCTGGGGACCCCACCCCCTCCCCGCTGGCCCTCTGGACAGAATCTGCAGCTCCCAACAGAGGGGGACAAGGTGGGCGAGGGGGACGGGGTGGAGCAAAAGGTACATGGGAGCCACAGAGGGCCCGGCGGACCGGGAGGCCCCCGGAGGCGCCTCGGCCATCAGGCTCACTCAGCCGCGCCCGATGATGCCAAGGGTCACCCCAGCCTGCGGCGCCCTGAACGGCCCAGCCTGTGCTGACCGCCGGCTGACAGAGGCCGGCCCCTCGCCTGTCCCTGGAGGCTGGAGATGCCCTCAGAAGCCCTGACGTGGAACTCTGTGGACCAGCCTCGAAGCCTGGGCCCCCGAGGGCAATTTCCAGAAGCCTTCCCCCAGCCAGGGCTAAGAACACTTCACAGGCCTAGAAACGATACCCTTTGAAGGCGCTGCCCCCACAACGTGCATTCCGGAGGGTCCTGTTTTAAGGAGTTGGCCGCCAGAGGGAGGCAGTGGCTCTGGGGCCCGCACGTGAAGTCTTTCCGGGCAGGCGGGTGGCCGACGTCTTCAAGTTGGGGGGGGGGTGCTCCCAGATCCCTTCTGCTGAGGCTGACGTGCCCCCCGGTCCCCTTTCCTGCCACCTCTACGCTGAGCAAACCCAGGGAAGCAGGGGGGTGGCCAGGGCTGAGATGTGCCCCTCCCCCCACATTGTCTGCAGCACTGCACCTCTGAAGATTGTGCCCAGTGGGGGGCGGGCAGTCTGGGGGGCATCGAGGTCAAATCTCGGCGCTCACCACGGCCTCAGCTTGGGGCACGTGCCCAGATTCCTCAGCCTTTATCTCCCTGAGAGGTGCTGGCAAAGGCAGGAAGGTGAAATTCGGTGACTCCAGTACGTGCTAAACTCAGTAAAAGAAAATCCAAGCTTAGTCTGCAGAGGTCATGAGGGCAGAGGCAGCAGCTTCTGGGGAGCAGGGCCCACGACGGGCTCCCTGAGAGCAGCCGACTGGGGTCTGTGGCGAGGCCAGGCCAGGCCCACGGACCCCAGGGCGCCTCTGGGAGCCAGGCTCGGCTCGGGAGATAGAGCAGCATCGCCGGGACCCCCATGCTCACACCCCTTCCTATCAGGACTTTGGCCACCCCCTCAGCTCGTTCTGGAGCCAGCGTCCCCAGAGCCAAGTCTCTAGGGTGCTACAGACTTGGGAGAACTTTCTGGAAGTAGGAGCCCAGGAAGGGTCAGGGCCGGGGGAATTCTCCCCCTCCCACAGGGGTGTGAACATGCACAGTTCGCAGAACCGGCAGGTGAGCGGGAGAATCCAGGGAGGCGTGCCACCGTGCCAGCGCCCAGGGGCCGTGCCGGCTGCACACACAGGGCGTGTCTCCGGCTGGGGTGGGCCTTCACCTCCCCCCCACCCGCGGAACAATGGAGCTCCCGAGCCTCACGAGTGCAGAGAAAACAGGGCGACGGCAGGCCAAGGGCTCGGAGGCCACGAGGGCACTTCTGGAAACCCGCAGAAGCTTCCAGAACATGGGCAACTTCCTCAGGCACCACCCTTGGTCAGCAGAGGAGGCAGGTCTCGTTTCCAGAGCCAGCCAAGTACTCCAGGCGTCGATCCCTCTCTGGCCCCCTGTGCCCTCTGCCCCTCAGTGCAGGTGGAAAGACGCAGGGCTGGCCTGGCCTCTGGGTGGTCGGGGTTCTCGGGGTATAACCTCATGCTAGAGAGAAGGAAGGCCGTGTGGCGGCGGCCATCAGGCAGCGAGTCTGGGCCGTATCACCTCAGAGACGGGGCCTGCGGCTCCCAGCAGGCGGGTAGCCAACGGCCGCCGGGGACAGTGCCACCACCCACTCGCTGGTCCACACACTTGGGAGTTGTGGCCTCCGGGCTGCGCGTCAGGAAACACAAAGCTGAGGCCCCCCCCACCTCCGGGGCATCTGGGAAGTTGGAGCTGGAGTCACCCGTCCGGTGGGGCAGAGACGTCCGCTTTATTGACAGACACGTTATGTACACGCGTGTTACGGCACACGACACACCCGTGGGGAAGACCAGGGGATAAAAAGAGCACCGAGAGAAGGCGCCAAGGGCCCGGGGCCGGCGTCCAGCCGCTGCCCCGACCTCCCTCAGGGCTTCTGGGCAGCAGGGGCTCATTTCCAAGGGCGCAGGTCACTTAGAGTCTGTTAACAACTTGACCAGCAAGCGTTTTCACCTCCTCAGCATCCTCCGGAGTCCCCGACCTGCGGCAGCCCGGCGGCACCGTGGAGAGGGGACCCAGGGACCCTTACACGGTGACTTTCTCCATCACGCTGTCAGTGACGTGGACTTCGTCCGCCTGGACGGTGACAGCCGCCGACTGGCCACACACGTGCTGGTGGTCCTTCCAGTCCTGAAAGGAAGGGCACGCCCCACGTGACCTGAGTGTGACCTGGGGAGCAGGGCCCGAAGCCCACCCCCACGTGGGAGGCGCCGGCTCAGATGGCAAACAACCGGGGTGAGCCCCGAGGACACCGACACCGTGAGGCCCACCTGCACTCTGATCCCTCTGTCGCCTGAGATACAGAGAAAAGAAAGTCATACCTGCAAAGAAATATTTGTACCCGGTGCCGTCGCCCACGGTGTTATTTATACCGGCAAAAACGAAAAAACAAAGCTGGGGCCGGCCTCATGTCCACAGAAGGGTTCAGTGGCTGTGGCCCACGAGAAGACGGGGGACAGGGCAGGTGTGCTGAGCAAGATACCACCTCCTCGTGAGGGGGAGCCCACCAAGTCCCCGGTCAGGGCAGATGCTGTCGGGCTGTTGGCAGGGGGAGAGGGGGCTGAGCTCAGGCAAGGCTGGAGCCCGTCTGCAGGCAGTGAGAAGCCACCTCTCAGCCCAGACTGGGGCTCTGGACGAGGATCCGGGGGCTGGACAAATGAGGGCCGTGTTAGTCGAAACAGACGTAACCCTCGACTGGAGGTGAGCCTAGGGCTTGGTCAAGAAATGACGTGATGGGGTGGGGGGTGCCTGGGTGGCTCACGCGGTTAAGCGTCTGACTTCGGCTCAGGTCACGATCTCACATTTCGCGAGTTCGAGCCCCGTGTCGGGCTCTATGCTGACGGCTCGGAGCCTGGACCCTGCTTCGGATTCTGTGTGTCTCTCTTTCTCTGCCCCTCTCCCGCTCGTGCCCCACCCCCTCAGAAATAAAGAAACATTAAAAAAAGAAAGAAAGAAAAGAAACGACGCGATAGGAACAAACACAAACACGCTGGGCAAAAGCAAGTACGAGTGGGGTGCTGCCCAGGACGGCAGGGTTCCGGCTGGTCGTCTCCGTGCTGTCCTACGTTTCCTAGGTTTTCTACAACAAGCCTGCCCTGTTCTCGCAGTAAAATAATTATATCCCAAGAACAGAAGCCTCCCCGGGAATCACCCACAAACTGTGGGAACGCACAAAATGTGTACAACTGCACGGGCCGGCCCGGGCCATGGCATCACACCGCACGTGACTGTGAGCTCGAAAGGCGGCGTGGTGCAAACACGACAGTGTTTTAGGGGAAAACAGGAGGCCGGCACAAGTTCTGAGACACAACACCCACAGTGTGATCTCCATGAAAAACTTTTTTGATACACTGGACTTCACCAACATTAGAAACTTTTGCCCTGCAAACCTGCTACTAGGAAATTAAACAGACAAGTCACAGGCTGGAAATCCTGGCAAATCACGTATCTGATGGAGGCCCGTGTCCAGAGCGTGCACAGAACCCTCTATACTCTTACTGAAATGACCCAATTCAAACGGGGGCAAAAGGTCTGAACAGACGTTTCCCCAAAAGAGACACACGACTACCCGCTAAGTGAATGCGAAGGTGCCCAAATGACTGGTCGTTACAGGAATGCCAGTTAGCACCTGGTGGACAGCTGGTGGACAGCTGCGGCTGCTGGACCACGCCACGTGCTGGCGGGGGAGGGGTAGCCCCCGCAGCCACTTGGAAAAGCGGTCTGGAACTTTCTCGGCAAAGCCAAACACAAACTGCCTGCACGACCCCGCGAGCCCACGCCGAGGTCCCAGCCCGGGCAGGGGAGGACACGCCCACCTAGGAAGGGGCGCGAACTCACAAACTCGGAGAGAGCGGCACTCCTGGTGATGGCCAGAGGGAACAGGAGAAAAGGGGCAAAGCCCGGGCTCATGCCTTGGAGCGGAAGCCGCGAAAATGCGCCAGCGCGAGGAGCCAGGTGCCCGAGACCACACATCACAGCACTCGCCACGTGACGTGCCCAGAGGAGGCAAACACACGAGGACAGGAAGTAGACTCGTGCTTCTCAGAGGCTGGGGAGGGGCCCACGGGGTCCTTCAGGGGTGGTGGACCGTTCCACGACCGAACTGGGATGTTGGCGCTACAAGTACTAACGATCACCAGGTCGTACCCTGAAAACGGGCCCATGTCGTGGAGTCCGTGCACACACGGCAGACGAGATGCGGAACGGAGACCACATCTGCGAGTTAAAACCTACCAGGTCATGGCCCTTGTCACCCCGCAGTGCTGACCTCCCGCCCACGTGTTCGCAGGAGGGATCGAGGGAGCCGTTCCGGACGGGGGACTGCTGGCCGTCACATCAGCTTTTCCCGGTCACCACGAGGAGCCCAGGCCTCTGTCTTCACACCCCCCACCCGCTGTTCATTTTGGGTCCAACATGAGAACTACGGATTTTGAGATTCATTTTGTATCAATTTACAGAAATAAAACCAAAGCATGTCTTTATCAATAAGACACATCAAAGGAGAACAAAGTTAACACAATCCAGGGAAAAAGGGAGTCTTCGTCCACAAAATTATACCTAAAGTTTAGCCTGCCTGCTTCACAAGCACACAGCCCCAGGCTGCAGTTCAGACAAAATCTCATCTGAAGCGATTCCATCGGGAAGCAAACCCACGAACCGTCCGTGTGATCGTTCCGGTTCAAGGAAGATGCAGAAAGCGAGGCCCAAGGTTGGCCACATGGCAGCACCAGCCTGGGGCCCGCCACCGGCCGTGGCCACCCCACGTGCCCGCTCCTGCCCGCTCCTCCTCCGCAGCCCCGGGCACAGGCTGCTGCCCCGAGGATCTAACAAGCCCGATGCCCCCTCCTCGGTGCTGACACCTACAGGGGAAGTGCAGACTTCCGGTCCCCAAAACTCTACCAATTGCGGGTGGAGGGACCGACGGGCTCCGGGCTACCAGCACGCGTGGGAGGCAGGTCCTGCCCACAGACACACCTACAGGCCACCTAGCACTTGACTGCAAGATGCTCTCGCGCACTCTCCCGGGGCCGCGGGATGTGCGCACATGCCCTTCCCCCCATGGCACTGTGGGGAGCGCTCAGGCATCTGCAGACCCGCTGGAACTCGATGTGCACTCGGCCCTGACCATTGTCCCCACCCACCTCCGTCTGCCATCTGCTATTCCTGCTCCAGAAATGCTGGCGACAGAGGCTCCAGAAAGCCACCTGGCGGGGACAGTGGTGTCGGCAGGCACACAGCTACCTCTTAAGGCAGCACGGGGGCCACGCTAAGAGCTCCATTAGCCACTATTTATCCATGAAATACACTGCCCTTCTTAACTCTGCTAAGTTTCAAATCAACACCAAGAAGAGACAGTGACAGCCTTGCTGAGTGTGGGTGGGAGAAATTAAGGACACCTGAACCAGCTAGCACCAGCGACTCCAGAAAACAGCGGCCGACAGGGGAGACACACACACACACACACACACACACACACACACACACGGGAACAGCTGCTTGCCCAGGCCGCAAATGCCTGACCATGAAGGCCTCGGGCCACTGCACTCAAGGTGTGTGGCTTCTTCAGGGCTTTGGTCCTGCGGACACTTGCAGGAGACTGAGGCCGGGCAGACAGGACTAATGGGCGGACTGTGCTGCGGTGGGCGAGGGAGGGAGCCAGTGCAGCTGCCTCTCCTAGCGGGTAGGCGGTGGCAGTGCAGAGGGCATGTGCATGGGGCGGCAGGGGGGCACGTGCGTGGGGACAGTGTGGCGGGGGGGCACATGCGCGGGGACTGGGAGGCAGGTGGTGCACACTTGGGGACCGGACAGCAGTGGGGGGGCGGGGGCGTGCTAGGGGATGGGGCAGCAGGGGGCATGCGCATGAGATCAGGACGGCAGGGGGCACCCAGGCGGGATTAGGCACGCACCTTGCGCTGGCAGAAGGTCGAGCAGTAGTTGACTTTGTGGCAGCCGGTGCACTCGCTCAGGGCCTCGCGGCCACAGTTCACACAAGACTGCTGCAAGAAGGGACACGGGCGTCAGTGTCGCGGGGACGCCTCCCAGTCACCCCAAGAACCAGCTCCCTGTCTTCACCTAAAAGGGTCTGCGCTCACCCGGGGAGAGGAGCGGCCGCGGGGGCACAGGAATGTCTCCAGAGGCTGGGAAGGCTCGTCTCTGCCAAGGAAGCAGCCAAGTCCGAACCCGGGAATGACCAGCCTCTTCCTGAGCCACCCGGACCACGTCACCGGCTGCTGCGTGTCCACAGCCCGCACCCCAGCCACCAGCCCAGCCGGTCTCTGTGGCTTCACAGAAGTGCACACTTTGTGCCCCTTCCCCCGAAATTCCACAAGTACAGCTCTTCCCTGAACTCGCTGAGAATGGCTCACGGTAAGAGACCCGCCCGTTGCAATGCGGGCACCGGGCAGCTGTGACCACCAACCACCCCCACCCCCGCCAAAGCAGGGGGCTACGCCAGGCACAGGGTGTAGCACGGGGTCTGTGCCGGCCAGATGGCAGGGGGTCTGTGCAGGCCTGACCGCGGCGAGGGCCTGCGAGGAAGGGTCAGCGGGCCAGGGTGGAACCACACGCAGTTAAGTCGGACTCTTTACGGAAGAGTCCGGGCTCTGCGAGGATGCGCACAACCTGGCGAGCCGCGTCTGGGTCCTATTTGAACTTCTGCTTCCTTCCTTGCTGGACATTATTACATCTGGCACTCTCACGTTTTCCCACTCATAAGCCCCCCGGAGTGTGCTCGGTCACTGCCAGGAATAGGAGCGCCAGCTGGAATCCGAGGCGCTCACTTGGCGCCCCTGCCTCTGCTTTACGAGACCCGATGCTTAGACACGAGACAGTCTGTGGCCTCATACAGAAATTAGCCTGGAGAGAGGGAAGGCTTCACGCCGAGAGGAAGCGGAGCAGTTGGGGGGGGGGGGGGAAGGCGGCGCTGGAACCCCACAGACAAGAGGCTGTGGTGCACGGGGCTCACCAGGATGGTGCCTGCACGCACCGGGCTCCTGTGCTGGGTGAGCCTTCCTCACCACCCTCGCCCTCGGGGCTGTACGCCGGAGGAGGAAGCAGGGGTCTGAATCCTCTCCTGGGACATCTGGCCCTGAGGGCCAGACAGCACGCGCTCACCTGGGCTTCCCGTATTTGCGCTCCCAGCACCCAGCAGTGTTGATGGGGTGCAGTGACCCTGTGACCTGAATCAAAACGTCAGAACGAAGAGACCGAATGGGGTGGTTCCTCTACCACGTGTACGTGCCTTTGGTTCCTGGGCCTTCCCAGGGCACTCTGGGAAACATTGTTTTAAGTTTATTTATTTATTTTAAGAGAGAGACAGAGAGAGCGAGCACATGAGCCAGGGGAAGGGCAGAGAGAGAGAGTCCTAAGCAGGCTCCGTGCTATCAGTGCAGAGCCCAATGTGGGGCTTGATCCCACAAACTGTGAGATCACGATCTGAGCCAAAATCCAGAGTCAGACGCTTAACCCACTGAGCTACCCAGGCACCCCCGAGAAAATTATTTTTTTTACCAAAAGTAACTCTGTGGTCTGGACGAGAGTGAGACACGCCAGCATGAACCGGTGTCCGCTCAAGGTCCGGATACCGACAGACAGGTGCAGAAACCCGAGAGCCGTCTGTACACACGGGTCATTTGCACACGTGGCTCCGACTGTCGGCCGAGAGGCCCAGAGTGACAAGGAGCACGCCAGCCCCAGAACGTGGCTCCCAGGACCATCCTCCAGGGAAGGAGCCGTGGCTCCCGGAGAAACGGCTGGTCCCGGGCCCAGGGCAGGAGATGCCAGGAAGGAACGAAGTGCCCACCAGCAAGTGCACTGAGGGGAGGCCGCCAGAGGGACACAGGAGCCAGAGGCGAGCTCCCAAGGGGCAGAGGTGCCCACATGAGAGCAAAGTAAGGCCTAGAGTATAACCTGGAGTGTGAAACATGTGGAAACACACCCATCCCAAGTCAGACAAACGGATAAAAGACAAATCCCCAAAGCAGAATTCCAAAAACACACCCAGACTCCCCACGCCCCCATGCAGGAGGAGGACAGCCCCACCCCCACCCCAGGGTGGACAAGCTCGGTGACTCAGTGTGCAAAGGGAAAAGACACTTTTACAGAGAACAAACCTCTCAGTCTGCACCCTGCCTGTGACATGCCCCCAAAATGCGCACGCTGAGCGTCTGGGCGTTGGGGCCTCTAGGTTCACATCAGGTTGCGGGGGTGGGGCCCCTATCATGGGGTTAGTGCCCTACAAAGACAGACACCAGAGAGCACCCTGGGCCCATGTGGGGTCCGAAGTCAGGAAGAGGCCCCACGGACCAGACCCTGTGACCTTGCCCCACCCTGACTCCAGCCCCTGGCCAGCTGACGACCACACCCCAGGCGTTCCACTTCCGCTGGTGCACTTGGATGCCAGGTTACACGCACCTCTTGACTAAGCACAGAAGAGCAGTGGGGAGGCCACCGCTGGCCGGGAGGAGCCCCCGTGGCGCCCCCAGCCAGATGCCGGACACCGTGCCCTGGGTGAGGGAGACAGGATGCTGTGCCCTGGGCAGGGAAGGGCATCCGCTCTTGGCCCAGGTTAACCTCTGGCGAGCTAAGTACACACAAACGCAAACGGCTCATGATGACAACTGGAAAAACACCCTGAATGGTCTCAGCCGGCCTAGACTTGATCTTCTGTTTAAATTCCAAATAAAACGTCCACGCGGGGAAGTGCGAGGCCTCCTCCCTCTGCTGCAAACACCTGGCTTCTCCTCACTTGCAGAGATCACGAGGCCAGCGGACCCACCTCTTCCTGACTCCCATGGCCTTCCCAGGTCGCATTTTGTCCCCCTGGTCCCCCTAGCACTCGGGGGACACGCTGGGACGGTGCTACCAGCATCCGCCTCTGCGGTGGCGAATGGGTCCCCACACTGCAATCAAACAGGAGGACCGCTTGCAAATAACAAACCTTTGAGGGCACAGAAACTTCTCCTGCTCTCCGCAGGGAGGGGCTCTGCAAAGGGAAATGGGCTTTCACCCCGGCTGATGCCAAACGTGCCCGCCACACCAAGTCCCAAGACAGAAAGCCCCCCCTCAATGGGGCTCTGCCCCGAGGGGACGCCGCACCCCCTGGCCCCGAGGGCCGCTTCCCGAGGCTGGGAGTGCTCTGGGTCTCCTCACACGCTGCTCGAGTGGGGGCCTTCCCGCCCTTCTAACCCCTCCCGACCCTGTGAAGTCCCCGGAGAGAGGGCCCTCCACAGTTCAGGCAGATGTGAGGGCCCCTCATTTCGAAATCCAAGGGCCCAGAGTCCAGCTGTGGCCATCAGAGAGCCACACAAGCCAGACCCGTCGTCCCCGTGTGGAGCCCGGGTCTGCCAGTGCACGTGACCTCACCAGGCTACCCAGGGAGCAGGGCTCCACTGTCAGGAGCGCAAAGCTGAGCTTTCTGCCCAGCTGGCCCTTCTGTCTGATGGGAGCCCTGCGTTCACAGGGCAGGACACGGGGGGAGAGCTGCACAGGGCACAGGCGGAGCACGACGGGGTCCCCAGGCTCCGAAGCGCAGAGCCGCCCTCTGCCAGCCACTAGGGCTGGGGCCCCCACCAGGTCCCTGGCTGAGAACCCACAATTCGGCCATCATCTAGGTAAGAACACAAACTGCTGTTTTCCAGTTTATGCTTCTGCATCCGATCTGAACCAGCAAGACGCAGACATTCCTTCCTTTTCGTTCCTTAGATGCTCCAGGACAGCTGTGCAGAGACAGGCTTCCTCCCCAGAGGGACGCTGCTGGACAGAAGGACGGACAAGCCCACAGCTGGCGGCTTCCCGGCACAGGGCCTGGGCCACGGGACATGGTGGGGGCGGTCCCCACAGCCTCCCTTCACCCCTCAGATCCCTCTTAATTCTGGGGGGAAGGTATCGGCAACACCCGTTCAGTGACTCAAACGGAACCTGCCACTGAACAGGCGACCGGCGAACAACCTTAACTTGTGCGACAACAGGGGTTTTTTTAAAGTGCTTTTTCTAAGGAAACACAAATCACCAAATTGACAACAGACAAAAAGGGCGCCTGGGTGGCTCAGTCAGTTGACTGTCCGACTCTTGATTTCGGCTCCGGTCATGATCCTAGGGTCACGGGATCGAGCCCCGTGTCTCAGCGTGGAACCCTCTTTAAGATTCTCTATGTCCCTCTTTCTGCCCCTCCTCGCGAGTGTGTGTGCACTCACGCTCTCTCTCTCAAAAAAAGGTAAATAAATAAAAATAAAAACAAAAAAAATGGGCAAACGGTCTGAGGAGACACTGCCCCAAAGCAGACACACGAGTGTCCAGCAGCCCCTGGCACGGAGCTCGGCGGCGTCGGTCAGGGAGGAAAAGCGAATCCGAGCCACGTGAGACCCCACTTCACACCGACCGGTGTGGCCAGAGTCTCACGACCTACACGCCACGCCAAGCAGTCAACGTACACATGTAACTGGAAGGGAGCAGACAAAGAGACCGGGCATTAAAAACAGTTCTAGAAACAGTGACTGAATCAAACTGAATCAAAACCAAGGTTCGAGCTAATCCTGCCCTCTCGTATACGGTGTCCTGTTGCCCTGACCGGTCTGGCCTGGGGCCTTGCTGATGCGGGAGGTCCGCCCCTCGCAGGGTGAGCCCGTCCCTGGAGACACTGAACCGTGTCTTCCCGAGGCCACACCCCCACGCCCTCCTCCGTGGTCTCCCACACCCCACCCTGCACCTGCCCAGGTCACCCGAGGTCAGGCCCCAACAACCAGGCACAGCGGGCTCACCCTGCTGTGTGCGTTCCTTCCCGCAGAAGCCACTGTCCACACCCGCCCCCCATCTCCCGACCCACCCACATGCTTCCCCCCGTGGCCCAGTCTGCTGCCGCGTGGCACGCGTGTGTCCTGTGCGTCCTGTTTCCACGGAGCTGTGAGCCCTCACTTCTTCCTTGAGAGAGTCATCCAGCCTCCGCGTGCCTTCGCGCACCCCGGCGCCCTGACATCATCAGCAATCCCACCAAATTTAAATACAACGACAACCACACTCAGGTGCATCACAGCCAAACTGCCAAACACCAAAGGCAGAGACAGAACAGTCCTCGACACAGCCAGAGAGAAACGCAGGGCGTGTAAGAGATCGAGAATCCCGGCGGCACAACGCACGACGAGGACGGGCTAGCATCAAGGTGCTGGTGACCACCAGAAGACGAGGTCACTCAGGATGTGCTTCCGAAAGGAAAGGTGACACACGGGCGTCTCCACAAAAACAAAGGACAGAAAATGCGGCACCGGAGGCGCAAGCGGGGCTGAGGAGCACGGCCAAGGCCAGCCAGCACGGGTGAGCGCACCAGCACCGCGCACGCGGGGGTGGGACACCAGCCTGTGACATCAGCCCGCGCACGCGGGGGTGGGACATCAGTCTCAGAGACTGAAGCTACAGATCCTGTCACGGAAACAAGACTCTGTCAGAATCCAGTGATGCCAAGAAACCTAGAATTCTCAAACACTGGAGAACCCAGCAAGCATTATCTTTGGGTAAAGAGATTAAGACCTTTTTTTCTGCTTTTCTCTTTCCTATAAAATTCATCACTGATTATGTATTAGTTTGGAACTCTAGCTTTTAAAAAAGGTTTTTTAGGGGCGCCTGGGTGGCGCAGTCGGTTAAGCGTCCGACTTCAGCCAGGTCACGATCTCGCGGTCCGTGAGTTCGAGCCCCGCGTCGGGCTCTGGGCTGATGGCTCAGAGCCTGGAGCCTGTTTCCGATTCTGTGTCTCCCTCTCTCTCTGCCCCTCCCCCGTTCATGCTCTGTCTCTCTCTGTCCCAAAAATAAATAAATAAACGTTGAAAAAAAAATTCTTTAAAAAAGGTTTTTTAATTTATCTCCTTCTTCAGAAGAAGCAACATTTTTCTTCCTTGGAAAAACGTTAATCACACGTTAAGTCGTATAGAAAATTGAGAACCTGCAAAGCTCTTCTTCCCTCTGATTTATAAAAAATGGGAATAAACTAACAGAAATGTTCATATTATAGATATGATAGGGAAAAAAACCAATCTGACTTTTGTTTACAAGCCACAGTCCACATTTACTGTAACGGAGAAAGCTCCCGTTAAGAACACATCGCTGGTGTGCCCCCCACCCCCACCTCCCGCAGGACGCCTCCGAGTGCACCACGCCTGCCGCGCACACGCCTCGGCTGGTGCTGCTCCGACCCTGGTGACCCTGGTGGCCTGCGCCCACCGACACCTGGGAGACTGGCCCTAAGCAACCTCCAGGCCGCGCACAAAAAGCCGCAGGGGCTGCAGTGACGAACTGAGAGAATGTCCCCCGGCTGTGCTCCGTGAACCCGGACGCCCGGGATCCTCCTTCGGAAGAACCTGCCGGAAGCTGGAAGTGAAACAACACGGAGGCGGCCTCCATCAGGCATGGAGGTGCAGGTGGAGGAGCTCAGACGTGGAAGCTTCCAGCTGGTAATGGGGGAGACGCACGCCTGCCAAACACCCCAAGGGACGCATCTCCAAACTCAACAGAACACAAGGCACGTTTTCACCACGTGACAATAATCTGAAAGTATAAATAATGCCCGTGACAGGTGAGTGTCCAAAAACTATGGCTGGTGTGTAGAACATTTTGTCCCTTTTGAAATAAGCTGATTTTATTTATTAAAGCACAGGGGCGCCTGGGGGGCTCAGTCGGTTAAGCTTCTGACTTCAGCTCAGGTCATGATCTGTAGTTCATGAGTTTGAGCCCCACGTCGGGCTCTGTGCTGACAGCTCAGAGCCTGGAGCCTGCTTCGGATTCTGTGTCTCCCTCTCTCTCTGCCCCTCCCCCCTTGTGCTCTCTCTCAAAAATAAATAAACTTAAAAAAAATTAAAAACAAAAGCACAAATATCTTCCCACCAACAGCATTCAGTTATCTGTGAGAAAGGCTTCATTTGTAAACGATTCTCTAGCGGTGGTCTTCCAGGAAGGTAGGGGACGGCCGCCCCCGGAGCCAGCGGAAGGCGGGGGGGCAGGTGGCCGCAGACCCCGGCATCTGCCTGCACCGGCATCACCTCCCCCGGCATCTGCGTGCACCAACGTCACCTCCCCCAGCATCTGCCTGCGCCAACGTTACCTCCTTGCGATCTGCGTCCGCCTGGACTCTGGCCTGGGCCGCGGCGGCTTCTCTGTAGGAGCTGGCCTGCTTGGCTTGTTCGAACAGTGTCTTCAGTTGCTGGGCCGTGCTGAGCAGGGAGTTGACCATCTCTTCCAGGTACAGCCAGTTCCGAGGCTCCGACATCTCCAGCCCGCTGACCACCGAGGGGGAGACGGCTTTGGTGGGGGTGGAGGGTGGGACGGCCAAGGCCGGCAGGGAGGTCAACACTAGAATATTCGGAATGCAAATAAAACAAGAAATTAATGTGTCTCCTCCCTTCAAAGCGGTCTCTGTTAAAACTTCTAATCCAATGTTGGAAAGTGGAGGCGCCTGGGTGGCTTGGTTGGTTGGGCATCTGGCTCTCGGTTTTGGCTCAGGTCATGACTCAGGGTTCACAGGATCAAGCCCCACATCAGGTTCTGCGCTGAGAGACAACCTGCTTGGGACTCTCTTTCTCCTTCCCTCTCCCTGCTTGCATTCTCTCTAAAATTTACCAAAAAAAAAAAGAGAAAAGAAGGAAAGAAAGAAAGAAAGAAAGAAAGAAAGAAAGAAAGAAAGAAAGAAAGAAAGAAACAGAAATAATGAACGAACGAACTGCTTAAAAAAAAAAACTCGGAAAGCGTGGGGGCAAGGGACAGACATAAATACCACACACCACACGGCCTCCCTGTAAACTGCCCCAGAAGATGGGGAGACATTCTTCCAGTCACAGCACCACACTTGAAAGCCCCCAGTGCCAGCACCAGAAAGCACACACGAAGGCCCAACCACGGACGTACAGGGCTGAAAGCCAGGCGCTCACGGATGACCCGGACCACAACAAAATGTGCCCCGTGCAGGGGGGCCACCCGGACAGCAAGGGGACAAGGACAGCCTGAGGCAGCGGCTCCGACCGCGACGCATCCCGTCAAGTCCTCCCCGGCCATCCACGGCCACACACGGGGTCCTAATTAAGGGTCACGGAACTCAGGTGTCACAGGGGGAGGACAGCGTTACAAAGGTGGAGAGGAGGAAACCAGGAGGGACCCTGTGGTCCCTGTGGTCTGGACGGGGCCAGAGCGGAACACACGTGCGTGGACGTCCCCGCCTCTGTGCGCCGCGCGGCCCGCGGGCAGGGACACCCGAGTGCGGCGAGCATGCCCCTGGCTGAGCGCTAACGGTCTCGCATCCAGCCTCCCGGGACAGACGCCCCGACGGGCCCGTGCAGGGGGTGGGGAGGGGGAGGCACACATGGTGAGCAAGCCTGCGAGAACGGAAGGAGGGTGGCGCGTCTATAAAACTACACGTTTCTGTCGCCGCGTCATCTAGAACGGCAGAAACGAGAAACGCACAAACGCCCGCCAGCTGGTTTCGGAAGCTCCCTTTCAACGAAGCGTACTGACGGGGACGTGCCCCGGCTGTGTGATTAAGTGAAGGACCAAAGCCGCCAAGCGTATGCGGTGCGAGGCCGTCCCGTGTCAGACCGGGAGCGAGGCAAACACCTGCACTTCCGCTTCCGCCCGTACCGAGCCCCGCGCCGCCCCAGGGAACACGCCAGAACTCACAGCCTCCCTCTGCAAGGGCCTGGCGTCGTCTCAGGTCCGTGCGGACCACCCAAGTGCGTTCACAAACGCAGGCCCCGATCCGGCGCAGCGACGGGAAAGAACCCACACGAAACCTACTCCGTCAGAAACCCCAAGGCCAGAGTCGGCGGGTGCCGGACGTCTCTCGCACCCACCTATTTTGGGATGAGACGTTGGCAGTGCTGCTTCCGGGAAGGGTGCGATCTGGCAGCTGTCCTGATACCCTGGGTAGTGCGGCTCCGGGTGGCCGACTCTGCACGGGGGCTGCACGCCTGCCTCTTGCACTGTCGGGGACGAGAGGGACAAGACAGCCTTGGGACCCGGCTGGGGCCTGGCTGGGGCTGCACAGATTTTAAATCTCGACGTGTCTCCAGCTGCACCGTCCAAGGAGGTAGCTTCTGAGCCCCAGAAACGCGATGAATTGTTTGAATTGCTAGTATCCGGGATCTACCGGGTGAAGTACGATGTTAAACGTTAATCTCCACTTTCTTTCCGCTTTCTGGACGTGGCTAGTGGAACATCTACAGGCACACGTGGCCTCAGGAGTCTCCGCCTCGCAGCCGGTCCACGGCAGGAGTCGGCAAACCATGGGCATTTTCTGCCGCAACTGATAGACCCGCACGCCTGCCCGGCGCCCGCCCGCACACGCCAACCCGACGCCCCTGCTCCAGGCTGCTCCAAGCCCCAGGTTAACAGGGGTGACGCGCGTGGCCCACAGGGCAGGTGCCAAGGACAACTCACCCGTGGCTCCCGCGAAGACATCGCCCCGGGCCGGGCTCTCTGAGATGACGGCGGTGGCCTCCACGGTGGACGCCCGGTCAAAGGTCAGTGCGCCCGAGGTAGTGATCTGTCCTGAGGGGGTCACGGTGACTAGAAAAGCAGAAATGCTTTTCACCACCGGCTTGACCACGGCGCAGGCCAAAGCCTGGACACGGCACGTGCCCCAGGCGCCTCTGCAGGGGCTGGAGAAGACCAGGGACCCTGCACCTCTGATGGGAACCAGGGCCAAGGCGGCGGGCTCTCTAGGACACCCTGCTCACATCTGAACCGGCAACAGAGGCACGAGCTGCCTTGTTGGAAAACAAAACATAAAGTCGGAAGTAACCGCGAGACTCCTTTGTGGCTGGAATTAAGAAAGACGTTCCCAGAGGTTGGGGCACCCGGCTGGCTCAGTCAGTTGAGCGTCTGACTTCGGCTCAGGTCGCGATCTCACGGTTCACGAGTGTGACCCCACGTCAGGCTGTGTGCTGACAGCTCAGAGCCTGGAGCCTGCTTCGGATTCTGTGTCTCCCTCTCTATCCCTCCCCCACTTGCACTCTGTCTCTCTCAAAAATAAATGTTAAAAAAAAAATTAAAATAAAAAAAGATTCCCAGAGGTTGAAGACGAGAGCAGACTTGTCCCCACAGCCCTTCTGCTGTCCCATCCCCTTGGCCGCAGGAACCACAAAGAGAGAGCGCGGGGGTGGGAGGGCAGGGGCGGGGGCGAGGGGTGGGGGGACCGCTCTCTGTAGATGCTTGTTCACAGCCTCGGGCAGAGGCGCTGGCTGCAGACACCTGTCTCGTCCCTGCCTCGCCCCACTCTGGTTCACACACAGCCAGGGTTTCCCTCCGTCCACCTGGTCCCCGCTCCGAGACAACCGTGTGAGGCGTCTGGACATGGGGGCTGAGCAAAGGTGTTCCTGCGGATGCCCCCTCCCAGAAGGCACGGCTCCTGGTTAGTTCCATTAGGAAACACCTGCCGGGGGCACGACAGGGAGTCCACGGAGATGAGGAAAACCCCCCCAGGGCGGCCCCCACAGAACAAGGGAGCCCCAGGGGTTGGAGGGGCCGTGCCTCCACCTCGTTCAAACTCACAGGCGGTGGCGGCGGTGGCGGGAAGCAGCGTGATGTTCTTGGGGGGCTCCTTCTTCACGGGGGTCGCAGGCGGCTCATTCTCCTTCTTGCGCCTTTTGTAGGGGACGAAGAGCCTGACTGGGCCGCTCTGCGGGGAGAGGCGCAGTGAGACGGGGCCAGCGCTGTCCCCGCGCCCATCTCTGCCCACACGGAGGGGAGGGGACACAGCAGGACCGCGGGCGGGAAGCTGCAGAGGCCCGACCTCTCTGCAGGCCCGAAGGTCCCTGAGGGACAGAAAAGATTCTTTCTAAAAAAATACACGAAGAGCAGCGTTTAAAAACAAGATAATGGGGGCGCCTGGGTGGCGCAGTCGGTTAAGCGTCCGACTTCAGCCAGGTCACGATCTCGCAGTCCGTGGGTTCGAGCCCCGCGTCGGGCTCTGGGCTGATGGCTCGGAGCCTGGAGCCTGCTTCCGATTCTGTGTCTCCCTCTCTCTCTGCCCCTCCCCCGTTCATGCTCTGTCTCTCTCTGTCCCAAAAATAAATAAACGTTGAAAAAAAAAAAAAAAAACAAAAAAAAAACCAAGATAACGTTCGTCAACACACAGGATTCCCAGGGACTGCTAGAAGACAGAAAACAGAGAAGGACCCGGTAAAGGAGAGTCTCTGCCCCATGGGACAGAACATTCCAGCAGGACTGAAGAGGCTTTGGGAACAAACGAGAGGAGTAGCAACGGCAGAAGCCAGCCCTGCACCTGCCACCTGGCTGTCCAGCCTCAGGCAGGAGGGGAGGCCAGTCTCTGGGGTCGCAGCCCTGCCCCGGCTGCGGTCCCCCGAGGCCACCCGAGCACATGGCGCCCTCCGCTCTGTGAGCATAAAGGGGGTCCTCGGAAGCCCTGGGTCGTGCCTGCCGGCCATTTTCTTCTGTGTGGCTCTCGCGTCCCGTTTCTTTGCAAGTCTTACAACGTTTTGTCGAAAGACGGACGCTTTAGTGATGTACTGTAGCAACACTGAGACGGACTCCTTCTCTCCAGGGTTCCTGCTGCTGATCAGGTCAGCAACCTGGCTGTCCCCAGGCAGCAGGGAGGGTGTCACACCCAGCAGGGGCTGCGCTGTCCCCCAGCAGACTGCTCACGGCTCCGAGGCCTGGGGGCAGATCCAACTGCATTAGGGCACCTTCACGGGGAGTTCTTGAGGCAAATCTTTGAGGTCTGTTCTTATCCCAGACGGATGCTTCTTAGCTGCCACCTTCCCTGCTTCTCCGGTTTAGCGGGTTGCTCTCACTGCCGACCAGCCACCTCTCCAGGGCTCGAGTCCACGTGGCGAGGCTCTAGAGCTGGGGGGAGGACGCTGGTGGCACTTTCTTCCTGCCCTGCCACTCCTGGGGGTGGCCTCTGCCCTCAGAGAGGAGGCTGGTGAGGGAAGGAGCCCCCAGTCTCTTGGCCACACCTGCCCAGAATTTAGTTTCTGCGACTCAGAACCAGGGCTGGAGATGTCCCAGTAGGCGGAGGGAGCCCTAGGCCACGAAGTTCTCCCCTGTGTTTTCTTCCCAAAACGTGGGTTTTGTGTTTTGGACAAATTTGGATCTGTGATCCATTTTGAATTCATCTGCACATGAAATGCCAGGTTGGGGCCGAGAAGCATTTCTACGCCGAGTGCAGCTGTCCCCACCGCCACGCAGCCGACACCCTCGTGTGCAAGCGCACCCGCGGCCCCGCCGACCCCTCGCCCTGCCGACGCGCACGTCTCCGTCACAACAGCAGTGGGAAAGGTCCTCAAGGGCCGGGACCCCTCCGACTTCAGTCTTTTCCTCCAAATTGCTCTGGCCGTCCTGCTTCTTTGCTTTCTTACCGACTATAAAACCAGCTTGTTTAAAGCTCCACAGAGCCCCGCAGGGATTCCGAGGAACCATGTGGAGCCTGCAGACCGTGAGGGCAGCGCCCGAGCCCTCCCTGGGCCTCCAACCCCGGCCACGCCGCCTCGGCTCAGGGCTTCCCGCGTTTCTTTCCACAGCCAGGTCTAGGTGGGTCGCACACGCATCCCGCACGTGTCCTGTTTACACCTGTCTCCACGTTCTGCGGCAACTGCAAAGAGTGCTCGCAAGTTTTCTAAACTCCCTAACGGGACGATTCCCTCCTACTCTCTTCCCCCTACGAGATCTCGGAGTGCTCTCCCCGGTAGTTTCTCCAAGTGAACTTTAAAGCTACTTCATTTTCACAAAAATATCCCATTGTTCACTCCACAAGAATATTTAATCCATACACGAACTAGACGATTTTAGGATATTTCATTTTCCACCCAAGACTGTGACAGGTCTCTCCAATTACATCTCCTTTCAAATCTTCTAAAAATTAACCAGATAGCTCATCGAAATAAAACCGGGATATCTCGTTAAACAGCTTTCTAGTTCACTTGAAAACATCTGAAAATAGAACTTAACAGTAAGGAAGGCTGAAACCAAACGAAGACATTCAGACACTACACGTTACTCTCACGTTTTTGAAAGCTACACGGCCACAAAGGTTAAAATCAATGAAAACGTTCGTTCTTTTTGAAACTGTCAGTTGAGAACATAGAAATGTTTCAAAAGACCTTAAAAGCCCCTCATGATTTCAACGTAGTACTTTCAGGACATAACGTTAAAAAACACAGGATAGAAGACCGCACACACGTACTCCCCACGACCGTAAAGAACACTGTGGGCTCAGTTTTGGGGTTAAGATGGTGATACTGGAGCAAGTTCCCCGCCTGCGCCACCTGCAGCATCAGAGCGACGCCAGAGACGCAGAGTTTGAGAGAGAAACGTGACAGCCCCTGGATCGGCCGCAGGGGCGCCAGAGCCGTGTGCAAAGCAGGGCGTGGGGTCATCGCGGCGGCCCTGCCCGCCCACGCGCACCCCGGCCCCACCAGGTGACCCCCCCGGCCGCTCACCAGGGTCATGTCGTCACAGCAGGCGGCACAGGTGCATGAGGCAGCGTGAGGATTTAAGATCCCGTCCTGAAATTCAGAGAAGACACGGTACGTGAGAAAGTCGCCTTTTGGCAGCTCTACGGCGTGTCTGTCGCTCATAAACACAAAACCCCGTCGCTTCCAGAAACGCCTCTTCCTCGCACTTCCCTGTCGTACAAGGCGGTTATCGGCGGCAGGGTCCACCGAGTCCCTTCTGGGAGGTGGAGACTCTACGAGCGTTATTTCTTGACCAACACGCAAAGCGCTACCTGCAAACAGCAGTGAGAAGCCCGCCCCTCTCACGACGGGTAAACCGGGGTGGGGGGGGTGGTCAGCGTCTGGGAAAGGTCACGCGCCTCCAGGGGAAGCTACGGTGTTGCCTCGGGCACTCCTGGCAAGCACCGTAGGCACCGAATGCGTGAAACACCAGGACACCAGGCGAGGTCGCCTGCCCGGGACCACACGGCCAGGCGGCCTCTGTCTGACCGCACATGCCGGCCACGCCCCGGGGCCGCCGTGGGGACCCCCCGCCGTAGCTGCGGGGGGACGGCGCGCACACACCTGAATGAGGCACTGAAGCGGCCTGCCCGCGTAGCGGATGCTCCTCTTCCAGTCCTTACTGCTGGCTCTTCCGGCCATGGCTTCGAACTCAGTCGGGCTGTACCAGTTCTCCCCCTGCTTGATGCATCGGCCCCGGCCGCCTGAAGTGACACGAAGGACCAGCAAGTGGCCGTACCGCCCGCCCCCAGTGGCCTCGGCCGGCTCTTCCTCAGATGGGCCGCAAACGCCACAGCCCCCCTGCTGGGCCTGCGTGAGCCCCCCCCCCCCCCCGCCCCCACGGTCGGCCCGCAGCAGGCAAGCCCCCGCCACGAATCCACACTCGCAGGCCCACCGCACCTCCCCGCCCCACTGTCCACGGCCACCGCAAGCTCACCCTGGTCTCACGATGACCTCCTGCCACCTGCCCTACCCTGGGAACTTTCCCTGTGGGAACTCCTCTTCCCCCGCTTTCCCCCCTCCATGGGTTGCTGCGTCTTCTCACTGAGCCCCCACCACGCCCCAAACCTCTCCACGGCCCCAGCTCTAGTGCCCGGGGCTGTGAGCCACGTCCACCCCGGCACGGTCCACACGTGTGTGGGGCCGCAAGGGGACGGGCGCTGTGGGGCCGCGAGGGGACAGGCCTGGCCCACACGTGTGCGCTGTGGGGCCGCGAGGGGACGGGCGCCTCACCTGAGCCGAGCCTGCTCTTGAACAGCGTGCCGCTGATGTTCCGGCAGCGCACGGGCAGCTCGCTGTCGTACACCGAGGGGTCCCAGTTATATTTGGTTCCGCCTCGCTCCTGGCCGGGAGCTGCAGGAGTCGGAGGGCACTGAGGGCCTTGGGCAAAGGAAGCGTTTTGCGAGTAAGAGACGCCGGACGCACCCAAGATAACCAGGCAAGTACAACCACACCGACTGGCTTATAACGGCGGGTCGTCCGGCTGCCCACAGACCACCCCGACTTAGCAGCACCAGGCAGCTCTTTCTCGGCTCGTAAAACCCCACTTTCTCTACTTAAACAGGAACATTTATATTACAAATTCACCACAAAAATAAACAGGTTGCCCCCAGCATGAACTCCACAAGCGCCCAGGTGTGCTGGCACCTGGAGTGAGAGGTGCAGCTGGCCCCTTCAGCCCCGCCGTCTCCACGATGCTCCCATCCGTGTGCACAACAATCAGCGTGGCCTTCTCTGTATTCAGGCTGTCCCCGATCTGCAGGGCTGTCCTGCCAGACTGGAGGAAAGAACGTTCTGTGAGTCTCCCAGACAAACAGCTGCAGGGCCTGCCACTCGGTGCGACGGGACATGGGCCTCGCTGACCGTCACCGACAAGGGCGCCGACCGTGCCTCCGTGGACTCTTTCAAGATGCCAGTAAAAGACCTAAACACGGGCGCCCGGGTGGCTCAGTCGGTTAGGCGTCTGACTTCGGCTCAGGTCATGATCTCCCAGTTCATGGGTTCAAGCCCCACATCGGGCTCTGCGCTACAGCTCAGAGCCTGGAGCCTGCTTCAGATTGTGTCCTCCCCACCCCGTCTCTCAAAAATAAACATTAAAAAAATTAGAAAATAAAAAAAAGACTTAGACACAGAGCCAAGAACAAGAAGAGACACTGCCATGTCTGGGTGGCTCTGAACAAATGCTCAGTCACTTACCAAAGTTAAAAAAAACAAATGTGTCCCACACACAAGGCCTGGAAACAGAAAGAGCCCTCACGTCCACCTGAGCAGCTCCTGCAAGTTCACAGGTCTTGAGGGAGGGTTCTGAGGGACCAAGTCCACAGGCACAGCCAAGGTCTGGGGCAGGACTCTCTTCTCATGCTCATGTCCCACACACAGCTCTACTGATGGCCACCAGACGCCAGGGCCTCCCCAACCGCACTGCTCACACACCTGTCCACAGTGGCCGGGTGCTATCGTGACAGCACCTACTTCCTCTGGGGCAGCCTGGCCCTGCCCTTCAAGCAGCCCTACCCCCCCACCCTCCTCCCCCATCCCTGCGTGAGCCAGACGCCCTTCCCTGTCCTTGCTGGAGGAGAGACCGACCCCGCTGTCCCTGGGTGCACATCGCTCAGGTCTCTGGCAAACTCAAGGCCTTGCCCAGAGAGTCCTGGGGTGGACGACACTCTAAGCAGCCTGCTCACACCCACCATTCTGAGACGTTCTAACACTTGCATGGTCAGAGCATGGAAGCAATGAAGGCAAAGTGAGAAGACATTTCCTAAAATCTGAAAATCCATCAGGGGGGTGAGTACACCTCCTTGTGGAGCTGAGGGACCCCCACCCATGAGCATGCGCACACCTGCACACGCACCCAGAGCCGGGGCTCATCACCCAGAGGGTCAGGGCCTCAGTAAGGGTGTTGCACTGCTCGTGTCTGAATCACTAAAGACACGCAACTCTCTACTGAAAAGAGGGAATGTTCTGTGTTGATTTACGAATCACAAAGTATTTTCCTTATTATTTTTTAAATGTTTGTTCATTTTTGAGAGAGAGAGAGAGAGAGAGAGAGAGAGAGAGAGAAACTGAGCAGGGGAGGGGCAGAGAGAGAGGGAGACACAAAATCGGAAGCAGGCTCCAGGCTCTAAGCTGTCAGCACAGAGCCCGACATGGGGCTCAAACCCATGAACCGTGAGACCATGACCTGAGCGGAAGTTGGACACATAACCAACTGAGCCACCCAGATGCCCCAAAGTATTTTCCTTATTAAAGCCAATGGAATACACATATATTTGAGCCCCCCCCCCCTTGTCAGTTTCGTCTCCGGGCCTCCCTGTCCTCAGAGCCCGCTGCAAGGACCATGTCCAAGAGGCACGGTCCAGGCTGTGCCCTGGTTCCCTGACCCTCTGGCTCCAGCCCCTTCTAGAAAAGAGGACAAGCCAGAATCTGCTTCTGGGAAGGAGAGATCCGTTGGAGGCATGAAATTGTCGGCTGGCTATCAGCTTGTACGCATGCTGACACCCTAAGAAATAAAGCAAGTTTCTCAGGTCTGTACTCTGCTACTAAAATTAAGAGGGTGAGTCTGCTGTTTGCTGCCATTCCAATGATAGCAGCTTTGCTTGCAGGTGTGTAGAGTCCTAGGTGTGTGACTGAGGCTAAAATAAAGAGAAACGGTAACTGACAGTTCTGGCAAAGCTCCAGGAGAGCCCCCCGTTCTGTGGTTGTCGGGCAAGGATGGGAGATCACAGCACACTCCTCCTGGCGCCCACACAGCCCTGGGCAGGGCCTCTGGGGGAACCGGGGTCAAGGAGGTCACACTCTGGGGTCTGGGAAAAGCGCTCGCGGAGCGGCTTACCAGGACGTGTCCCGAGAGTGAGGCGGCATTTGCCACCGACGTGGTGAAGACGTTGTCTGCAGAGGCGCCCACGTTGGCCACGGTCACAGTGGTCACCTCTGCAACACAGAAGCCTGATTCAGCACACCATCAGAGCCAAGGGCCTCCCACCAGGGCCCCAAAACAGCATTTCCCAAACAGGTATCTGCACTTCCAACCACGGGACTCCCAACATTCTTACACAAAGTGCTCACTCCACATTTCTGGACCACAGTCTAAGCAATCTGGGCCTTAGAAAAAGAAAAGAAAGAGGCAGCTCTCCAGCCCACTAGAGCCTTTTATTCACAGTGAAAACCCGCCCCCGCCACGCTCCCACTGAGCTGGCGGCAGGCTCTGCCAAACTGCCCCTGGGCTTCTGGTTCCCTTTAGCATAAAACCATACACCAAGTTTCCAGGAGTCCAGTGACCATCCTGTGGCCAGGCTCAGGCAGTGTCACCTACAGAGCTCCCTCCCTTGCTGGCACCCTCTCGAAGGTCAGCACAGGCCAGGGCTCAGGTCTCTCCTGCCTCCTCCTGGACCCCTCTCTCATTCACTGCCCACGGAGAGGCTTTCCTGCCAGCTCCTTGGCTGGGCAGGCGGTCCCCTCTGTCACACAGCATTCTAGAATGGCCCATGAATAGGGCAGTCTCTGACTTGGGAAATGCTCACAAAATACTGGTGGAAAGAGTCCTGCATATTCCACTAACCCAGCGCCCACCAAACTGCACTGAAAATAGCTGTTCCCCTTGTCTGCTCCTCCAGCAGACCACAGCCTACGTCCCTGTCTGAACGCACGCTCAGGCCAAGCAGCTATCAGGCCCGAGAAGAGTGAGCCCCAGAGAGGAGACACAACCTGCCGAGTTACCTGCACCCGGAAGGTATCTAACCTCAGCAACTTAAAAAAGTTTTAATGCTTCCATGTATGCAAAAACACAACTATCAAATTCTGCAGATAAAAACATGCAACGCCAATACATTTCTCTGATGCCGTGACGAACTATATCATGTTTCTTTTCTGCATCCAGAAAACATAGGCAAAAAGAAAAAAAAAAAAAAAAAAAAAAACAACTGAAGAAAACTGCATGGTCCAAAGTCCCAACATCAAAGCAGAGTTTAGCGATGAGAACCGAATACTCTAATAGCCACAAAGCCTTCTTCCTTCTTTTGTGAGGACCCCAGACAGACCACACACAGGCCAGCAGCTCTGGGGCAGCAGGCCAAGTCCCCCCGCCTACAGCTGCTTAGGGCTGGATAAACACCGGAGTGACAAGACCACCAGGACACAGGCTGCTGGCTCCTTAGGGGAAAGTGCCTGACAACACGTGCCGTGCCGGCAGTAACTCAAGGATGCACTTCTGGGTCCCCACACTCAGCTAGGGAGCTCCCAGCTGGGAAGGGATACAACACTTGGGAAAGTCTCTACCTTCTTTGGGATGGCGATCTGGGAAGGCACTACTCCTAAAGGAGGCTTTGGGGCACAGTCTGAGGCTCCACGGGTCATGACACTTGAGAACGAGAATGTTCTGTGTGGCAAGAAACAAAACCATGGGCCAGTTTTCCCCTGGGAAAGGAGCTTGCCGGGAATGGTAGGGGGAAGGGAGGATCCATAAAGGAGATGGGATGTGGGGGGCCAGGGACGGACCAGGAGGGGAATCTAAGGAGTCAAAGCATGATGCCGACCTCTGCTCCCAAAGGCTGCAGGGCCTCCCAAGCTGGGTGAGCACTGCCTTGCTCCCCAGCTCTCAGGTCACCCCTGAACTGGACCTTAGGATTCCAAGTGACCAGACACACCCAACCTCAGGCTGCTCCAGGGCAGGATCCATGTCTGATCCCCACTCCCCTAATCTTCCCAGCCCCCTTGTCACCAGCACCAGGGACAGACAGAGAAGACAAGCAGGGCAAGAGGCAGGTGCTGAGAAGGTTCTGGAAGAAGCGCAGGGTGCTCTGCAGGAAGGAACGGGGCTTGCACAAGGTAAACGGGTTCGGGAAGCATGTTCAGGGAAGTGTGCACACTGGGCAGGGTCAGGCTGGTCACATGGGGCAGGGCGTGCAGGAATGGCAGGGCACACGAGGTAGGTGTGAGGCGTGCGAGAGGCATATGCTCGGAGAGAAGGGGGCAGGATGGTCCCCAGGGCGCGTGCAGCGGGCGGTGGGCGCGGGGCTGGCGTGGGCTGCTTGTGTGCGGTGTGTGCGGGGCAGGTGCACACAGGTGCACGGGTTTGTGTCTGGGGCCGGCGCGCGTGGGTCAGGTGCGGACAGGTGCATGGGCTGCGTGTGCGCGGGCGGGCGGCACTTGCCTGCGAAGGCTGCGGCCGCGGCGGCCTCGTCGGGACCCGGCAGGGCCTCGGCACCCATGTCCATGTGCCCGGACTCGGCGGCCATCACCGCCACGGCCGTCACCCGCCGAGTCTCGCGCTCTGCCTCCGAGTCCCCGTCCTCCTCCGAGTCCTCGTCCCTGCTGAGCACCGGCTCCTCCGCCTCGCCTCCTGCCGCGGCCGCGGCCGCCGCCGCAACAGCGGCCGCGGCCGCCACCGCCGCTGCCTCGGCCAGGCCCAGCTGCTTGGCGGCCGAGTCCGAGTCCTCCATCCGGACTCCGCCGAGCCCGCCCGAAGGCGCCAGCCGGGGCCGCCCGAAGGCCGGGACGGAGCCCGAAGCGCGCAGCGCGAGGAGGGCCGCCCGAGCCGGGCCGAGCCGAGCCGAGCCGGGCCGAGGCCGCCCGAAGCTGCCAGCCGAGCCGAGCCGAGCCTGCCCGAAGCCTCTTGCGCCGCCGAGCCGAGGCTGCCCGAACAGGGGCCGAACCGGCACGAAGCGGCCCAGTCGAGCTCCGCCGACGGCCGAGAGTCCGGAACCGAGGAGGGCCGAAGCGGCCCGAAGTGCGGAGCCGAGGCTGCCCGAACTGGTCCGAGGCTGTACGAGGGCTTCCGAACGGCTCTGCGCTAACCCCTCCTCAGCGCCTGGGAGGCCGCGCCACCCTTCGTCCCCCGCAACAGGGTCGCCGACTGTGGGGCAGAATCTCGCCGGCCTCCGACGCAGCGCGGCCGGGCCAGGAGAACCTTTCGTCGCAGGCTCCGCCCACCCCCGCCTCGAGCGGGAGCCGAGTCCGTCCGAGGTGAAGCCGAACAGAGCCGAGCGTTGCCGAGCCCCGATACTCCGAGCCTCGGCTCTCCGCCTCCGCCTGTACGAAAGTGCCCGAGCGCTGCCGGACGGGTTGATCGGGCCTCGGCCGCGGATCGGAATCAACTCCCGAAGCGCGGCGAGGTCGGGCCTCTTCGGGAGCAGAAGCGAAAATGGCCGAAGGGACGCGAAGAGCGCGGAGCCGAGAGACTGCCGGGATCGCGGCGGACTGGGCGGGCGGGGCCGGGCGGCAAGATGGCGGCCGCGCGGCGAGGTGAGGGCGTGGGGTGGGCGGCTTGGGGGCGTCAGGGGGCCGCGAGGGTCTCGGGACTGCGTGGCGCCCGTCGGCCGGAGGCTGGGGCTGGGACTCCGGGCGGCGGGGGCAGAGATCATGCCGGGAAGGGGGCCGTTCGTTTTGGTTCTTTCTGGTGTCGGATAGGCCGACCAGTCTGGGGTACCTCGTGGTGGTTGCGATTCCGCGGTTTTGAGTAGATTCGCGAGGTGAGGCCCCGGGCCCGTTGAGAGCCTCTTCCCCTCCCTGGCCTCACGTCGCGTGTCCTGCTACCACCTTTCCGTGGCCAGCCCCCGGTTTTGCGCAATGCGCGCGGTGGCGGCAGGGGACAAGGGCCAGGGCAGGGGACGGGGGCACAGGGACAGGGCCAAGGGGCTGGCAGCAGGGGCAGGGGACCGGCGGCCGAGGGCAGGGGCAGGGGCAGGCAGCAGGGGCGTAGGCGTGGGCCCGGGCTGGCTGCAGTGTGACCCGTGAACTGCCACACTGCCCTGCGCAGCGGCTGCGCGCTCTCCAGAGAGCGAGGGCGGCCCGTGTGCCGCGAGGCCCAGGCGCCCAGGGAGCTGGCGGGGGCCCCGCAGGTCGGGAAGCACCCCGTCCCATTGCCAGCAGCTTTGTGTCCGAGACAGAATGCTGGGCGATGCGGCAACCCCCCGGAAAGCTCGTCCCCGCCAGCGTGTGCTTCAGTCGTACAGATCCCCACACCCCCCCCCCCCAAGCGTTGACTCCTGGAAGTCCAGTGAGTTGTTAATTCTCGCTGTGCAACACCCCCAGCTGGCAGACAGGTGGGCATAGCTTTTCTTGGTCCGCGTCCTGCCCAGGTCGCCAGGGTCTGGGCCCATGAGTGTGCCATTTACGGTGCTGACCACTCAGTCCACATAGCAGCTGATGTGTGCACTGCTTGGGTAAGAAAAGTGCGGGATGGGATGGGGGCTGTGCTACTCTGGGTTGGGGTTGTCTTTGTGGTAGCGATCGCTCAGATAAAAAAGCCCCCTTTGCACACCCCAGCTGTCAGGAATTACTGGCGGGGAAGACAGAGACGAGGGAGTGCGCTGGGCAGCAAGCGGGACGTCCTGCAAAGAGGTGGTCTCCGTTGTCCGTGTGCTTAAGGCAGAGCAGAGCCCTCTCGTCAGACCTTTGTGAACGGCCGCCGCTAGCGAGACGTGTTTCCATTTGGTGAGAAACTAGGTTTACGCCGGGGCAGGATCCCCGTGCACACCTTGTCTGTCACCTCGGGGACACTTTCGTTCTCCGCACCTCCACGTGTACTCCTGACACCCCTGTTCAGAGACACACTGTCACTACCGTAAATCACTTACCAAAAAAATGTTAGGTCCTGAAAACCACTGCTGTATTTAGTCACAATGAGCCTTTATGGGTCTGAAACCCTTAGAGCCGCCAATCTGATTACAGCTGCCTTTAACGTTAATTATGTAAAATCCTGTGTCACGTAAGGTTTTTGTGCAGCCTTTGTTCCTGAGCTGCCACGGTTCTGATCCATCACAGTGGCCGGCCGGCAAGTAGAGCTGAAGTGTCTGAAGCCGGCCTTCAAGAGAAGAATCAAAAGGGAGGAAACCCCCAGTTCACATGAAATCCACCCGATGCCGACAAGTATCTAGGTGGCGGAGTTTAGCTAGAGCCTGGAAAAGAACAGGCCGGGTTTCAGGAGCACGCCGCCTGTAACGTGATGCAAGCTTATAAATGACCCGTGCTCCACTGGCCCTCCCCTGGCTGCCGCTCCTCGAGGCTGAGTTCTGATCTGTGTCCCTGATTCCCTGGGCTGACCCATTTAGGACCCCTGCCCAAGTGAGGCACCACAGAAAGCCCAGATCTACTCACCAGATCACCGGGGCTGGAGAGAAGACCGGCCGGGCTGGTTCCCATCGCTGGTCCGCTTGCCGCCGGCAGTATAGCTCAGGCCTCCCAGAGGGTCCATTTGGCAAATTTTCAGTCATTGCTGATGTTTCTGCGTGTCACAAACGTGCCACTGGTGTGAGCCTCTTCACACGGGAAATCTGCCCCAGGACACATTCGATGGGAGGATTAGAGACACTCAACACCTGTGATGCCAAGACCACTTCACGGGGAGAGAGGCTGTCAGCCTAGGAGGAGGGAGACCTGTGGCTGCCGCGGGCGGGAAAGGGCCCAGGAGCCACAACAGTGCGAGAACTTGGGTTGCCGCTTCAGGAAATGCATATCTGAGGGATATTTGGGGCCGTGTGTGAAATTCCAGAGGAAAGCAGGGTCTCTCATCAACCACACACGCAAAAAGGATTCGTACCCTGAATCGGAAAAGGTTTTCCTCTAGTTCTACCCACGTGGTAAATGTACAGAAATCTCAGAAGATGAGAAGAGCTGTCCTCTGTCTGTGTCCAGGGCGCAGTCCTTCCCTGTCCCGGCTGGGCTCAGCTCGGCCACAGACAGAGCCTTCTCCTCTCCACCTCTGAGCTCCCAAGTACACACTCCGGCCCAGCCTCAGCTTTCGAAAAGCCAACGGGTCAGATCCTCGGATGGACAACCGCAGGCCCAGATAAACGTGGCTTCTTTCTGTAAATATGGGATCGCAGAATGGAGCTGGGGTCCTGGGAGCTGGCATGGCCCAGGAAAGCATCCGGGTTGGACCTGGGGCCTCTCTGACGGATACTTTCTTTTCTAGGGAGAGCTTCATCCGCGGTGGTATCCTTCTGCTGTGCCCACGTGTCCCCTGGAGGGCCTCCACAGCACGGTTCCTGAGGGCTGGTTTGCCGGACTCTTGAAGTCAGCTCTGAGTTTCTGCTTTCTGCCCCCACCTTTTCTATAAGTTCTGAGTAGAAATTCCACGTTTCAGTGGGAGGGACGGTCACTGACAGATGCAGAGAGTTCTAGGACTTCCTCCAGTGGAGCGTGCTGGCTCCATCACCCTCCTTCTAGGCCCTGCACCTTGAGTGGGTGGCTGCCTGCCTCCCCCAGGCCCATCTGGAGCAGAAGAGCAAAGACCCCTCAGTTTGAACACTTACAGAGTCCTTTTACGTAAGCAAACAGGAAGTGTACAGAGCTCGGGAAAGTTAGTGGACATTTAACTGCCCCCCCCCCTCAAAGAGAATACATTTTCTTTGAAGGAAATGAAAAGAATTCATTATTTTCAATCTCGTAACCTGGGCCCGGATCAGGGTGGTGCCCGCAAGGAAGCCTGGCCATCCTGCCCGCAGTTACCAGGGACACGCCCAGCCCTCTGGTTCCAGGATAGGACATCTGTGACAGGGGAGGAGTGTGGGCAGAAGCCTCCGCAGGCAGGGAGCCGGTGGCCGGGTCTCATGGCCACCCGCAGGTGCCTACACGGGGCCTGCCTGTGTCGGGCCCCTGGGAAGACGGGGCGGAGCTGGCCCCCTGGGGTGGACGCACTGCGAGGCTCTCTGGGTCTGCCTGGGACTGGGAGTCCTTAACCGAGTCCTTAACCACTGGCCAGCTCTCATCCGTCTCCCTGCAAGTGCTGCTCTACCTGAGTGGGGGGTATTATGCCCTGTATTTCCTGGCTACGCTCCTAATGATCATATATAAAAGTGAGTCTTTTTTAATGTTTGCTCTTGAGAGAGTGGGGGAGGGGCAGAGAGAGGGAGGCACAGAATCCCAAACGGGCTCCAGGCTCCCCAGCTGTTAGCACAGAGCCCGACGTGGGGCTCGAACTCACAAACCGTGAGATCGTGACCTGAGCTGAAGTCGGCCCCTTCGCCGACTGAGCCACCGGGCACCCCATAAAAGTGAGCCTTAATTACAGAGGCACATGGGAGGCGCCCCTGCCACTGCCCCCCATAACTGGAGTTCTGCTCTGTTGCCTGTTCTCCAGGTCAGGTTTTCAGTTATCCTTGTCCTTACCTGGCTCTCGACCTGACTCTGCTGTTTCTGATGGGAATTCTGGAAGCAGTTCGGTTGTACCTGGGTGAGTCGACTGAAGACCGTGTGGTACTTAGGGTCACAGAATTACTAGCTTACGCTCTGGGAGCCTTCAAACATCTATCCCTTTATAACGTGGTTCTTAGAGACACTTTTGATGTCAACCGCTTAACCACTTGCTTTGCAAGCTCGCCTTACGACGCCATTAAGTATTAATTAGTTTATTCAGAAGCTTTACTCAAGAGACAAGTAATACTGGGAGCAGCACCCTTGGGAGAGGCGCTTCTGTTTGGGAGTCCTGCACAAGCCACAAGGTGACCCGACAGCACTGAGATTGGAACCCAGCTCGGCCAGTTGACTCGGGGGCCCCCAAATCTCCACCTCACCTCCTGCCTTCTCCTGTTGGCCTCAGCAGTCTGGAGGAGGAGGATCTGAAGTGTTCTCCAGGCGACGGAGCCTGGAAGGGGAGGAGGGCCCCCGGAGCCTGCTCAGTCCAGGCCACTGCAGGGGCCCTCAGCCAGCTCCCCATTTATATTCTCCCAACAGCGTGAGCTCTGCCGTCTATCGCACCCCACCCTGCCCCGGCCAGGGCTCGCCACACAGGGTGCACACGGCTTCCAGCCCCATCTCGTCCCTGCTGCCTTCACGGCCACAGGCACACACGTGCCAGCACGTCTGTGTTCTAAAACAAGCTCACACCGTGCGTGTTCTGCTGATGGGTGTAGGAAATGCTCCCTCTGTTGGAATAGCAGAGGGAGCCGATGGCAGCTGACATCCAGGTCAGGCACATAGCACGTTCTGCCTGCACGTGTACGCCAGGGTGCCCCATCACCAGTGGGGACACAGGCACATGCCATGGTCATCAGACCCTCCGGACTCTGGTGGACAGAAGCAGGTCTCCTGGGCCGTCACGGACGAGCCCACAGACCTGGGAGGGGGACAGAAGGTGCTGGGATTGCGGGGCGCCTGTCCTGCCTGTCCCTGCCCAGGCGCCTCGGACACCTGCAGTCAGGGATCAGCGTTTCCTGTGACTGCCTATTTGTAAAATGCCGTGCTGGTTTGTTTGTTTGTTTGTTTACAAGTGTGCATGAGACCTTCCAGAACTGATCTTAGCCCACAGTAAAATATTTTTGGAAATTTTAAACAAAATCTCCTCAATCCACTTGGAATTAGGGAAAGATGTCAGAATGCAATTGGGATCATTCTTAGAAAACCAAGTTCCCTCTCCCACCCCGACAACTGACCCAGAGACTGAGGTTCAAAAATTACAACTGCACTTGGTTTTATCCTCACTGGGGAGAGCACGCCCCTCGGCAGCATTTTTGCTTTGTGACATTTCCTGAGTGATGTGGTGGCCACCATAGATCCTTTCCCTGGGAGCCGTCAGCCCTATGTCCAGGGGGATGTGCGGGCGATGAGCTCGCGTCTGGCCTCCCTGCAGCCTCGGGGCCGTCCTGGGTGCACGTGGGTCCGAGTAGGCGTCCCGGAGCCCGGCACCCACTCGTCCGTTTGTCCCCCTCTCCAGGCACCAAGGGCAACCTGATGGAGGCCGAGGTGCCGCTGGCCGTCAGCCTGGTCCTTACAGCGGGTGGCGCCCTGCTGTCCACCTACTTCCTGCTCTGGCAGACGCTGGTGCTGCGGGCCGACTCCACCCTCGGCGCCGCGCTCCTCGCGCTCCACGGCCTGGAGGCCGTCCTGCAGCTGGTGGCCATCGCTGCCTTTGTCAGCTAGGCGGGCAGCACCCGGCTTTGCCGGGCAGGACAGCTCTGCACAGAAGCCCCCGCCTGGGAGCTCGGCCGTCTCCTCCCCCAGTGCTGGACGGAAGGGCACCGGTGTGGACGGGTAGGACGGTTTGGAGTGGTTTACGAATTTTGGGTGGTGGGGTGGCCAGGAACCCAGGGCAGAGCAGAGAGCCGGGGGAGTTGCCGGGAACAGCCGCACGAAGGGTGGGGAAGGGAGACCGCGGGAACATCTGCTCAGGCCCCGCTTTTGGCTGGTGAGGATCTCCCTCCGGCAGCTGCCCTGACCCCCGACCCAGAAGGGAACAGGCCCTTGGGAAAGGAGGTGGCCGAGCTGTGGCCACAAACCACCGTTCCCTGCCGGAAGGAGCAGCCTGGCCGTGTCTTGCCGGTTCCCCCGTGGCTGTGAGGGCGCAGGCCGGGGCGGTGCGTGTTCCATACCCACCGTGCTGCTGCTCTGCCGGGGGCTCCAGGGGCAGCACGGGAAGCGGGCAGCCGGGCCCCGGGCTGCTTAGGAACCGTGGGCCCTGGTGTCCGGGGGGATGTTGGCAGCTGCAGCTCCTCTCCCCTGGGGGCTCCTGAAGGAAGGACGGGCCGAGACCCTGGCACTGACGGGAGGAAGGCAGGGAGTGGGCCAGCGGCGAACGGCCCTCCACTGCCCCAGCCCGGTGCCTCAGTGCCCCCACGTCCAAGCCTCGGTCGTTAAAACGCCAGGGACGTTTGCACTGTGCTCCTCGCATTCTGTTTGTGCCTTCTTCCCCCTTCGCAGATCGCAATGGCTCCCGGGAAGACACCGAGCTCCTGCTCTCCAAGACCTTTACCTGTTCACGCTGCGCACCGTCCACGTCTGGAACAAAACGTTGGGTATCTGGACGTTTTCTCTACCGTTTTGTGGAAATAAATGTTTATACCTCCCTGAATTCCTCCTGAGGCCGCCCACCTCTTCCATACCCAAGAGCACACACCCCATCCAGGCCTCCCCCAGCAGCCCCAGGAGGAGGGCTTCCCCCGGAGGACAGCCAAGCCAGGCCTCAGGGCCAGTCCGGGACCTCCACGGGGACTGGCTTCCTCGAGGGGCCGCAGTGGCGCCCCCCATGGCCTCTGTCCCGGCAGGGGCAAGTGGGAGCAGGACCTCTCTGCGCTGCCCACTCTGGCTCTGGACCAGCAGGCGTCCTCCCGCCTCCCCGCTGCCTTCCCTGCTGCTGGCGCCGGGCGGACTCGGGAAGGACGGGACGGGTGCGCTTGCCTCTGGGAGCGCCCAGCCAGTTCCCCTGTAGACTCTGGCAGCCGGACACCTGTGGCCTTCAGGGTTCGTGATCTCCTGCCCCGAGCTGGGCTCCGGACACCCCTATCACTTTGTTTACATGCAAGTGGCGGTCAGCTGCCACGGAGGGCACCACAGCTCCACGTGGCCACCAGCCAGCCTGGGACTCCAGGCTCTCTGCTGCCTCCTGATCAGGGTCAGTCCTGGTCTGGGGACAGTGACTTTCATTTCAGAAGTGCTAGTCCCCACCTCAGCTGCTCCCTTGTGTGCCGGCCTTCCCACTTTTTGCCCGTCCAGGCTCCGTCTCCAGGAAGGACGAGGGCGGGCCCGGGCCTTCCTCTCCCAGTGCTCAGCAGAGTAGGAGAGAGAACCAGGAAGCCAGGTCCTGCCAGGGCTCGGGGGCAGGGCTGGGCCCAAGGAGAAGGCCACTTCCTGCCCCACCTGGGAGAGCTCACCTGTGATGCTTCAGACAGCAGGCAGGGAGACCCGCCCCCGGGGTCCTGGTGACCCGTGAAAAGGCAGTGCCACTGACCGTCCAGGACCCAGTGTGCCTCCCTTCCCCAGGCGGTTCCCCAGGAAGCGCTCCACGTCAGTGCCAGGCAAACAAGGCCAACTGCCCTGGGCCCCTGCCTCCTGACACACCCGTTTCCACCCCCACACCACCCCAGGAATCATAGCCAGAGCCCTTGGGTCCTTGCACGTGCCTGGGGGTGCCCACCGCTGCCCGGACCTGCCCTCTGCCCCTTCACTTCCTCCCAGCCAGCTGGCTGAGCAGGGGCATCCTGGGAGTCCATTCAGGACACCTGCCCTACGCTGAGGGCAGAGGGTGGGGCCTGGGCCTAAGGAGGGGGGCACTGCCAGGAGTGCCCTCCCCCACCTGTTCTGGTCCCTGGCACCAGTGAACAGTCTGGGCCACAGGATCCCCACCCTCCCGTCTGACACCCACATCCCTCTGGGGATGCCCATGTTGGTTGAGGCTATGCGAAAAGACTATAGGATCTCCTGAATTGTGGAGGGGAGGGCCCCTCCCCGGCCTGGGAGGCTCAGCGCGCAGAGCCCTGGGGTCTCTGGCCTCCGATCATAACTTTGACACCCACTTGCAGACTAAAGCCTGGTCCTAGCACTCCCCCCATCCCTCTAGAGCAGAGGGGCCAGCTGAAGGGGAGGGGAGTCTGTCCCGGGGCCCCAGAGAGAGCCCCTCTGCCGCGGCAGCTGAGGCTGGGGGTACCTGGCATCTGCTAGGACTCATCCAGGCCTGCCTCGCGAAGATCTCAGAGCCTCGCCCTGCTCGGTCACACCGGCGCATCTCCGGGGTGAGGGGCTCCAGATCCGCCTATCCGTCCGCGGGCGCCCCGGCTCTGGGGGTGGGTGGGGTCTGCAGGTCCAGGGGGTCCACGGGGGTGGGTGTGGGGGGCCGAGCGCGGGGAGCCCCGGGGGGCGGGGCCGAGCCGGAGAGGCGGGGCGTCCTCGTCCTGTCCCCACCCCTCCCCCCGCACCCGCCGGCTCCCGGGTCTCTAACCTGCCGCTCGGGTTCCTCCTCGCGGCCCCGCCCCGGCCCGGCCCAGCCGCGCGTCCCTCCCGCTGCCCGAGCCTGGGCGCCGAGGCGAGGAGACGACAGACGTGCGGACGGACGCGCGGACCAGGGCACCCACCGGCGGCGCGGGCACGGGGCCGGGAGCAGCAGGTTAGCGCCCCCACGGTTTCCCACCCAGCGCACCCCGACCTGCCGGGCAGCCGCCCGCGCTTTGGCCAAGGAGCGACCCAGGAGCCCCGCGAACGGACGGCGGTCCGGCTGGGCCTCAGTTTCCCCAGGTAGCCAGGAAACTGGAGGCTCTGGCCTGAGTCCTTGGGCCGGGCCGGGGCGCCAGGGGCAACGGGGTGCGAGAGCGCTGAGCCGAACGAGCGGCCAAGGAGCCCGGTGCCGTTGCGGCCTGGTCTGCCCCGCCTGGTCCTGGGGCGGCGGCGGTGACCTGAGTCAGCCGGCCCCCTCCTAGCCCTGGGCTTGGGGGGGGGGAACCCCTTCCTCCCCAAGCCCCCCCCTTCCCCTTCCACGGGACAGGCTGGGCCTCCTTGGCGGCCAGACACCAGACAGGTGAGCCAGTGGCTCTCTGTTTGTCAGCTCAGGAGGCACTTCCTGGGTGTCTGAGCGAGAAGGAAACATCAGGCTAGGGTCAGGCTCTGGGTCAAGGGGTGTGGGAGTTTCAGGGAGGAGGAGGCTGGGTGCTGTGTTGCAGGGGCCTGCCGGTGCCCCGCCTGAGGCTACCCTGGGTCCCTCCTCCCTGGGCCAGGCTGGCCTGGGGTGGTCCCTGTGCGTGAAGGTGTCCCTGGGGGCAGGGGAGGAGGGTAGGCAGGCTTGAGGTGCTTCTCAGGCGCACCCACAAACCACCTCTGCCCCCACTCCAGGTGGAGGTGGCCCCAGCAGCGCTGGGAGCCGGGGCCCAGCTGGTGACGTCTCTCCTTCCCCACCTCTGCACTCTCCCCCCACCCCCACCAGGGCCCTGCCCAGGCCTCTCCTGATGCCTGCCTAGAACGGGGCCTCAGTGGCTCGTCACTCCCCTGGCCCTGTCTGTTGGGTCCTCTGTGCCTGCCTCCCCAGTGAGCCTTAAGCCCACTCCTCCCCCACTCAGGCTTCCCAGGCCTGTCCCTGCTTACCAACCTGGTTGGGCCCTCCCCAGCCTGTAGCTCCCAGACCCCAGCACGGCCAGCGCCTGGGGGGTCCCCCGTTCCAGGGCTCCGCCCAGCTTCCTCTGGGCTTTAAGCGGACTCCTCCCCAAGGTCACTGGGCCTGCCTGCGCGAGCTGGAATTTGAACTTGGGGCTGGTGCCTCCACCCTCCCTGCCCTGCTCGGGCCTCCTCCACGGCCCAGCCAGGCACCCTGCTTGGCCTTCCCTTTGCACCCGGAAAATGGCCGCAGTAAAACCAAAGTGCAGCCTGGGCCCCAGGTGTTGTCCGGTTCCTTGGGGTTGCCCAGCTCCCCTGCCCCGGTCAGCTGACTGGAATGGGCCCGTAGGCGGCCCCTCCCCCAGCTGCTCCCCAACCCAGATGCCAGCTCCTGGACTCAGCTCTTTGGCTGGCCCTGCCGAGGCCCCCCGCCGCCCTGCTCCAGGGAGGTGAAGGCCACAGTGTTCCCAGCCTAGGCTCCCCAAGGAGAAGGGCCATGTGTCAACCTGTGCTTGTCTGTGTGTGCCCAGAGGCCTGGATTTTGCCCAGGTGTGTGTGTACCTGGACACACGTGCCCAGTGCCCTTGGCTCAGCCCATCAGGAATCCCATTAAGCAAACACTTGGCTCACTCACTGAGGTCATGAGCATTCCGGACATTCTCCACGGGCAGATGGTCAGAGGAATCTGACCAAGCCCCTACTCCCACCCATCCTGAGAGAGCCAGGACCCTCAGTGGCACATGGGAAGGGGTGACCCGAAGCCCCCAGACCCCTCACACCTCTTGGAAGCCCTCCTCGTAGGTGGGACCTGATCAAACCAGAAAGTCCTAGGGTGCTCCCCACCCCCAGGTACCAGCACTCCTGGCCTATGAGTACCCACTCCAACAGACCCCCAATACCGAACCCCCCACAGAGGGACAGTCTTGTCAGAGGTCCCCATGGGGCACAGACACCATAGGACATGTTAGCCTGGCCCGGGGATACCAGGCTCTGCTCACCCCCCTGAGGGTGGGCTCCCTCTGGACTGGGTTCTGGGTCCTCAGGGCCACACCTTCCCCCCAACCCCATCCCAGACTCAGTCTCATCCTGTGCTGCTGTCCTCTCATGTTGGCTCCCACCTGATTCAGGGCCTTTGAACATGCATTCCCTCTGCTTGGAAGGTGGTTCCTCCCCCAGTCCCATCTCAGAATCACCAGGACACTGTCCTTGCAGCCCCACGCCAGATAGCCTCGGGAGTGGGACCCCTCTACTGGCCCGCCCTGGGGCTCCCTGTGGAGGACCAAGGGTCTGGAGTGAGATAGGGGCACACGTCTGACAGCTGGGACATGGGCTGGGAGGTCCTGCCACATCCAGGAGGCAGGGCTCCGCTCCCTGAGGACACCCCGCCCAAGCACACTGGGGAATCTGGCCAGGACGCCAGGGCTGCAGCCTCTGGACCTGCGGTGGGTGGAGCAGGAGACCAAGCCGCGCCCTGGGAGCCCTGAAGCCACTGACCAGGCCCCAGTGAGGTGTCAGCTCGGCTACCCTGTCCACTAGGCCTTGGACCCAGGCCGCACAGGCCTCCATCACCCCCCATCGCCAGCCACGACCGAGGACGCCATGAGCCAGCTGGGGTCCGTGAGCTGCTGCCCCGGTGCTGCCAAGTGAGTCCCCACCCCCACCTGCGGAGCAGTCCCCAGGGAGGGGCGCGGTGTGGGCCTCGCCCTCACGGCGCCCCTCCCCTGCAGCGGCAGCCTGGGCCGGTCGGACGGTGTGGCCAAGATGAGTGCCAAGGACCTGTTTGGTGAGTGAGTCTCCTGGACGGACGTGGCCGTGGGGTCTCGCCCACTCCCCCTCCCCCCAGGCTGTGCTGGGGCTGGGGCACCATGGGAGAGGCACGTGAGCCCTGGGTGCCCGAAGGAGGCCCCCGGACCCTAATTAAGCAACAGCTAGCTGCTCAGGCCCCTCCCTCCCTCACCGTAAGGAGAGAGGCCTTTACTAATAATTCAGGAACCATCAATATTGATTCGGCTGCCCTCCTCGCTGCAACCAGATAGCCCAGGGGGGCGGGGTTCGGGCTGGGTGGAGCGCCAGGTGTCTGCTCCGCGGGGGCGGGGCCTGGCCAGCCAGGACCTCCCCCGACTCTGCCCCTCCCCGCAGACACACACTTGTGCCTTTGGACTCGGTGCCCTGTCTGGAAAGTCAGGAGCGCCAGGGAGGGGCCGGGAGATGTTGGCAGGCAGCTCTGGGAGTTGGGGGAAGCCCTGGATTGGACCCCTTCCCAGGAAGGTTGGCAAGGGGCCTCCATGGGAGGAGTTGTTGAGACTCCTGCACCCCTCAAGGACAGACCCCTATCACTGCTCTGAGCTGGGGATCCTTTCCTAAGCAGGGACCATCCTGGGGGGGGGGGGGCTCACTCACATCTCATACCCTTGAGTCCTTTCTGGTGGCAGCACCCCTCGCCTCCATTTGGCCCTCCCTGTGGCCCAACCTGGGAGTCCAGTCCCACCTGAACTAGGGGCTGTGGGTCTTGCCCTCTGGGGTGAGTGACCGGTGGCTCCCTGCTCAGAACAGAGGAAGAAGTACTCCAACTCCAACATCATCATGCATGAGACCTCCCAGTACCATGTCCAGGTGAGGCCAGCCCCTGAGGAGCACTCCGGTCCCTGGGCAGGTGTGGGAACTGAGGCACAGAGGGAAGGGGTCAGCCCAGCTTCTGACACCCACAGCGGGCAGCCAGAGCCAAGGACTGCCCCACACCTGTCCTCCAGTCCTGGGAAGGTGACAGTCTGGGGGACACAGGAGCCCTGGAGCTATGTCAGGGGATGGGAGATGCCAGTGGCCAATACAGGCCAGGCAGGGACAACCCTCGGGTGCTGTTCGGCAACGCTCGGATGGGAAAACCTGCTGGAGGGAAACTGGCCATCCTGGCCCCCAAACAAGGAACTAGATTAGGAGGCGTTAGGTGAGACAAAGACACACTTCCTGAGCTTCTGCAGAGAAAGCCTGGCATGGCCAGTTCTGATGGGCTCAGCGAGAGTCCAGACTGGTTAACTGAACTTAAGACCAGCTGCCAGCTCAGGAGGGTTTTTACTCTAGGTCAGTTTTGAGTCACACTTAGAACTCCGGAAATATGTTTTTTAAGTGACCTTCCTGGTTCTTAGCCACTGTCCAAACCTGTAGGACAACAGGGCTGAGAATGGCTGAGAAGGGAGGAAGGGGGGGGGGGCTTGGACCAGGAAGGGGGGGCTGGACCAGGAAGCAGGGCTTGGATCAGGAAGGGGGGCCCTGGACCAGGAAGGAAGAGCTTGGACCAGGAAGGGGGGCCCTGGACCAGCAAGATGAAGACCCCCACACGCACATAGAACCCCCTCACACCCACAGAAGCCGGACGTGTCACTACTTTCTGAGCCTCAGGTTCCTGGTCTATACAATGGGTCTGCAGAGACGTTGGGAGTCCCTAGGTTCTTGAATTGGGCTGTGTTGAGGGAGCAGCCCTCCCTGCCAGGCTGGTGGCTGCTGCTGGCTCAGGGCCCAAGGGCAGAGTACCTAGTGAGGACAGGTCAGCGCGTCCCCTTCCTTCCCAGGCAGCTCAGCCGCCTCTCTCGGGGTCGTGGGGACTTTGCCGTCCTTGGTGAGCAATCATCTATGCCACTGGGGACTCCCAGCCCTTCTGGACTTTGGTCCAAGCTAGCCTGTGGAAAGACCCCAGCCCAGGGGCACCCCTCCTGCCCACTCAGCAGTCAGCAAGGCTGGGGAAGTGAGTGGTCTGGCCTGGCCCTCCCAGACGAGAACGCCAAGGCACAGAGAGAGGGTGGGAGGTGGGGGCAAGATCAGACCCACCCTGGCAGTGGGGGGCTGCTCAAGCCTCTAAGTTAGCGTACAGTGACGCTGAGGGGGGCGGGGGGCGGTTCTGTTGCAGTCAGTGCCACCGTGGCCGGGACCCAACAGCTCCATTACCCCAAAGCTCAGTCATGCTGACCCCGGTGGTCAGTCTTCCCCACTGTCAACAACACTGCTCTCCTACATCCCTGAAGGTTTACTTTTTGGAGAATCCCTCCCTTCCCATAACTGAATTCATATAGCTTATAACACTTTGTTCTGCTCAGTAAACTTATTTCAAGAAAGCGCACGTGTAGAACAAGTCTGTGCCGTAGGCTGCAGTGGCGGGCGGGGGGGGGGCATCTCCACCAGCCGTGCCCCACCCCTGGGGACCCTTCCTACGGTCCGTTCTGTCCACCTGAGTGTACACATCTGCCTTCTGGACCGCGAGGAGGCGTTTGCGCACATCGTCAGGTGTGTGGATGAGAAATATTTTCTCCCAGTCTGGCTTGTGGATTTGACCTGTCTTTCGAGGAGCGGAAGTGTTTAATTTTGATGATATCCAACCATATCCACTTTTTCTTATGGTCAGGGCTGTTTTCTTGGGTTTTTGTTTATTTTTTTTGGAGGGTGGGGAGTGGTCATTGCCTGACCCAAGGCTCTGAAGATCTCTTCCTGTGTTTTCTTCTAGAAACTCCAGAGTTGAGGCTTTTACACTCAGGTCTATGATCCATTTGAAATTCGTTTTTGGGTATGAGACTTAAGGCTAAGTTTTTCCCTGTAGCAAATGTGCAGCCATACTGAGAAGACTGTCCTCCTCCCAGAGGTTGACTTGCTTGGCGCCCTTGTCAAGAAGTGTTTAGCTGAATGTGGACACATCTGTCCACGGACCCCTTTGCCTCACGGTCTCTCACTTGCAGCAGCAGCTGTATTAACAATCTTGAAATCAGGCAACGTGAGCCCTCCAACTTTATCTTTTCCTCAGGATGTTCTCGACTTTTCCAAGATCTTTGTGCTTGCTTTTAACTTTTAGAATCAAACTGTCCATTTCAATCCCCCGCCCGCTGAAAAGCCCGCTAGAGTTTTCACCGGCATTGAGCCAAACCTCTGGATCCACGTAGCGTGAATTGACATCTAAATGATCCCGAGTCTTTCCCGCCTGTGGACGCGGGATCTCGTCCCGTATCAGTGGCTTGTCCGACTTCTCTCGGAGCGTTTGTCGTTTCCACCGCCGAGGACTTGCGTGTCTTTTGTTAAAACACTCCTCGGGTATTTGGCTTGTCGACACTGTTGTAAATGGTACTGGTTTTTCTTTTAAAGCATTTTCCAATTGGCTGTGGCTAGCGCACGGAGGAACCTTTGAACTTGTGTGCAGGGACTGAGTGTGCTGAGACGCTGAATTCACTTACTTGTTTGAGTGATTTGCTTGTAGATCCTTCGAGTTTACTCTGTATACAATCAGGTGGTCTGAAATACAGCGCCTAATACCTTATTCGGAGCCACGTTACTTTTCGTACCTCGTTGCCCCGGCCAGGATCACCAGCACAGGACCGAGTAAAACAGCAGAGTGGACTTCTTTGCCCTGCGTCCAATTTTAGAAGAAAAGACCCAGGATTTCCCCACTGTATATGCTATATTTTTGTAGATACGTCTTATTACCGAGGAAGCTCTTTTCCATTCTTCGTTTGCTGAGAACTTTCATCGTGGAAGGTGTTGAACTTTGTCAAATGCTGTCTCTGAATCTACAGAGACGTATTCACTACTGTTAACGTAAGTCAGTCACACTGATAGGATTTTTTCGAATGTTGAACCGACCTCGCGTTTCCGGGACAGACTTCATGTGTGCGTGTGTGTTATTCTTTTTTATGTGTTGATGCACGAATTCGCTAATATTTTGTTTTCGCATTAATGTTTTGTTAGAGAGGTTGGTCTGTAATTTTTCTTTTACTGCAAAGCCTTGACAGGTTTTGGTGTTAGAATTATGGTGGCCTTAGAAAAGTGAGTGAGAAAGTGTTCCCTCCTCCTTGGTTTTCGGGAAGAATTTGTGAAAGATTGTTTTTATCTCATGCTTAAGTATTTGATAGGATTCACTTATGAGGCCCTCGAAATGCAAGGTTTTCTTTGTGGGAAAGAAAGGTTATATATATGAATATATTTTTTAAAGAGCATGAGAGTACATGCATATATTATTTTTTTTTTCTGGAGTGCACACATATCTCTAGACAGATTTTTAAAAAATTTTTAAATCTTTATTTATTTTTGAGAGAGAGACAGAGTGAGAGCAGGGGAGGAACAGAGAGAGAGGGAGACACAGAATCCGAAGCAGGCTCCAGGCTCCAAGCTGTCAGCACAGAGCCCGACGCGGGGCTTGAACTCACAGACTGTGAGAGCATGACCTGAGCCAAAGTCGGATGCTTAACCGACTGAGCCACTCAGGTGCCCCAGATTTTTTTTTTTTTTTTCTTTTACAGAGTGAGAGAGTTCGAACATGAGAGCAGGGGAGGGGCAGAGAGAGAGAGGGAGAGAAAGAATCCCAAGCAGGCTCCAAGATGTCAGTGAAGAGGCCAGTGCAGGGCTCGATCCTATGACCTTGGGATCATGACCTGAGCCAAAATCAAGAGTTGGACACTTAACTGAACCACACAGACGCTCCTTTTTTTTTTTTTTTTTTTTGGTTATTGATAATTTGTGTTTTCTTTTCCCCCGCCCCTGGATCAATCTTGCTAGGGTTTATCACTTTCATTAATCTTTTCAGAACCAAGTTTGGGCTTTGTTGATTTTTCTCTATTGTTTGTTTACTACTTTGTTGGTTTCTGCTCTTAATTTCCTTCCTTCCACTTACTCTGGGTTTTATTTGTCTTTTTCTAGTTTCTTAAAGGAAATGCTTATATCACTGATATTAAATATTTCTTCTTTTTGAACGTTTATTTATTTATTTTAATGTTTATTTATTTTTGAGAGAGGGAGAAAGAGCACAAGCTAGGGAAGGACAGAGAGAGAGGGAGACACAGAATCCAAAGCAGGCTCCAGGCTCTAAGCCATCAGCACAGAGCCTGACATGGGGCTCGAACCCACGGAGCACGAGATCATAACCTGAGCTGAAGTCAAACACTTAACTGAGCCACCCAGGCGCCCAATGTTTATTTATTTTTGAGAGAGAGAGAGAGAGAGCATAGGCAAGGCGGAGGAGGGACAGAGAGAGAGGGGGCGAGGGCAGAGGGTCCGAAGCAGGCTCCGTGCTGACGGCAGCCAGCCCGACTCGGGGATCGAACTGACAAACTGTGAGATCACGACCTGAGCCGAGGTCAGACGCTCAACCAACCGAGCCCTCCAGGTGCCCCAGACATCCCTTCTTTTCTAATATTCATTTACAGCTGTACGTCCCCCTCCATGAACTCCTTTAGCGAAATCCTGCAAGTCTGATGCCCATGCCTTTATTGTCATTCAGTTCGGAACATCTTCTGCCTGTCCCTGGGGACCGTGTGAGCATTTGCAGCTCCAAACGCCTCCGCCCGCTGCTCGTGCTGCGTCTCTACGTTGTGCTGTGCCGTGTTTTCGTTTTCGTTTGTCTCTCGAGTATTTTCTTATTTCTCTCGTGCCTTCGTTCACCCATCGGTTGTTATGTGGGAGCGTGTTGCTGAATTTCCAATTATTTGAGGGTTTTCTAGTTATCAAATGGCACTGATTTTTTATTTCACCGCCACGATGGTCAGAGAGCGCACTGCGCGGGGTTTCCATCAAAATGCTAGACTTGTTTTGCGGCCGCGTGCGTGGCTTCATTTGGTTTGGTTGTGCGGGTTTTGCTAACAACGTGTGCTTTGGGGGCTCACCCTGCCTCGCGCGGACGCCCGGCCTTGTGTCCCGCTGCCCACTGATCCCTCTGACTGCTGATGCTCACGTAGGTTGGGACCACCCTTTCTTGTCACACCCAGTGCTGCAGGGAGCAGCCTGGTGCCCGTGCCACGTTGCACACGTGTTCAGGTTATCTGAGTTGTGACAAGGGGGTGCGTTCGCCTTTCCAGGTGTCCTGGGCTTCCCCCCAGAGCACCTGGCGCATGCAGGGTGGGGATCCCACTTCTGCACGGTTAACCTGCGCATGTGACCCGCAAGGACCCGTCAGTGCTGGGCAATAGAAGAGGTAAAACAGTGCACCTGGGGGCTCAGTCGGTCACGCGTCCGACTCTCGATTTTGGCTCAGGTCATGATCTGATGGTCTGTGAGTTCGAGCCTCACGTCCAGCTCTGCTTGGGGTTTCTCTCTTCTCTCCCTCTCTCAAAATAGATAAACTTGAAGAAAAAAAAAGTAAAACGTTCAGCAGTCGATTCATTTCAGAAGTAGTAGTGTCAGACTTGCACTCACGATTATTTTATTGAGATTATATGCAGTCTCCTATATTAAAAAGTTAGTTATGTTGGTTTTTCCTGGAGACTCTCGGTTCGTGTCTTTTGCCAATTTTTCTACCGGGGTGTTACTATTTTACTTAGTCACAGATCTTTTTCATTCGTGTATTCATTTACCATCGGTATTCTTAATAACTTTGCTTAACAAAGTAGAGCCTTGAACAAGTAAGAGCTGTCACTGTAATGCATAGTGGTCTTTATAAATATTAAGAAAACTAGCCTTCACTATATCTATTACATCTGTTTTTCCCCATTTTTTTTTACTTCGTATATGGTTGTTTGTTTGTTTGTTTGTTTGTTTGTTTTTCCCAAGCAGATTAAGTCACATTTTTCGGTCTTCTGGGCATCTGGATTTTCTTCCTTGCTTAGGGAAGTCCCTCTGTGAAGAAGGCCTTTCTGAGATCTTCAGGAATCATCCAGTATTTTCTTCTAGCACTTTTGTAGCTGGGTCTTGACTGCCTAGAATTTCATATAGTGTTTCACCGACTGTCGAAGCATTGTTGACTGACTTCAGCGGTGGGACACATGGGGGAGTCTGGAGGGAGGAGGAGCCTGGGTCAGTCTTGGAGACAGAGAAAGGAGGAGGGTCCCTGGAAAGGGAGGGCTTGGCTGGCCAAGAGTCCCCAAGACCCACCCCACATGAGCTCACCACATGGCCATTCCAGCATATTCACTGAGGGCCCACTGTGTGCCAGCCACTGTCCCTGGCACTGGGGAGATAGCAGTGAACCCAGCAGCCAGAAAAGAAACAAAGGAGCACATCATGTTCAGCATAATGTCGGATCGTGGTCAATAAAAACAAGGCAGGCCAGGAGCTGGAGTGATGCCGTGGCCAGGCAGGAACAGCAGGTCTGAGCAGAGCCCTGAAGGAAAAGAGAGCTGGAGAAGAGCAGGGGAGGCGAGGTGGGGACAGACCATGCAAAGGCCCTGCGGCGACCCTGAACCAGGTCTTCTGGGGAGCAGGGAGGCTAGCGTTCCTGGAGCCCAGCCACAGGAGACGGGGAAGGGTGAGGGATCGTCTGTGTAGGACTCCCAAGGGTTTTATCAGGGCATGTCCGCGGCCCCCACGGACATCCACGAAGGCAGAGCAGAGACCTCCCCTTAAGGTAGGGCTGTGTCTCTTCAGACCCCCCAGGGCAGGGGATGTCCGCCCCCCCACCCCAGGCTCCCAGGGTTGGGCACGACCCCTCAGGCCCCCGGGGTGCAACCCCTCGGCCCTGGTTCTGGGCACTAGGAGGGCTCTCCCCAGAGTGACTCCCCCGCCCGTCCCCAGCACCTGGCCACGTTCATCATGGACAAGAGTGAGGCCATCGCGTCTGTGGAGGACGCCATCCGGAAACTGGTGCAGCTGAGCTCCAAGGAGAAGGTCTGGACACAGGAGATGCTGCTGCAGGTCAACGACCAGTCACTGCGGCTGCTGGACGTGGAGTCTCAGGTGCGGTGGCGGCAGGGCCGCAGGGACACGGCCCAGCCCCTCAGCGGGGCCTCCGGGCGGGGCGCGGGGTGGGGGTGGGGGGTGGGGGCTCCATCTGGGGGCGGAGCCTCCAGCGGGGCGGGGCCTGCACTGGGGGGCGGGGCTCCTGCGGGGGCGGGGCAGGCTGAGTAGGGCGCGGGGCAGCAGGCAGGGCAGGGAGACCTGGGCGGGGCTGAGCATCCGGGGGAGCCGTGTCCCGACAGCGGCGCCTCGTCCACCCCTGGCAAGAGCCCGTCCACCCGCCGTACCAACACAGGGCCTGGCTACGTCCGGGGGTCGGCGTGCCACGGCTGTGGCCACGGCCTGGCAGAGTCCGTGCCTGGGTCTGCGTCGGCGCCACGCCCCTCCTGTGTGCGTCTGTGTCCGCGGGCGCCCCCCGCGGGCCGGGCTCGCCACTCACGCCCACGCCCCGGGCACCGCGCCCCCGCACCGCGCCCCCGGGGCTGGGAGCGCGCGTCCGCGGCGGTGCCCGCGCTCGAGTCACGAGTGGGGGTCGCGACCCTGAGGCACCGCTGAGCCCACACCCGAGCCCCCTGCCTCCCAGGAAGAGCTGGAGAACTTCCCGCTGCCCACCGTGCGGCACAGCCAGACGGTGCTGGACCAGCTGCGGTACCCGTCCGTGCTGCTGCTCGTGTGCCAGGACTCGGAGCAGAGCAAGCCCGACATCCACTTCTTCTACTGCGACGAGGTGGAGGTGAGGAGGGGGCGGCGGCCGGGGCGGGGGCGGGGTCCCGAGCCGGCCTGACGCCCCGTCCCGCCAGGCGGAGCTCGTGCACGAGGACATCGAGAGCGCGCTGGCCGACTGCCGTCTGGGGAAGAAGATGCGGCCGCAGACCCTGAAGTAGGTGGGGGAGCGCGGCGGCGGGGAGGGCCGGGTGTGCGGCGGGGCCGGGCTGAGCGGGCCTCTGCCCCCCACTGCAGGGGCCACCGGGAGAAGATCCGGCAGCGGCAGTCGGTCCTGCCCGCCCCCAAGGGCCCAGCCCCCATCCCCTTCCAGCGCCACGGCGGTGACTCTCCGTCCAGCAAGAACCGAGTGGGCCCGCCCGTGCCCCTCAGCGAGCCGAGTACGCGGAGGGAGCCGGAGGGAGCGGGAGGGGGCGGCCGCCGTCGGTGGCACCTGACTCTGCCTCCCGCATCCAGGCTTCCGCCGTCGGGAGTCGCAGGACGAGGAGCCGCGGGCTGTGCTGGCCCAGAAGATAGAGAAGGAAACGGTGGGTCTCGCGGCCCGAGCCCCCATCAGGCGTGGGCCCCTCCGGCCAGCCCCCAGCCAGCAGCCACCTCCTCCCCCAGGCCAGGGACCAAGAGACAGTGCGTGGGACTGTCCCTGCAGCTGGTGGGGGCGCCTCAGACTGACCCCTGCCTCCGCTCTGACCCCAGCAAATCCTCAACTGCGCCCTGGACGACATCGAGTGGTTCGTGGCTCGGCTGCAGAAGGCGGCCGAGGCTTTCAAACAGCTGAACCAGCGCAAGAGGGGGAAGAAGAAGGGGAAGAAGGGGCCGGCAGGTGCGGAGGGGGTGGGGTGGAGGCCGGAGGGGACAGCGGCTGGGGTTGGGGGGATGCCTGAGAGGATGGAGAGACCGCGGTGCAGCTGAGGCGGATGGATAGTGGTCACGGGGACGGGTGGCTCCTGGGCTGCAAGAGGTCCAGTCTGAGCAGGTGGCTGCCGGGTGGCTGCTGGGGGCAGTGACTGGGCCAGCCAGGTTCATAGGCCCTGCCCCACATTCCAGAGGGCGTCCTTACGCTCCGGGCACGGCCCCCCTCGGAGGCCGAGTTTGTTGACTGTTTCCAGAAAATCAAGCTGGCTATCAACCTGCTTGTGAGTACACTAACTCTTTCCCACCCTCTGTGCCGACATCGGGGGGTCCCGGGTCCTTGCCACCCCTTATCCCCAACGCCATCCCCCCGTCTGTCTGCCCCCACGTCCTGTTCCTCTGTGCCGACATTGGGGGGGGCCCGGGTCCTTGCCCGCCTTATCCCCAACGCCATCCCCCCGTCTGTCTGCCCCCACGTCCTGTTCCTCTGTGCCGACATTGGGGGGGGCCCGGGTCCTTGCCCGCCTTATCCCCAACGCCATCCCCCCGTCTGTCTGCCCCCACGTCCTGTTCCTCTGTGCCGACATTGGGGGGGGCCCGGGTCCTTGCCCGCCTTATCCCCAACGCCATCCCCCCGTCTGTCTGCCCCCACGTCCTGTTCCTCTGTGCTGACATTGGGGGGGGGCCCAGGTCCTTGCCACCCCTTATCCCCAACGCCATCCCCCCGTCTGTCTGCCCCCACGTCCTGTTCCTCTGTGCCGACATTGGGGGGGGCCCGGGTCCTTGCCACCCCTTATCCCCAGCGCCATCCCCCCGTCTGTCTGCCCCCACGTCCTGTTCCTCTGTGCTGACATTGGGGGGGGCCCGGGTCCTTGCCACCCCTTATCCCCAGCGCCATCCCCCCGTCTGTCTGCCCCCACGTCCTGTTCCTCTGTGCTGACATTGGGGGGGGGGCCCGGGTCCTTGCCCGCCTTATCCCCAACGCCATCCCCCCGTCTGTCTGCCCCCACGTCCTGTTCCTCTGTGCTGACATTGGGGGGTCCCGGGTCCTTGCCACCCCTTATCCCCAACGCCATCCCCCCGTCTGTCTGCCCCCACGTCCTGTTCCTCTGTGCCGACATTGGGGGGGGCCCGGGTCCTTGCCCGCCTTATCCCCAACGCCATCCCCCCGTCTGTCTGCCCCCACGTCCTGTTCCTCTGTGCTGACATTGGGGGGGGCCCGGGTCCTTGCCACCCCTTATCCCCAACGCCATCCCCCCGTCTGTCTGCCCCCACGTCCTGTTCCTCTGTGCCGACATTGGGGGGGGCCCGGGTCCTTGCCCGCCTTATCCCCAACGCCATCCCCCCGTCTGTCTGCCCCCACGTCCTGTTCCTCTGTGCTGACATTGGGGGGGGCCCGGGTCCTTGCCACCCCTTATCCCCAACGCCATCCCCCCGTCTGTCTGCCCCCACGTCCTGTTCCTCTGTGCCGACATTGGGGGGGGCCCGGGTCCTTGCCCGCCTTATCCCCAACGCCATCCCCCCGCCCATCTGTGTGCCCCCCGCCCCAGGCCAAGCTGCAGAAGCACATCCAGAACCCCAGCGCTGCGGAACTGGTGCACTTCCTCTTTGGACCGCTAGACCTGGTGCCTGGGGCTGGGGGGGTGGGGAGCAGGGCCCCGGGGTGGTTTGCCCCTGGCTGAAGGTGGGGGGACGCAAGCGCCCACCTCGGGCAGGCAGCTGGGGCCACGCGTCCACGCTGCGAGCGTGCTGGCCTGTGGTGCTGCAAGTGAGCGAGCTGGGGCTGGGGGCCGGTGGGCAGGGCCCTCTCTGAACCCCGCTGTGCCCCAGATCGTCAGCACCTGTGGGGGCCCAGACATCGCATGCTCCGTCACCAGCCCCATGTTCTCCCGCGACGCCGTGGGCTTCCTGCGAGGCCACCTAGTCCCCAAGGAGACGACGCTGTGGGAGTCACTGGGGGAGACGTGGACGCGCCCCCGGTGCGTCAGCAGGCAGGGAGGGCGGGGAGGGGTGATGCAGGGCGTGGGGTGCGAACTTGGCGGGTGGGGTGGGCTCCAGTGGGTGGGCGTAGCTCACCCCCAGGACCTCCCACCCCCAGCTCTGAGTGGCCACGGGAGCCGCAGGTACCCCTCTACGTGCCCAAGTTCCACAGCGGCTGGGAGCCACCCCTGGATGTGCTGCAGGAGGCTCCCTGGGAAGTGGAGGGGCTGGCGTCTGCCCCAGATGACGAGGTCAGAGCACCCACAGCCCCCCACCCAGCGCCGCTGGCCATCTGCGTCCTCCACCAGTGCTCACCTCTTCAGCCCACCTCTGTCCACTGCCCTCACCACGCCTCCCTACCCTGGCCCTCACCCCATGCCAAGCCCAGGTGGTCCTTCTTCCCCACAGCCGACTCCAGTGAGCCGACTATCCTTTCGAAACTCCCCAAAACACAGCCTCGTACCTGAGCCCACACCTCCGGGGGACGTCCTCCCACCAGTCAGCTCCCCGCATGCTCACAGGTAAGTTCCTCTTAAAAACGAGAGTGTGGCACTCGCTCCTAGAAATGCGGAGATTCTGACGTGAGTATGCTGCCACCAGGTGGCGGCAAATGTTTTGTTCGTGATGTTCAAAATAGCGTTTTTCCAAACTAGAACCAGGTTTTCCTTCTAACTTTAGAACATATCCCAAACTAGCCATAAACTCATCAGCCTGATCCATCATCCTTTTCTGCGTCTTCTCACGTGTGTTTCAGAATTACCGTTAGAAGTTTACTAAGGCGCCTAACTTAAGTGAGGTCACCAATCCCTGTCACCTCGTTGGCACTGATTTAGGCTTAACCTCAGAGCCAGAGAGGAGACTGAAGGTCTGAGCTACGGACAGTCGTTCTCCCCGCCCCCCCCCCCCCACACCTTTCAACAGACTCAGGGCCTGGGGGACTCCCCTCCCTTCCTCCCCCACCTCCTCCTTTCTGTTCCCACTCCTGGCCCCAGATCTGTCTGCGATGCTCGTCACCCTGCCAGATCCCAGGATTCAGTTTCAGGAGGGGAGGTGGCCGAAACCTGTACCTTAAACAAGCACGCCCCTCTCTGCTGCACACCGGCAGCTTGATGTCCTTGGTGCCCCGCCCAGGGCCACACTAGAAGACACATTTTCATCCTCTGATCTCCAGTCCGGCCAGTCCTGGCTCAGGAGCCACGTCAGCCTCGGCCCCCTCTCCTGCATGGTGTCCCGAGGCCCACAGCTGTGTGAGGAGGAGGCTGCCCAGACTGACCAGGGGGGACAGCCCGGCCCAGGGGCAGCCACAGGCCAGCTCCTTGCTGTGGCCGGAACACCCTCGGTCAGGGCAGCCCCTCACCCCACGCCCCTGCAGCTCGTGGGCAGTCCTCTGTGCCGTACCGACTGCCCCCCTCAGTGATCACCTGCTTCCAGGCGTGGCAGTGCCCTGTCATTTCTCGGGTACAGGTCTGGCTCTGGTTCCCCTGGGAGGCCGGGCCCGGAGACCCCTGAGATGGGCTGGGCCGGGGCAGGCCTTGTCGTGCCCACAGGCCCCGGCGTCCCACCCCGCTGCACGGCCCCCACCTCCGCGTGGGGCCCCAGGCGCTCTGGGGCTGTCACAGTTTCTGTTCCCGGCTGATGCGCCTCAGCCTGTCTCCTCTGCGACCTCAGAGAGCTGAACGGGAGCAGCACGCACCTGCGAAGCTGCTCCCCGGGCCCAGCCCTGGGCCTCAGCCCTCCTGTTCCACGCAGGGGCTACGAACCTGCACCGACCATGGCCAAGTACGTCAGGATCCTCTATGATTTCACGGCCCGGAATGCCAACGAGCTGTCAGTGCTCAAGGACGAGGTCCTGGAGGTGAGCAGGGGCCTGGGCTGGGGGAGGTGGGGGCGGGGGGGACCGCAGGCAGCAGCCAGGCTGCCTGATGCCGGCCCGTGGCACGTCTGTCCAACCCCGTCCCCGGGACCCCGACCCCCAGACTCCAGTCTGGGTCCACAGCCTGCCCGCCCCCCCCCCCCCAAACAGCTTGGCTGAAAGGCTTCCCGGTCTTGGGTCTCTCAGAGGGGGCCCAGGGGCCCCTGTGCTCGGCTAGGCTGGGCTCATGCTGGAGGATGGGCCTTCCCTGTGCCCATCTGGGGGACCCTCCAACTCAGCCAGGGTTCGTCATTCACACCCAGCCCTGGAGCCCCCTTGAGGCCCCATCCATCTGGTGCCAGTCCTGAATCCAGGCCATCCAGTGGGGGACAGAAAGTGGAGCGGGCTTGGGGGGTGGGTGATCTACATGCACAAGGCTAGAGGCACCTTGCAGGAGGCCGCTGCAGCAGGGTGGGGAGAGGTAGCTGTGTGGGTGGGATGGAAGGCTGGGCAGGGCGGGGGCTTCTAGGGGTGGCTCATGGCAGCCCCATAGGACTGGGGGGAGGCTGAGCTTAGAGATGCCGAGAACTCTCTCTGGCGCACCTGTAAAGAGGGGTTCCCGCACCCTGTGCTGGTGCCCGTGACGAGAGGAAGGGGTGCCCACAGGTGCTGGAAGATGGCCACCAGTGGTGGAAGCTTCGGAATCGCAGTGGCCAGGCCGGCTACGTGCCCTGCAGCATCCTGGACGAGACTCGGCTGGAGGACGTCCCCCCAGAGCAGGTGAGCGGGAGGAGGGGGACCTTGCTGTCGTGGAGGAGCGGGTGCAGCCACATCTCAGGAGAGACGCCCCCTCCCCCATCCCACCCCCAACCCCTCCCCACAAAACACCCCCGCCCCCTACCCCCACCACCCCCCACCCCACACACCCCAGAAAACACCCCCCAGAAAACACTCCCACGCCCCCCACCCTGCACCCCCACATCCTTCACCCCCCCACCCCCATACCCCCCACAAAACACCTCCCCACCGCCCCCCCAAACACCCCACCCCCCCCCCTGCTCTGAGTCCTGGAGTCCTCCCTGCTGGCCAGGCCCTGGGAAGGGGGGAGCTGAAGCTGGTGGCACCCCCACCCGCTCGCCTCTTTCCCCCACCCTTGCAGGCCAGTCTGAAATACTGGGGTCCTGCCAGCCCCACCCACAAGCTGCCCCCAAGCTTCGCAGGGAACAAAGAAGGTGAGAGGCGCTCTGCTGGGGGGTGAGGGTCGGCGGACGGGTGCGGGTCCGGGGCCCGGGGTGCCCTGGGGGAGGCAGGGGGAGGAGGGTCCCCGTCCAGCGTGGGGAGCCCTGGATCGGCTCGGGTGGGGCCTGAGTGCAGGGCGCCCCCCGCAGAGCTGATCCACCACATGGACGAGGTCAACGATGAGCTCATCAAGAAGATTAGCAACATCAAAACGCAGCCGCAGCGGCACTTCCGCGTGGAGCGCAGCCAGCCCGTGGGCCTGCCGCTCACCTACGAGTCCGACCCCCACGAGGTCCGCGCCTGGCTGGAAGCCAAGGCCTTCAGCCCGCGGTGAGCGGGGCGCGCAGGCGGGGCGGCGCGGGGGCGCGAGAGGCCTTCACCTGGGGGGGGGCCGCCCTGACGCCCACCCCCCTCCCGCCCCCGGCCCCAGGATCGTGGAGAACCTGGGCATTCTGACCGGAGCCCAGCTCTTCTCGCTCAACAAAGAGGAACTGAAGAAGGTGTGTGGGGAGGAGGGCATCCGCGTGTACAGCCAGCTCACCGTGCAGAAGGCGGTCCTGGAGGTGAGTGGGTGTCCCACGCCGCCCCGCGCCTCGCTCCCCGCCACCGCCCCCCTACCCGCGCTCCTAGATCGCCTGCCGAGGGGGAGGCCGTGGGGCCCTGGCCTGCGGGGCCCTAGGCTGAGGCTGCCGCACCCCTCCCTCCCCAGAAGCAGCAAGGTGGCTCGGAGCTGGAGGAACTCATGAGCAGGTTTCATTCCAAGACCCAGAGGAGAGTGGAGGAGGACAGCTAGAGCCGGCGGCAGGGCCCACCCCAGTGCGTGGAGGGTTATTTTTGGATGTGTGTATGTTTCGTATCATGGACGTGGAGTGGGGGGGCGGCTGGGGGCGCCTCACCTGCCTCGTGGCACGTGGCCTGTCCTCAGGCTCCCCAGCGCCTCGACCCCCCCCCCCCAGGCTGCCTGCCCCAAGGCCCTGTTCCGCCAAACTAGCCGCCTGGAGATGCCAGCCCCTCACGCACCTGCCCCTGAAGCCAGAGCCGTGGCCTTTCCAGCCCCGCCCCGCCCCCTTCCGGGCTTTCAGACCCACCCCTTCCCTGAGGCCACAGGACCCCCACGCGGCGGCCGCTGGGACTTATCCTTTGTTTTCCCCCCCCGCCCCCCCCCCCCCCCCCCCCGTTCACCTGGGGGCTCCTCCTGGCGCTTGTGACCCTGGCCCCAACCTCGTGCCCCTGGCTGCTGCTTCTCACGTGCCTGTGGATGGGCTGTGGGCCAGAAGGGCAGGAGGCCTCAGCCACCCTGGGCGCCGAGCGGGGCCTCGCCCCCAGGTATCGCCCACAGCACCCACCCAGCGCATCGCTCCCCAAAGGTGGCCGGGGGGGGGGTGGCTCCAGGCTCCACTGGGGCAGGGTGCGTGCTCCACCTTTCAGGGAGCGGGGAGCCAGGTTGGACTGGGTATGCTCTCACCCAAGCATGGCCTGCGACGCCCCCATCCCAACGCCGCTCCCGCCCCCAAGGCAGAGCCCCAGAAAGGAACTTTCTCTGACCGGGTCTCAGGCCAGGCTCACCCTGCGTGCTGTGTGGGTGGTGGGTGAGTCTTGGAGCCCTGAACTCTGCAGAGATGACAGGTGACCAAGGTTCAAAGGCCATGTCATTAAACCAGTTAAGTATGCTCGCAGCCAGTCTGTCTCCTGCGGGGGGGTGGGGGGGGGGATGGGGTCACTGTGGGCCTGGAGCTCCCCCCTGCAATGGCACCCTTTGTAAGAGCCACTGGGCAGAGGGCAGGCCGTGGACATCCCAAGTGAGGCCACTTACCCCTGACTCCAGGGGGTGCGCCCAGGAGCCCCTCGCCTGCACACGTGTCCGAGCGGGCCTGGGGGATGTTTCTGGGAGGTGAGGGCCTGAGGGGGGCCCTGCCCATTCTGCTGGCCGTGACCCCCGACTCAGGCCAGGGGTCCAGAAGGCCCAAGCTCGGCCCCAAGCTGAGTGAGGGAGGCACCCTAGGGGAGGGCGTGGATGGACGGACATGGGACTGGGTTGGCCATCAGCTGTGATGGCGTCAGTGCAGGAGTGGAGGGGTCCCTGAGCACACAGTGGGCTGCCAGTGCCCACCTGAGCTCACATGGGCCCCACCCTCGGAGGAGGCCTCTGGCGCCCTCTGCTGGCAGCTCTGAGTGCTGTGGTGCTTGGCGTCCAGGGGGCACCCTAGTACCTGGCGGGATGGGGGGCATCTCCACCCGTGTTTCCCCCAAGCAGCTGGTGGACCAGTCCTGGGGTCTCTATGTGGCGGGCAGGACAACCGCAGGGGGCTCGGAGGCAGAGGTTGTACCTGTGGGGTTGGGGGACGGAGAGGGCTGTCGTCCGGTCTGGCGCTGAGCCCGGCCCCGCCCTCAGGCCTCAGAAGCCCCAACTCTCAGCTGGGACAGGCCATGTGGGGCCGGGTCTAGGCAGCAGGGCTGGGTCAGCGGGAGCTGGGACTGCCGTGCCCTCTGGACCACCACCCAGCCTTGACCACTGGGGCCTCCTCACCCCAGGAGAGGAAGGTCCTCCCCCAGACCCGAGGCTGGGAGAGGAAGGTCGATCCTCCCAGGCAGAACCTGGGAGACAGGGAAATAGTACGCAGAAGGGAAAGGGATCAGATGGGGTGTTGGCTCTCCTTCCAGAAACCCACGGCTACCTTCAGTCCGGAGCCACCGGGAGGGATAGGCCTCTGACTGGACGCCCCCCCCCACAGCCTTATTTGGCTGAACCCCTCCTTTGGAGCAGTGGTGGGGACCCCGGCTCCCCCTGCTCCCAGTCCCCCCACTCGCCCGCCCCCTGCCCCCACCCAGCAGGGTTCTGCCTTCACCAGGATGGTACGGGCTTTGGGGGCACTGCCTTCGCGCTGGGGAGCGCAGTGATGGGCCCAGAGTCCCATGGCCATCAGGACAGCTGTGAGGAGTCACTGTGCTCTCTGCTCTGAGGGCATTGCTGTCCAGGGCTCCCAGACCGGGGATGTCCGAGCTCCGCCCTCCCTGGCCCCCTGGTGACCTCAGTGTCTGTGAAGTAGGCAAGGCTGAAGAACAAGGCACTGAGGGGCCAGGCCACTTGCCTAGGGCCCCAGAGCAGGGGAGGAGTGGGACTCCAAGGCGGTTTGGCCTGATTTGTGTCCCTAACCTCTCACCTCCTCGCCTCCCACACCGGACTGGCCAAGCAGGGAAGAGGAGGGTCTGGAGGGGTGGTGGGGACCACAGAGCGTCTGACCATGGGCGGAGCCAGGAGCGGCACACTGGGCAAGGGGGGTGGGCTGCCGTCCGGCATCCGCCCTGTGCCCGGCTACGCTGGAGCGAACGTCTCCTTAGACAACGCCCGTCTCTGTCTCGGGGACAGGCGCGTCTTTGTGGCCCTCCCGCGACCGGCGTGGCTCCCCTCTCCCCCTCCCCCGACAGCTGATCTCACATCCCATGGCTGAGCCCGCACGGGGCGGCCAGGGGGTGGGGAGGCTTCCCTGCCGTTTGAAAAGAGGCTTTTCCTTTTCCTTCCTGCATGAAGCCCGGCGTCCAGATCTGCACAACACACGTCGATGCCCCTCCTCTCGCCATGTTGTTCGAAGAGGACCTGTTTTGCGCTGAAAGGCGCTCGTTGTGCGTCGAGTGCTGGCTCCCCAAGATACCACCATGTGACTGTGGCTCGATCTCGAGCTACAGGGGCTCGCCTGCCTGTCGACGCTTAGCGGGGTCTGAGGGGTGAGCGGGCGAGGTGGGGTACTGTGAGGTTTCAGGGTCTGGATTAAGCCAGGGTTTTCAGACGCTTGACGAGGACTGGGCAAACGCGAGACCTGTTCCTTCAAGACTGGCGGGCGCGTAGAGGGTTGGAAGTGACCGGGGGATCCACGCACCTGCTTGAGCCGCGGCTACCTCCGGGCCCCGGGGCCACAGCCTCAGGAAGCCCCCAAAACAACATCTTCCCAGTGTTTCCTGCCTCGTGCCGCTGACGAGCTGTGTGCTGTGGGTGGTTCGGCGCCTGGTCTATCGGTGCTGTTGCTGAAGGAAGGATAAGCGCGTGCCTTTCCATTTTCGTAGTTGTATTTTCTGCTATAGTAAACATCGATAGAGGTAACCTACGTAAACAAAACTTCCCCGGGACCCTCGATGATTTTTGACTGTGTGAAAGGGTCCCGAGGCCCCGGTTTGAGACCATTGACGTGGACTCCACAGGTGCACCCCTGCCGAGAAACAGGAGCCCGCACTCGCGGTGGGAAATGGCCGAGCTGTGCGTGGGCAGCGGTGAGGGAGCCGCAAGTTCCCTCCCCCCCCCACCCCGCCACCCCGGAGCAGGTGCTCGAAGTGAGCCTGCGGAGAAAGGCAGAGGGAAGCGGCAAACGCAGGAAGCTGGCCAATGGCCAAGGTTGACGGGCGCGTGGACGGCCCCCGGGGTCTGCGTGTCCCCTGGAGCGCCCCCCCCCCCCCGGACCCTCCGTGGCGGGCACATGGGGGAGGGGCGAGGGCCCCCTGCGGGTGTGGGGAGCAGGGGAGCCGCGTGTGGGTGCCACAGCAGGGCCAGGCAGGGGGAGAAACTGAATGCAGGTGCATGTGGGAGAGGGTGCTCAGTGAGGAAATGAGAGGGTGACCGTCACACCGTGCGAACGAAGCACGCGGATGAAAAGGGAAGAATCGAGATTCAGAAACGATACACCTCTTGCAAGAAGGCGAGTAAACCGAGTAAGCCTAGGCGCTGGAAGCGCTCCTTAGTGGCGGGAAACGGATCTGAAAGGGAAACAACGTATAAATTAAAAAGAGCAGGAACAGATTCAGACGACCAAATACTCGCCCTCCCGCCCATGACCTTGAGTCTGGCGGCCGGACCGCCAGAGTAACCGCTGTCCTGACAGGCGTGGGTCCTTCCGACCAGCGCGTTTCTGTCCTCACAACCTGCGTGCGTTGCCCCGAATGCCGTTCGTGGTCGCCGCTCGCGTCTTTAAGCAGGAAGTTTAAAAAGTGCAAGAGAGTTTTTAAGGCAAGCCTCACCTGCCCCAGCCCAAGGTCGCCAACAAGGACAAGCCAGCCGTGGGGAGGCACCCGTGGCTGCAAGCAGGGGCCTCCCGCCATGGCCACGAGGGTGGGACGGGGTGCAGTGGCTCCGTCTACACCCGCGGGTGACACAGCCTGGGCAGAGCCACCCAGCTAGGCCGCTCCCAGATTCTTTTTATTTGTAATTGTGATAAAATACACACAACATAGAAAGTACCGTCTTCACCGACTCTTAAGCGTGCAGCTCAGGGGCGCTAAGCACCTTCACGCCATTGTGCGCCCATCCCCACCCTCCGTCTCCAGAACTTTCCATCTTCCCAAACGGAAGCTCCATCCCCGTGAAACACGGACCCCCGGCCCCTCCCCCAGCCCCGGCGCCCACCGTCCGCTCTCCGTCTCCGGGAATCTGGAGACTCCAGGGACCTCGTGTGAGTGGATCACACGTGAGCATCACGTTCCCCGGGTCCATCCACGCTCCCCCCAGCGATGCTCCCACACCCAGTGCCTCTCCAGGCTAACCCCAGACCTGAGCTCTAGACCTCTAACCCTCCTGCTGCTCCCCTCACACCTAAACCAGAGGGTGCCCCTGCCCCCCCACCCTTGACCTGCCCGCCCCCTCCCCCCACCTTCCCGCACAGCCAGCTCTACCAGCAGAGCTCTGCTTGCGGCCTCACCCACTGTCCCTGCCCCTGGGAAAAGCGGTGCCCCCCCCCCCCACCCAGCGTCAGTCTGATATGACACAGGGCCCGGAGAGATCCTGTATTTTTTTTTTGACATTTATTTATTGATTTTTGAGACAGAGCTGGAGCACCAGCAGGGGAGGGGCAGAGAGAGAGGGAGGCAGAGGATCCGAAGCAGCTCTGAGCTGTCAGGAGAGAGCCCGACGCGGGGCTGGAACCCACAGCCGGGAGATCATGACCTGAGCCAAGTCAGACTCTCAACCGACTGAGCCACCCAGGAGCCCCTAGACAGATCCTTTAAAACCTAAGTCCTGGGGCGCCTGACTGGTTCAGTCGGTGGAGCATGTGACTCTTGATCTTGGGGTCGTGAGTTTGAGCCCCACCTGGGGTGTAGAGATTACCTAAATAAATAAAACTCCAAAATAAATAAAAAGATAAAACCTAAGTCCTACCCCATCCCCCCCCCCTCCCCCCCGCTGCCAATGCCCCGTGCTCCAAGCCCTCCGGGCTCTGACCCAGGTCCCTGTGGAGGGCGGGATGGTCTGCGATGCCCTGCTTGGCTCTCCTCCAGGCCCTGGAGCCTTTGCTCTGAGGCCAGCTTCTCAGCAAGGCCTCCTTGCTGCCTGTCCCCGCTCTGCACAGACCAATGGCCTCTGCCCTACGGGCTTCCTGGTCCCCACACCCAGTCGGCCCGCGCGGCAGTCCGCCGTGCTCCCGCTCAGCGCCCAGAGCGAGCTCAGCTCTTGCTGAAAGAGAGGACTCGGGACACTCTGCGTGAGGCGCCGTTTCACACGCACAGAGGCCTATTCTGAAGCCGCCGTGGGCAGCCCGGCCCGCGGCTCCTGGTATGTGGCTGCACAGCGTCGGCATCCATTCAGCCGCCCCTCCTTTCCTGCCACGGGCCCTGGGGCTGTCCTGGTCTGGACGCAGTCCTGGGGCCCCTCCCACGAATGTCGGGCTGTGTGGGCCGTCCACGGCTTCCAAGGCCTGCGGTGAGGCTGGACCTCCCAGGCCGGCCCCCCGCCCACTGACCCCGCCTGATCTGTCCCCAGGGCTCCGTACACCAGGCACCTGGGTAGAGGTGCCAGCGAGGCTCCTGGGGGTCCCCTGCAGCCCGAGCGAGACGGCCCTGGGTGTCATCCCTGTCTTCTGCTGCACAGGCCTGCTGGATCAGGGCTTCGGGGTATGCTGGGGAGGGCTGAGCCAGGGCGGGCTGAGGCACAGGGGCCAGGCCCCTGGCCCCCACCCTAGCCCTCCTGGATGGGGCCAGAGCTGGCCAGCAGGCCTCCAGATGTTCCCCCAGACCCCCCAAGCTCCCCTCCTCACCCTCTGCTTCTATAACTCTGAGGCTTTGGCTTCACCCCTTCACCCCCCTCCCCCCCTCCGCCAAAACTTACATTTCAAACTCTGGCCCTTTAAGGCTACTGTCTGGGCTTCTGTCAGAACATCCGTGTGGCAATATAGTGACTTATGGGTCCCTCTGGGTTCTAGCCGCCACCCCCCCCCCCTTCCTGAAGCACACACACACTGGGATCATGGAGTTGGCAGCAAGGGAGCAAATACACCTTCACCGCCACTGTCCTTGCTCTTGGCCTCCCGCCAGGGGCACCATTGACTTTTCTGGGGCAGGGATCCAGCCGTCGAGGCCCAGCATCGTCTGCCTTTCCGGGGGGATGGCTGGCCCAGAGAGCGGCCCAATTATCTGTGGGAAGGGAGGCCTGAGGTGCCCCTGGGAAGGCATCCCCTGATGATTGTAAATGTCGGGTGATGATTCCAGGTTTTTAATTGCACAGTGGGATGACCATATTGAGGACAAAGGTTTACAGACCTACCTTCCTAAATGCGGGCGTGGGGTGAACACAGCAGCAAGGGGTGAGGCCCCCCGGGGCTTCCGGAAGGCTGAGGGACGGGCACAGCCCCTTCCGTGCAAGGCTGGAGGAAATGGTCCCGGCCTTCCCTGAGTCAGTGCGATTAGCAGGTGCAAAGTCCACGGACCCTTCCCTCCTCTGCCCTGGCAGTCAGGCAGCCTCTGAGAGTGACTGAGGGCTAGGCCCCTCGGGATGTCCTCCTCTCTTGCTGACCCAGCGCCTCCTTCTGCATCTGCAAAAAGGGCCCGCGAGAGCTCCCGCCTCCGGGGAATCGCACCAGGGGTTGGACCCGCACGCACACCCATCTCGTTCTCACCCCGCAGGCAGTAAACCGTGCCCAGCGTCTTGCTGGCCTCGGCCAAGGGAGGGCGAGCGCCAGCACAAGGACAGCCAGGGCGAGGTCCCCACAGGCGAACCAGCCGGTCCTTCCCCCGCAGCCGCAGCTCGCCTTCGCCGCCGGGCTTCCGTCTCCCAGGCCACAACGCGGGGCACGGGCCCTACACCGCTGCCACACCTTACTGACGCGGCACCCGTTTTTCTGCATCTGCGAGACTGTCCCCTCTAGGCCGTCGCTTTCAGAACCAGCAGGCAGCTGCCAAACAGGGGCTGTTTCTGATGGTTCGTATTTTGTTTTGTTTTGCTGTAATTGTCTTTTTTTTTTTTTCTTTTTGGGTCTCACTTGATACAGTGAAGTGTACATTTCAAAGTGTTTTGACAAATGTCTCCACTGAGTGTCCGCTGCCCCTTAAAGATCCAGGGCTGAGGTTTTCAGACGCTCACATGCCGGGAAAGCGTCCTCGCTGCCCCACGGCTCCTGGCTCGGTGGGTCTGGGCGGGGAGAGAACGCACGTGTCGAGAGTTCCTGGGACCTGTTGCTACTCACCTGCCCACACTCCTAAGCATCTGGGGCGAGTATTTCTATCGCACCAGAAAGCTCCCCTTTGGCCCTTCTGGTCAGCTCCAGCCTCCCCCAGAGGCAGCCCGCCTGTCCGTGAACTTCACACGCCGGAATCCTTGGCATGCGTCCTTCGGTGTCTGGCTCCTTTCAGGCAGCACAGTGCTCCTGAGGGTCGTGCAGGGCACTGCCGGGCTCACTAGCCCTTCCTGTCGTCACAGGGTGGCATTTCCCTGCATGGGGCCACCAGCCTGTCCCCTTCTCCTGCTGATGGATGTTGGGTTGTTTCCAGTTTGGGGCTGGAATAAAACTTCTATGATTATCTGCGTGCAGCCTGTCCCCTGGACGTGTTTTTATCTGAGGAGCAGAAGGGCTGGTTCACGTGGTCAGTAGGTGCTGAATTTCATATGAGAAACCACGAAACTCTTCTCCCAACAGTTCATTCGCACCGTGGTACATTCCAGAGTTCCACTCCTCCACGGCCTCCCCCGCGCTGGGGATTGCTGGCCTTTGGGTATTTTTGCCATTTGAGTAAGAGATTGGAGATATTTCCCTGTGGTTTTAATTTAATCAGCTTCTTCTGTGGCGTGTCTTTCCTATTTTTGTATTTCCATGACGAGTGGAAGGTTCTTTCAACAAAGATTGACCAAGTAGAGAAAAATGACCCCTGACCTCTACCTCATAACATGCACAAAATCAATCCGAGATTCATCAAAGACTAACACGAAAGCCAGGGGCTCCTGGGTGGCTCATTCAGTTGAGCGTGACTTCAGCTCGGGTCACGATCTTGCAGTTTGCGGGTTCAAGCCCTGCGCTGTTCTCTGCCCCGACAGTGTGGAGCCTGCTTGGGATTTTATCTTTCTCCCTCTCTCTCTGCCCTCCCCTGCTCATGCTCTCTCTCTCTCTAAAAATAAATAAATAAACGTAAAAAAAAAACCAAACTAATATGAAAGTCAAACTAAAACATCTCTAAAAGAAACCATCGGAAAGTGTTTTTGTCACTTGGAAGTAAGCAAAGATATTTTTAGAGAAGATACAAAAAAGCACTTACCATAAAATTAAAAATTGTTATGTTGTATTTCATTAAAATTTAAAATTTCTCATTAAAAATACCGTGAAGAAAATGAAAAGATAAGCCACGGACTTGGAGGAAACACCTACAATACATACACATCTGACAAAAAACTTGGTCCAGAATGAAGAACCACATAGCAATTAAGAGAAAGAGAAGGGCGCCTGGGTGGCTCAGTCGGTTAGGCATCTGACTTGGGCGCTGGTCATGATCTCATGGTTCGTGAGGTCGAAACCCGCGTCGGGCTCTGTGCTGACAGCTTAGAGCCTGGAACCTGCTTCGGATTCTGTGTCTCCCTCTCTCTCTGCCCCTCCCCCACTCACACCCTGTCTCTCTTTCCTTCAAAAATAAATAAACATTAAGAAAAAGAGAGAGAGATGGGGCGCCTGGGTGGCTCGGTCGGTTAAGCGGCCGACTTCGGTTCAGGTCATGATCTCGCGGTCCGTGAGTTCAAGCCCCGCGTCGGGCTCTGTGCTGACAGCTCAGAGCTTGGAGCCTGCTTCAGATTCTGTGTCTCCCTCTCTCTGACCCTGCCCTGTTCATGCTCTGTCTCTCCCTGTCTCAAAAATAAATAAACGTTAATTTTAAAAAAAGAAAAAAAAGAAAGAGAGAGAAACAACCTATATAAAACCAGCAGTTATATGCTTCCTGCGACAGATTTCATGGACAGTGCCTTTGGGACACTTTCTGAACTTCATGTTCCTTATCTGGGACAGATTCCCAGAACCAAAGGCAAGGAAGGGCTCTGGATCTGTGCAGGAGAGAATGAATCCACAGGGCCCTAGTCTCCAGCCGGCTCCTTCCCAGGCAATGAGCACGTCTGTCTTGGGAGTGAGGGCCTGGAGGGGGCGCCGGGCCAGGCTGAGGGCGGGAGGTGCATCCCGGACGCCTGCAGCCCCACGAAGACTGGGGGACAGGGACACAGGCCCACTCTAACCGGGGCGGGGCTTCGTCGCCGGGGCGGGGCTTCGTCGCCGGGGCGGGGCTTCGCCCTGCGGCGGAGGCGCCCTCGGCCCCGCCTTCCCGCGCCGCTCTCCGATTGGCCGGCGCGGAGGGGCCCCCGGGGCATTGTGGGCCGCCGCGCTCCGCCGCCGCTTCGCCATGTCGGGCTCCCCCGTAAAGCGGCAGAGGATGGAGAGCGCGCTGGAGCAGCTCAAGCAGTTCACCACCGTGGTGGCCGACACGGGCGACTTCCACGGTGAGGCGCGCTGACTGGCCGTGCTGGGGGCGGGTGTTCGTGGACGCGGAGAGCCGGCGGGGCCCGGGGTGGGAGGGCGGGGGGGGGCGAGGCGGCCGGGGAATCGGGGTCCTGAGGAAGGCGCGGGCCCGGGATCGGGGGTCCCGAAGCGGGGAGGGCCGGTGCGGGTAGGGGAGGAGGGAGCGCAGGGGCTGAGGGGAGCGGGTGAAGAGCGCAGCAGGCTGGGGTGGGCAGGGGGCCCCCTCCGAGCTGTTGGGAACCCCGGGAGGGCTTTCCGAGGCTTTATGCTGAGGAAGAAATTCAAGGAGGACCTGGAACTGGTTTCCACCTGGACCCCTTGCCCACGAGGGGCAGGTTTATTCGGCACAGGTTGACCTACTGAGCAGGAACTTGAGTCAGTTCTGGGCCCAGAAAGACCAGCTTTTGCAATCTCCTGTTGCACACCTTCCCACCCCGCCGGGGACAGCCGTAGCCGCAGGTGACTGTCAGTGGCAGGGTGTCCCCCTGGGTGGACATCCACAGCCTGGGGCCGCGGCACTGCGTGGGTAAAGCTCAGTGCTCCTAGGAAAGCAAAGGTTGTCCTGCTGTTGAAATTTAGATTTTCCGGAGTTAGACTTGTGCTCACCGGGGAGAACCAGGGAAACACAGACGGGCGGAGGGACGGGCGATACCGTTAATCCCTAGCGCTCCGTGCCCAGCCTAACAAACAAGATTTTCAGGAAAATTGTGAAACGCTCATGGGATGAGTGTTGTGGGGCACACAATACAGAGTGACTTCCTTTCTTTTCTGCTTTCTCATGGTGGCTTGACAAACAGGCCTTAATTCCTCTTTGGCAACTCTGAGTAAGAGGGTTGTTTATCTAGGAGAGTGAACGTGCACATTTGGCTGCCTTTTTTTTTTTTTTTAATGTTTATTTATTTATTTTTGAGAAAGAGAGAGAATGTGGAGGAGAGGCAGAGAGAGTGAGTGACACAAAATCCGAAGCAGGCTCCACAGTGTCAGCCCAGAGCCTGACACGGGGCTGGAACTCATGAACCGTGATATCACCACCTGAGCCGAAATCAAGATTTGGGCACTTACTGAATGAACCTGCGTGGAATTCTCTGTCTCCTCAAGAATAATAAAAAAAGAAAGAAAGAAATATCTAGGGGTGCCTGGGTGGTTCAGGCAGTTAAGTGTCCAACTTTGGCTCAGGTCATGATCCTGCAGTTTGTGAGTTCGAGCCCCGCGTCGGGCTCTCTGCTGACGGGTTGGAGCCTGCTCGGGATTCTGGGTCTCCCTCTCTCTCTGCCCCTCCCCTGCTCATGCTCTGTCTCTCTCAAAAGTGAATAAACATTAACAATTAAAACAAAATCTAAACCCAAGTGTTGACATTTTTTTAATGTTTATTTATTTTTGAGAGAGAGCGAGCGCAAGTAGGGGAAGGGCAGAGAGAGAGGGAGACACAGAATCCAAAGGAGGCCCCAGGCTCCACGCTGTTAGCACAGAGCCTGATGCGGGGCTCGAACCCACGAACTGTGAGATCATGACCTGAGCTGAAGTCAGATGCTTAACCACTGAGCCACCCAAGTGCCCATCATTTTTTATCTTTAACAAATGTGCATTAGTTAATAACGTATCTCCGTAAACATTACATAGTTGTAAATTGAGTATCCGGTTTTGTGGTCATTTTGTGAAGTGACCTTGGCAGGAGTTGGGGGTGGGGTGGGTCATACACCTCTTTGAAAATACAATCAAAGCCATGGGTGCTCTTTACTGAACGATGCCCCTACCCCCCAGTTTCACATTCGGTTTAAGTTCCCTGGACCCTGAAGCCCACATGTTGACTCAAGATAAGTATTGGTTTTGTTCTTAAGTTTCCTGAAAGTCAGCCTTATCAAGACCTAATTTTATGTAACAAAAGGCACCATTTCAGTGCACTCCTCCGTGAATTTTGACACACCTGCAAAAACACCACCCCAGAGCACTTCTTATTATTTTGAAATACAGACTCCCAGGAAGTTGTGAAATTAGCCCATAGGATCCCACGTATGCTCGCCTGCTGTCCGCCAGAGGTGACATTATATGTGACCGTGGTGTGCTGTTAGAAGCAGGAACTTGGTGCCAGCACGGTGGCAGGCGTGGCTCAGTGGTCACCAGCTTGAAACCTGAAAGGGGTGGGGAGCAGCATTGCCCACAGTGAGTGATAGCACGCGTAGACTCTTGTGCCCCCGGACAGTTAGAACACAGACGTCCCTTGGGCCCCTGAGAGCTGCCCCCCTTCCCCGTTCCTGGAAGCCCCCAATCTGTTCTCCGCCTCTGTACTCTTGTCATCAAAGGGCACTTTGAAAATGCTACTTTTCAGTCACGCAGTCAGTTTACCGCCCCAGCCAACCCTCCAGAGGTGAGCAGCGTGATGCAGGGGGCGGGGTGGGGGTGGGGGGTGGGCGGTGAGGGTGGTGGCTGTCGGCCGGCCCTGCTCGTCCACACTCTGCCCTGACAGCGTCGGGTCAGTGAGGCTCTGGGTTCAGCCTCCTTGGTCTCTCCTCATTCCTGGCTTGGTTACTAAGAACAAGCTAGGGTGAAAAAAGAAAGGAGAGTGGAACGAAGGCAAGTGGTCGTTGAATGTGACCGCGTGCTGTCACTCGCTGACTTGCCCGCGTGCCTGCTGGCCCCGGTGTGGCAGCAGGGAGTGCCTTTCCAGCTTCTTCCAGCGCCTCCCGGCCTCCCTTGCGCCTCAGCGGTGAACCAGCCCTCACAGGAGCACATTTCTATTTGATCTCTGGCCTTAATCTTGGTTGTTGTTTTGTTATTGTGCAAGCCGCCGCCCCTTGCCCAGCCTTCTGGGACAGGGAAGGAATGTGTGCGAAGTGCGACTCTGTGTCCGTGTCTGGGGGACTCGTGGAGGACTGGGGGGGCGGGGAGCGAGCACCCCTCCGACTCTCCTGCTCTCCTTGATCTCTTCCCTAGCCATCGATGAGTACAAGCCCCAGGACGCCACCACCAACCCCTCCCTGATCCTGGCCGCGGCACAGATGCCCGCCTACGAGGGGCTGCTGGACGAGGCCATCGCCTACGGCAAGAAGCTGGGCGGGTGAGCTCAGGGCCGCAACCGCATTTTAGTTCTTGAGCCTCTTAGACTCTGGAAGCTGGGTTTTTTATGTTTGTTTTTATCAACTTTCTCAGAGTGTCATTTACATGGAGGAAACTGCAGCCATAGGACGTGTCCGGTTCAATGAATGTCGTTTACCGGAGCGTGTACCCTCTGTAAACTCCCCAGTTAAGGTGCAGCACCCCGAAAGTCCCTCCCTCCCCTCTTGTGGCGAGTCTCCCGGCCCCGGCGATCACCGACCTGCCTTCTGTCATTTTATTATCTCTTAACAGCTTTACTAGAGTAAGACTCGCCAAGCGCACAGCTCCGTGTGTTCTGATAAATGTATTCAGTGGTGCAGCCGTCCCCACAATCCGGTCCTGGATATGTGAACCTCCTAGAACGTTCCCTGGTGCCCATCTACCATCTGTCCCTGCTCCCCCCCCTCCACGTACCCCTTCCTGATGTCACTTTAAGTTTTCATCAGGGAGACAGTGCACAGCCGAGGGAGTACCTGGGGGATGCGCGGGTCGGGGCGGCGTGCGGGCGTGATGTGTGCCCTGCCCTCCACCAGGGACGGCCCCCGCCTCAGCCAGCTGCCTGTCCCTTCTCATGCTCTTTCACCTCGTTGTGTCCCCAAGGCCTCGGTGCTTCTGGCATTGGGTGACCAGGTGGTGCTCTTAGCGATCCCTGTGTCCAGCCACCCCCCAAGGGTCCTCGCCAAAATGCACAGGGTGGAGATTTTCCCGTGTGCACTGGGCTGGCGAGGACCCCCGGACGGGGCGCCGTTTTGGAAACCACTGCGCTCCGCACTCGCCTGCCCAGGCCACTGCAAGGGGACGGAGGAGGTTATTTTTGTCAAGTGCCACAAGGTGCAGGGATTCAGTTTGGAACGATGGAAGTTCCGCAGGCAGACGGTAGCGTTGGCATGCCCGAGCTGAGCTCTTAGACACCGTCACGGTGGTGACTGTTATGCTGTGTGTGTTTTACCATAGTTCAGGGGGAAAAGTGTGTGTTTTGTTTTCTTGGGGTTTTCTTGTTTGTTTAAGAAAAGGAAGACGAGGGGCGCCTGGCGGGGGGGGGTTTAGTCGGTTAAGCATCCGACTCCTGATTTCAGCTCAGGTGGTGATCTCATGGTTCCTGAGATCAAGCCCCGCGTAGGGCTCTGTGCTGACAGTGCGGAGCCTGCTTGAGATTCTCTCTGTGCCCCTCCCCCCGTTCCTGCTCTCTCTCTTTCTCTCTCTCAAAATACATAAATAAACATTAGAAAAAGGGGGGGAAGTTGAGGGAAAGGAATTTGTTTTGTAGAACCCCGTGCCCTTAAAACTAACAAGCTTTTGACCTAATTTTTTCCCTTGAATTTTAGGTCACAGGAGGAACAGATTAAAAATGCTATGGATAAGCTTTTTGTGTTGTTTGGAGCAGAAATATTGAAGAAGGTTCCGGGCCGTGTGTCCACAGAAGTGGATGCCAGGTGAGGACTCGGGTGGACGGGCTCGGGGGTCCGTAGGCCCGCGTCGTGCCGCAGCCTCGCTCAGTGAGGAGCGCGGGCCGGTGCCCCCCGTTCGGCGACTGGTGTCCAGCCTGTGTCCTGCGTGGGCCCCTGGAGGGGTGTGAGGGTGAGCCGGGCTCCAGGCTGGTCCTTCTCGGTGGGTGTCGTGAGGCGAGGCCGCTCCTTGTTGTCCTAGGTTGTCCTTCGACAAGGACGCCATGGTGGCCCGTGCCAGGCGCCTCATCGAGCTCTACCAGGAGGCCGGGATCAGCAAGGACCAGGTCCTTATAAAGCTGTCGTCCACCTGGGAAGGGATTCAGGCCGGAAAGTAAGTACCCCTGCGAGGGGAATTCTGCAGGAGGTTCCGGGGTGGGCGCCGCATGGGGGGCCCTCCTCCCGGTGGCGGGGTGCGGGGTGGCCGCGTCCAGAGAGGCGCGAGGCCTCCGTGAGGCCCCAGGCTCCCGTCCTCCCGCCGGCACCACCTGTAAAGAGCCGACTGGTTGTCGTCCCAGGTGTGCTGAGCTGCCCCGAGCGGTCCCTGCCCGGAGGCCACCGACACCTGAGCCTCCGTGCCAGCGAGGGCGTCTCTCGCACGATGGGGCGTGGGTGTTCTGGGCCCCTTAACACCTGCGGCCACTCACCCGCTTTCTCTCTCTCTGGCTTTGCCTGTTCCGCGTGTCTCACGTCAACAGAATCACAGAACACGTGACCTTTTGTGTCTGGCTTCCCTCACGTGGCAGGTGTTCGAGGTTCACCCAAGTGGCAGCGTGTGTCCGGGCTGTGTCCCTGTTAAGGCTAATGCTCCCTTGTATCTACACCGCATTTTGTGTGTCCTCCTTTGGGGCCGTCACGGGTGATGCTGCCTTGAACGTCCGTGTCCAGGTTTGGGCACGTGGCGTACGTCTTGGGGACACGCTCATGGGGGTAGGGTTGCCACGTCGTGCCGCCCCTCAGCACGGTCCCGGCCGTGTCCCACTGGCTGTGCCGTCTGCGGCCATAGTTTTTTCTCCTTTACTTTGACGCTTGTCATTTCTGTCGGCAGTGTTTGGAAAATCTTTTGGGGACCCTAGAAATTATTCTCGACCCCGAGTCAGCTGGTCCCGCTCACCACATCCCTTTCCCGAGCCCTCCGCGGCTCGTTGCTCCCGCAAGTGTCCCGAGTCCTTGGGCAGCACGGCCAGGCCGCAAAGAAAGTGCCATTAACACGGACACGTACAGGCAGCTGCACATCCCGGGGTCCTGGGCACCGCCTCCGACACTCACTCGTGCAGACAGACTGAGATCCGGGTCGGGATGGGGCTGAGATGTGTCCCAGCCACTTCTGTTTTGTTTTGTTTTAATGTTTTTATTTATTCTTGAGACAGAGACAGAGCACAAGCGGGGGAGGGGCAGAGGGAGAGAGAGAGGGAGACACAGAATCCGAAGCAGGCTCCAGGCTGTCAGCATAGAGCCCGACGTGGGGCTCGAACCCACAAACCACGAGATCATCACCTGGGCCAGTCAGACCCGGAACCGACTGAGCTAGCGAGGTGCCCCGTGTCCGAGCCGCTTCTGAGGCCACATCCACATGGTGCCACGAGGCTGCAAACCTCCCCGAGCAGCATGGTCAGCACGTGGGCGCCTGGGCTAAGTAAGCAGAGCCCGGGGCCGTGCCCGATGGCACGCGGCGCGCCGCACGCAAGGCTGGGCGGCGCCCATGCGCAGTCCTCGTGGTCGCTGGAAACTTGCTGTGCAGACGGAGCCCCGTCCAGATCAGACCAGAGTCCTCTTGAGGATTAGCTGCGTCGACTGTGTCCTTCGCTGCCAAATCTGGCTTGTTTCTTCTGCACTCTGTCTTTCACCATCTCCGTGTTAGATGGAACAGAGTCCTGTCCTTCGTGAGTCCTCTGCTCAGGGACTGTTTCCCCACAGTGTCTGTCTCCCGTCTCACACTTTGATAAAGCCACCTTCCCAGAGCGCCCCACCGGCCGCTTCCGAAAACGCCTCCACTTAGCCAGTCAGGTCGGACCCGCGCAGCTGCCGGGGTCATCGAGGTGGTGGTCATAGGAGGGCCTGGCCTCGAGTGCGGCACCTCCCGTGGGCCGGCCTGAGCTGCGGGTGCCCACGCCGGGAACACGTATGGCTGTGCCATGCACGAGACGTGGTAGAGGCTGGCCGCCAACCGCCGCCCAGTCCTCGCTCTCTGCAGCCATACTTCTCGAACGCTGCCATGGAGGCCACTTGGAAGCTGTCCCTTGGGGTAGAAATGTGCCTAGAGGGGCCTGAGCACAGGCTCGGCCGTCCCAGCTCACTCTGCAGCGTGTGGCAGAGTGGGCATTGCCCTATCTCGGGTCAACCCCAGCATGTCCTGGTGGGTGGTGATGCAGGGAGGCTGCAGGATGTGGGGAGGGGGTGGGGGACAGAGGGCGGGACGGTACCGTGGTCAGGTGAGTCCGCGGTGTCCGGCCCCGGCCAGCTCTGGGAGGTGGCGTGGGACTGGGGTCCCAGGTGCAGATGTGCGTGTCTGGGCCGGAGAGGCCCACTGTGGCTCCCAGGGGGCCTGTCTTGCCTTTTCTCTCTGTTTTGAAATGTGGGTTTGACGAAAATCCCAGTCACCCATCACCCACTGGCCAGGGAGAGCCCGGGTGACCGTGGCAGATGTGGGTGCCGTGGGGGGGAGGGGGGGCCACCCCGATTCCGCCTGTCCCGAGTGAATCGCGAGCCTCTTTCCAGGTCACACGGGGTCCCGCGCGGGTTCCCGGGGCCCCCCGGCCTGGCTCACCCCGCCCTGTCCCCTCAGGGAGCTGGAAGAGCAGCACGGCATCCACTGCAACATGACGCTGCTCTTCTCCTTTGCCCAGGCCGTGGCCTGCGCCGAGGCGGGGGTGACGCTCATCTCCCCCTTCGTGGGGCGCATCCTCGACTGGCACGTGGCCAACACAGACAAGAAGGCCTACGAGCCCCTGGAGGACCCCGGTGAGGGGCGCGGCGGGGCGCAGGGTCGGGGGGTGGCGGCTCTGGGCGGCGCTGTCGGCGGGGAGGCCACTCAGGAACCCGGCGTGTGCCACCGCAGGAGTGAAGAGCGTCACCAAGATCTACAACTACTACAAGAAGTTTGGCTACAAGACCATCGTCATGGGCGCCTCCTTCCGCAACACCGGCGAGATCAAGGCGCTGGCGGGCTGTGACTTCCTCACCATCTCGCCCAAGCTGCTGGGGGAGCTGCTCAAGGACAACAGCAAGTTGGCACCCATGCTGTCGGCCAAGGCGGGTAAGGCCGTCTCACCCTGGTCACCGCGGGGCGGGTGCAGCCCAGGGGCGGGGACCGCGTCCCCCCTGTGTCTGGAGCCCAAGGGCCTGGGGCCTGGAGGGGCACGGGGTGGGGGGCGGTGCAGAAGGCCCTGGGTGATGCCCGTGCTCCCAGCCCAGGCGAGCGACCTGGAGAAGGTGCACCTGGATGAGAAGGCCTTCCGCTGGCTGCACAACGAGGACCAGATGGCCGTGGAGAAGCTCTCGGACGGCATCCGCAAGTTTGCTGCCGACGCCGTGAAGCTGGAGCGGGTGCTGATGGTGAGCGCCCCAGGGCTCGAGTCGGGCAGGGCTGGGACCTCCCCTGGGGACTCGGGGGTGTCGGCTCCTCCGGCAGCCTGGGCAGGCGGACTCTGGCGCAGCCCCGGCAGAGGGGCCGCTTCCTTCCCGTCCCGAAGGCCTTTCCTGGCACCTGTCACACTTTTCCCTCTCCCTCCCTAGGAACGCATGTTCGGCGCAGAGAACGGAAAGTAGCCCGGTGCCTGAGGCTGGAGGTGCCTGAGGCCGGAGCACGGATCTGCACCACCTGAGGGGGCGAGTGATAGGCCTGGCGATGAATTGTGCATTTTTTACTGGTTGGAGCCCGGATGGATCCTAGATTCTGTGTAAAATTTTGCCTGACTCATTAAAGCAATCACTTTCTTGTGCTCCGTTCCTGACTCGCCGCAGCCCCTCCCCCCAGCACCACTGCCCCCGCCTTTGGCTACAACCGGAGTCCAGCTGGGGTGATGCAGTTACAGGCCCTCACCTGGGCCTGGAGCCTGTGCTGAGTGCGGCTGGAGCCAGGGGGCGGGAGCACCCAGGGGCATCCCTGCTGCTTTGGATCCCATGTGGGTGCCACCCGGGGGGACGGTTGGGTATGTGCTGGCTGTTACCTCCAAGCCCTGAGTGCCCAGTGTGGCGTGGCCTCGAATGGACACGTCCACTGACGCACCACCTACTACACCCGGAAGGGCTTGTTGGGGGCAGTGACGGGGGCCCCCGGGGTAGCCCCTCTGTCCCACCAGAAGAGGCACGGGAGGCTGGGCGAGGCTGCCCAGAAGAGGTCACGTCAGGGTCACAGGCTACCCATCTGCCCTCCAGGTAGGGAGGGTTCCGGCTGACCATTCCGGGTCTGTGCAGGTGAAGACAGGGGTCAGGGACAGCCCTGAGACACAGCCCTGGGTCCCACTAAGGGCCAGCAGGGAGGCCAGTGCCCCCTTCTCCCTGGGAGCGCCACCAAGTGCACAAAGCTGTCCCCCACAGCTTTCTAGAGATGCCCAGGGCCCCCCAACTTTCTGCTGGGGCCAGAGCATCAGGGCGTGGTGTTGGTTCCAGAATGGCCACCTTGCCAAGGGTGGGGTTCTGGGCACAGGGCCCACGGTGGGCTGCATCACCTCAGGTACACGAGCCTGGCCCCAGCTGGCCCAGCCTCTGCTGAGAACCACCTTAGGGTGTGCAGGGAGCAGGCAGGTCACAGCAGGGGGTGATGCTGGGTGTCTGACTGGCGGCTTTGTACCTGAGGCTCATCGAGGTCTCGGCTGACAGGCAGGCTGGGGCTAGGCCTTCCCCTCCAAGCTGGTCAACAGGCTGCACCCTAGGACTTGGAATCTGCCCCCAATCCCGACCCCGGGCCTCGGGTCTGTGTGACTGGGCACGATCAACATGCATCGAGCGCACCTACTCACCCACATGTACGGGCTGGTGACATTAGTACTTAGACCCTGCAGACCACGGAGCTCCGAAACGCTGCCCCCACCCTGAAAGGTTTCCTGTTCCTTCGCCCCAGCCTCCCACCCACAAACAACGGTACTTTGGGTTTTCTAGGTAGTTTGGGTAATAGGCTCGCACACATGGCCCTTGACATCTGGCTCCTTTGCATGATGTTCTCAGGGTCCAGTCTGGAGGATGTTATCAGAGCTTCGTTGCTCTACCACCTGGACGTTATTATCGTCTGGTAGTGAGAATGCTCGGGTTGGGGCGCCTGGGGAGCTCTGTTGGTTAAGCATCCAACTCTTGGTTTCCGCCCAGATCATGATCCCACGGTCCATGGGTTCAAGCCCCGTGCCAGGTGCTGTGCTGATGGCATGGAACCTGCTTAGAGCCTGTCTCCCTCTTTCTCTGCACCTTCCCCATTCGCACTCACTCTCAAAATAAAAAAAAGGGGCGCCTGGGTGGCGCAGTCGGTTAAGCGTCCGACTTCAGCCAGGTCACGATCTCGCGGTCCGTGAGTTCGAGCCCCGCATCAGGCTCTGGGCTGATGGCTCGGAGCCTGGACCCTGTTTCCGATTCTGTGTCTCCCTCTCTCTCTGCCCCTCCCCCATTCATGCTCTGTCTCTCTCTCTCCCAAGAATAAATTAAAAAAATAAATAAACAAAAAAAAAATACACAGGTCGTGGAAACCACAATTTGTTTTACGTTTGTTATTGTGACTAATGCTGCTACAGACGCTTACACGTTGTTCCCGTAGGTCATTTCCTGCAGGCGGACGTCAGGGTCTGTTTTAAAGCCCTAGGCATGTGGGGGCATCCCAGAGCAGCAGACCGCCCACACCCACACCCTGCCCCTTCCGGGGGGGCCCGCATTTCTCGAAGCCTGGAGGCACCCCAGCCCCACACCCTGACCTGGCAAAGCCAGGGCCGAGCCACAGCGGCTGCCCAGGAAGCGGCTGTGTGGGGCGCTCGGCAGGGCCCGCCGGCACCTTGATCTGACACTCAGAAGCAGAACCATCACCAGCTCTCTGTAGATGGTACAGATGACACCCACGAGGCGTGATCTTTAAGAAACCTGCGGTGATCCGTGCAGGCAGAGTAGGACCAAGGCCCCTGGGTGCGGGTGGCCAGCCCGCAGTGGGCACAGAGCAGGGCGACAGCGGTGTCAGGAGCTCCTGGTACAGTGCTCCCAGCAAACACCCGAAGCGGAGGGGGCGTGGGAGCATCTCAGAGTGGTCTGCGGCACTGGAAGGAGCGGCCTGAGACCCAGGGATGCCTTGCTTCCTTGCTCCTCCTTTGTTCCAAGGGGCTGGGTGCAGAGCTGGGCCCAGACGGGGAGGGGCCGGCGGAAGGTGGGACCCACAAGAAGGCCCGGGCGGCTCCTGGAGGTCCCACCATGGGCCACAGCCTGGGCCAGGCACCCCGAGGAGACCACAGGGTGATCCGGACGCACCGGGAAGGGGCCTCCCCAGCAAAGGCCTGCGGGGTCCTGGATGGTGCGGACCGACCGCTGCCCCAGACCCAGGCCGGCCACACGCAAGGCCTCCTGCCCGGTAGGGCCTGTGCCACTTTCACTTCTACTTCACAATCAGAGGTGCGGCCGCAAGCCTGGAGGCCACCCGGCAGCAGCGCTGCGGGCCAGCAGCACCGCTCTGAAGACACACGAGCACATTTCCCTCAGGAGCATTCTGACACCTGCCCCTGGGTCCACCCTGGCCTGGCGCGGTGCCGCCATCACAAGGCGAAACCACATACCAGGCAAGGACTACAATTAGGGCGGCTCCTTCAGCACCCGCCGGTCCGAGGGCGTTCTGGGGGCCGGGAGCTAGCACAGCCCCCCCACACCCACAGCGGTGGGGGCAGCAGCCCAGGCACCGTCACCACACAAAATGGGATCCCGGTGCCCTGGCGAGGCTCAGCCTGGGCGGACAGGGACAGGCAAGGGCGAGAGACCCAGCGCCCAAGAAGACCAGGGGGCGCCGAGACCCCACACCGGGACCCCCGCGGCTGACTCAGACCCGCTCTGCGCGTTACGCTCACTTGGAATTCTCAGAGACCACCTCTCGGCCCTCAGCTCTCCCTCTGCTCCAAAGAAAACGCCCCTCAGGGCTCAGTCCCGGAGGCCCCCAACAACGCCACAGGGTCAGGCAGGGGCCGGGAAGGTCGCTCTCAGGGGCGGTCGCGAAGGCAGGGTCCCCGGAGGCCTGAGGTGGCAGCGTCCACCGGCAGGCCGGCTGGCTCCGCGGGAAGCCATGTCACTTCCTGCAGAACGGGTCAGGCCAGGGGTCAGGCTCCGGCAAAGGGCCTGCGAGGAGCCAGGAGCCCGCACCCCCCCCCCCCCCCTGCCCCACGGCCCCTCACCGGCTGCCACACAGGAAGAGCAGATTCTGCACAGCCGGGACGGTGGAGCTGGCGTTCTGGCCCGTGACGAGGTGGCGGTCCAGCACCACGTGCACAGCGTCAGGCTCGCTGGCTGCAGGGGCCCCAAGAGCGTGGGCCTCAGGCAGTGCCCGCGCCAGGCTCGCCCCCCTCTCCCCTCGCGGGGGCCTGGGGAGGACTCGGCCTGGGCCTCCCCCAGGGCTCAGCCGCAGTTGCGGCCCCCCCACCCAGCTCACCGCTGAAGTTGGCGCCCGCGTCCTTCACGAAGTCCTCCACGATGAGGGGCAGGCGGGCAAAGCCAGGCGCCCTGACGAGCTCGTACACAGAGGGCTGCGGGGGGAGGGGGGAGGGGGTTCCCACCCCGGGGTCAGGAAGGTCCAAATCAAGCAGGGACACCGCGCGGCTGGGGCTGTGCGCCACTGCTCCAGGGGGTCCGCCCTCCCGCCGCAGGTGCTCAGACAACAAAACCATCGGGCACCCCTCCACGGCCCCAGGGCGCATGAGCCAGTGAAGGAGCTGGGCTGGGCGAGCAGCCTCAGGGCTGAGCCCCTCGGTAGCAACGGGCAGAGTCCAGGGACACGGTGGTGGGTACAGCCGCCCCAGGGCCGCAGGGGCACACAGTGAGATGCCCCTGCGGCTCTCCCCCCTCCCAACCCCGGCCGCACCACTGGCCAGGCCGGTCCCATGCAGACCCAAGTGGTCGGGCCGCAGTCCTCAAGGTCTGGACCCTCCCTCCAGCCTCCTGTCTGACCAGGCCCTCTCCCTCACTCCTGGACACGAAAGGTGCCGTGCACTTGACAAGGACAAAAGCAAGGTCTTGACCTGACCCCTGCTCCTTCCCCGGCATCCCAAAGTCACCCCCCCACCACACACACACACACACACACACACACACACACACACACACACACAAAGAGCCCCACCCTGTGCTCCCCTCCCCTGTCCAGAGCCTGTGCCTGTGCCCTGGGGCCATCCTGGAGGGGCAGCAGGGGAGGGGTGAGGAGGGGCAAGCAAGCAGCACCACTGCCTGGGGCTGGAAACCCATGATCCTGGGCTGGGCACATGACTGTCACCCTTGCCAGAGGACAGTCCCCGTGCCTCCAAGCACGTATGCGGGCCTCTGAAGCCTTCTACGGCTTGGGACCTGGGACCCTCCCTTGCACCGCACTCACCCCCGTGACGCTGTAGCCCTGGAACACCCACGACCGGTCCTCGTTGGTGGCGCAGCAGAGAGCGGCGACGCCGTGACCAACAGCACAGATGGGCTCTGGAAGCAGGGGCGGGGCCTGAGGCCGACACCCGCCGGGGCCCCTGCTCCTCTCCCCACACCTCCCAGCTCAGAGCTCCCTCCACCGATGGGGCGCGACGGGCCCAGTGACCAAACTGCAGGGGGGGGAGCTGGAGCGCATTCCCACGGTGGCAGCGGCGGCCGGGAATGACCACTCTCTGTCCAGACCACACTGGACACAGGCGGCCCTGTTCCCACTGACAAAGGTCGCTGTGTGGAGCCCTGGGTTTCTGTCTGTTGGTCCCTAATGAGCATCCTGTCCCCATCCCTGTCAGGTCTGGGCAGCGTGCCACATCTCCACAGAACAGCCTTTCTCCTGGCCCTGCTGGCCTCCAGCCCTGAACCCCGTGACGAACAAAGCCGGCAGGTCGCCCACCCGCCTCAGAGCGAGTTGGGGGAAACAGCCACCAGCCCCCACGGAGGCCAGGAAGAGGTCACACACAGGGGGAGCGACCGAGGGGCACATGGTGGGGGGCACAGAGAGGGGCGCCCCACCGCGTGTGTGTGCACCTGTACGTGCAAGCACGTGCGTCCTTGATGGTCAGTCAGAGGCTCTCTGCGTCTGCCCTGTCTGCCCCCCCAAACCATCCCCACTGGCCTCTCCCGGCCGTTGGTGCCGCCCCACGCACATCCCCAGTCCCAGGGGTCACTTACTGCTCTCTGAGCGGAAGTGCTGGAGGATGCGGGCCAGGGACCCACTGCTGGCCAGGTCGGCCAGGGCCCCGGGACAGCTGGGAATCAGGAGGGCGTGGTACCGGGCACCTGGGGGGAGACCACGGCAGTTCGGTCACAGACAGCGAGGACGCGGGCGGCTCGGTCACGGCGCTCCGCGGCAAGTGCGTCAGAAACAGAAGCAAGGGAGCGCTCTGGAGGCCACGAACCCCCCCGGGATCCCACACCTCGAGCCCCCAAGGCCCCTCACCATCAATGGACTCCAGCTTGGCGGGGCTCGCGTAGGCCTTGAGGCGGAAATCCTGCACCCAGCGGGCGTTGCTCTCGTTAACGTCCACGAAGTCTATGGTCCTCCCCTGCAGGAGCACCGAGAGGCAGACACCCCACTGTCGGTTCACAGGGACTTCAGAGGCTGACGAGAGCTCGGGGACAAAGGCACCGACAGCCCAGCCCCTCACCCCTCCTCGCCGCACCCCCCAGCCACCCCTTGCTGGCCCTCGTCTCCCACCTATAAGGTGGCAGCAACTGTCCCACTGGGGACGACAACAGAAACATGCCAAGTGACAGACACTCGAGGCATCGCTGTGACCCCTAAAGCCCACGCCAGAGAAAACTGGAGAACTGGTGAAGGTCCATACCACCCTCGCGCACGTGCACAGGCGCTGACCTACGACAAAAGGTCTCCTGCACCACAGTGGGGCCAGAGCTTGACGATGCCACCAAGGTCCGAGTCCTCAGCCCGGCCACCTCTCTCGGGGTCACGTCAACCTGAGGCTCCCTGCTCCTCCCTGAGACCAACAGCACTCCCCCGGCCTCACCCCCAAAAAGGTAGGAGCCCGTCCGTGCGTCTGGCTGGACTCACCCCAGGGGTGGCCACCTGCAGGTTGAAGGCGGCGCCAGCCAACGTGAAGCAGTGCAGGAAGGACTGGGCGGACACACCTGCAAGGTGAACACGGCTCTAAAAAGGCCACGAGGCTCTGGGGGCAGCACGAGGGGCAGCAGGGCACACACTCCCAGCTCCAGCCTGGAGTCTTCTCCTGGTCCCCCACCCCAATGGAGGACCCCCTCTCACAGCCCCAGCCCACAGGCCCCGCCCCCAAAGGACAGGCTCTCTCCCTGGCCTGGCTACTAAAGGCCTTTCCAGAAGGCAAACCCAAGTGCAAACCCAAGGGCATCGACTGAGCCCACGCCCCACTCCCCCTACATTCAGCCAGGGAGAGGCAACACTGAGCAAGCCCTATGTCCTGGGGGGTGGGCAAGGGTCAGCAGGACCCTCTTCACTCCCCTCGGGCAGGCCTCGCCCTCACTGAAGGACACGTGGCCTCTGCTCACCAGGCTCCCGGACCCTGCCCCCATCCCCAGTGCTGCTCACAGCCCTCTTCTGTCCACGTCTGGCCCACAAGATTCCTGGCTGCTGGGGCTGGAGCTATCTGCTTCTAGACGGGATTGGTGTGCACCCTTCCACCTTTACCCCAATCCCCGACCCCACCCCTAAACCTCTTCTCTATCTTTATTCGTCCTTTTGTACTAATACGTATCGAGTAGAGTGCACGCGCTGAGCAAAGACAGTACCCACAAATCATCCCCCAGACTTTGCCTGATGGTGCTCTTAGTTCCTTGAACACTGCTTCACCCCAGGGCCTCCTCAAGGGACTCTGGCGGGAACCTCATCCTGCCTACAGTGCCTGGTGGCCTGGTCAGAGCTGTGCCCCCACCCCCCGTCCTCAACAGCCCTTCCGCACCGCACAGCCAAGCTGGCCCAACGCCTCCTCACCCTCATCCACTCCGCAGCCACCTTTGGTTGTACCCCCCAACCTGCCTCTCCAGGACCGACCCCTTCCCCGTGTCTCCTCCCACCCTCAGTGTGGGCACAGCGCTCAGGGCCCCTGGGGCTCAGCACACAGTGACTCCACGACCTGCAATCCTCTCCCTCACCCTCTTGCGCCTCTAGAATACAAGGAGACCAGGCTCCAGAGCCAGACCCCAGGTCCCAACCCTGGGTCGCCACCTCCCCCACCACGTGACCAAGGGCTCATCACTTCCCTCCGACAAAGGAAGCACAGATGCTCAGGACAGTCAGCTGCCTCCCCGCCCGTCGGTTCGTTCCTTCCCTGCTGGCCCTGAGCGAGAATCTGCACGGAATCGCAGACCCACCAGCCCCGCTGTCCTGCTCGAGCCCCACGCCGGCCCCTCCTGGTGCCTTCACCACCTGGCGGGTCTGAGGGTTCTCTGCCCCCGCACATTTCCGGCCCCCAGAACCAAACTTCTCCAACCCCTCACCCTCCTGGGTGTGCGCAGGGCCAGCCAGCAGACAGGTGGGCACAGGCTCATGACCCACCTGCTCCGAAAGGCCCCGGCCCCCGGGCCTGCCGCCCCCCCACCCGGCCCCTCACAAACCCCCCGCTCCTCCCCACACTGAGGCCTGCCCGCCCCCGAGGCGGCACCTGCGGGCGCCAGCCCGGGACCCGCTCTCTTCCCACAGAAACGCCGGGGCGCGGGGCCCCCCTGCGGTCAGCCAGCGCCCCCGCGCCCGGGACACTGGCGACGCTCCCTCTCCACGGCGGGGCTTCCACCTGCCTCTCCGCCGGCGCCGCTGGGCGCCCGCCCGCCCTCGCGAGCCTCACCCTCGGCGGCGCCGCTGGCCACCAGCAGGCAGGCGGGCCGGCTCTGCAGCCGCTCGGACGCCATGGGTTCGGCCGGGGCCGGGGCGGCCTGCGCGTGCGTGAAGTGTACGTGCGTGTGCGCGCGCGGGCCGGGATCGCCGGTCACGTGTCGCGGCGCTTCGCTGCGGGGCCAATGCGGCGCCAGGCTCACGCGCCGTGCCTCCTCCCTCCCGGCCCCGCCCCCCAGCGCGCGTCAGGGGCGGAGTCCGCCCCGTGCGACTGCGCCTTGGGCCCGAGACCGCTCCAGCTCCGTGAGCTGGGCGGAGGGCGTCCGGGGGGCTCAGACCTTGGCCCCAGAGCGCGGGCTCTCTTCCCGGCGGGACCCCTCAGCGGCCCTGAGCACACCCCTGGCCCGGCCCCTGGACACAGTCAGGAACACGGTGCCTCCCTCGTCCCTTGGGGCAGGAGCGGGAACCGGGAAAGAAGACCCCTGCCCGTGGACGGAGGTCTGCGCCCCGTGGACGTGGGTCCCTCCCTGTGGACGAAGACCCCTCCCTGTACATCACGGTCTCTCCTCGTTGATGGAGGTCCCTCCCTGTAGGCGAAGGTTCCCCCCCCCCCCCCCAGCGGACCAGGGTCCCTTCCCGTGGATGATGGTCGCTGCCTCGTGGATTTGGACATTTAATACTTGATCACTGAGACTGAAGACATAACGTGGAATGCCAGGGGCAAAGCGCCCTGCCCAGTGGGGCTCATGTCTTGGGGGTGAGGGCTGGGATATGGATTCATAGAAGGTGACATTCGTTTGTTAGTGAGAAGAGCAGTGGAGTGGGCAGGCTAACAGGGAGAGGGGGTGGGGGCTGGGGTGGGAGCTCAGATGGGTAATAGGGGGGCACATCTGAGGAGCTGGATGAACCACTCACCTGGGGCACGGAGGGTGGGCCTGCAGTGGTGGGTCCTGGTGAGGGCAGGGTGGGAGTCTGGAGGCCAGGGAGGGGTGTGCAGGTGTCCATGGAAGCGGGGGCAGGATGGATGGGTTCTGCCTCACCAGGATGGTTGTGGGGAGACAGAGGTATCCAGGGTCACTGGGGCTCAATGAGTCCCTGGAGGAATGTGGGTATCACTTCCTGAGATGCTTCAGGGTGCTGAGTTTGGTGAGGAAATCTAGGATGTTGTTTGGCCAAGCTGCATTTGGAGCAGTGTTTCCATAGATTGTCTAGGAGGCAGTCGGATGGGCCATCAGCAGATTCCTGGGTGTTCTCTAAGGCCTGGGCTGGAGAGCAGGGAGGGGCTTGGGCGCAAGCTGATAGTTAAGAAAAGCAGCTTCACCCTTTGGCCCCACAGGCCACCTCCAGGACCCCCTGCTTCCAGGGTGGAGGGGCGGGCAGCAGGGTTCCCCCAAGGTCCTGCCTGCCTCTGCCCTGAGTAGGGAAACCTTGGTCATGGGTAAGAAATGCCAGAGTGGGTGAGTCTAGGCCAAGGTGCATCTCCTGGGCACCCCTCCTCCACCACCCCTGGCTCTGTCCTCTGCCTGGCTAAGCCCCACACTCCCAGGAGTCCTGACTAGCAGCGACACAGGACCTCAACCCCTGCAGGACCCTCCCTCCCGAGTGAGGCAGGAGCTAGGGCCTCCTGGCGCTGGCAGGGCCTCAGGACAGGGGACAAGGGACAGGAGCCGTGTTGGGTGGGTGAGGGACTTTGGATGGAAACCAACAGGCCTAAGGTCAGACCACAAGCTGGGCCTAGCCACATGAAGAGCTTCCCCGCCATGCACATTCGTGGGACCCAGGGGCTGGAGATGCCAGGCTGCAGCAGGGACCATGGGATCCTCCTGCTGGCACTGTCCCCCCCCACCCCCCACCCCCACCCCAGGGCAGCCCTAGCACCCACCTCCTCCTGCATCACAGGCTCATTAAGCCACTTTGGTCGTCTCCGTCGCTAAGAGGATGGAAAAGGAAGCCTGGCTGTGACACCGTGCAGCAAGGCTGTTGTATGCATGTGTGTGCACCAGCGTGCGCCCCACTGCACACCCCGGCCCTTGCACGATGGCTGCCGGCTGGACCCACCCACCCCAGCAGGCGGAGCACACCTAGTCCACGTCCCCCGTATGTGCGCTCTTGCTCTCGCACGTGTGCACGACCGTGACCCCAGTCCAGGGCGGCGTGCTTGGGCCCCTCAGCGGCTCCCAGCACAGGCACCTGTAAGGGTCTGGGTCCCCTGTGGCATGTGGAGTTGGGGTGGGCAGCCTGCATAGGGACAGGTGTGCTGATATGGGGCCTTGCCAACCAGGAGCCTCATTCCGGGTCTGGCAGCAGCCTGCCACTCGGTGTGTATCCCTGTGGACAGTAAGGACCTGGACAGAATGACGCCTGAGGCCCCGTCATGGTGGCTGGGGTGAGCCCGAGGTGGGGGTGCCCCCCAGGTGGGCTTGTGGTCTCTTGCCCTCTGCACACACCCAGCTGTGCTGGCTCATCTGCCTACTTCCTGAGTGGGTTCCCATTCCAGTGGGTCAGCCCCCCTGCCCCTTAGACCCCCTCACCTCCAGCAGGCGAGGAGAGGGTGCTACTCAGGTCCTGCTTTGGGCGTGATTGGGGCTGCTGCAGAGGGAAAGACTGGCAGGTAACCCTCCCAGGAGTGGAGCACAGGAGGGCCTCGGCTGACCAGACGGGTCTGCAGCCAGTGGCCCACATCTGGATGACTGTCTCCTAGGAAGGATCCAGGCCCAAGGGGAAGGGCCGCCCCCTCTAGGGCCCCGTGGAGGGGGCACCTCCCATTTCCATCCTGCTGAGCCTCTTCCCTAGGCCTTATGCCCAGACATAAGATCTCGGGGTGTGGGGCTTGTGGGCGTGGAGTTCTGTGGCATCATCTACAAGCTGTTTGGGAACCTCATCCTCCAATAGTGACTGCTCAGGTGGGGCAGGTAAGGTTGGAGGGGTGCTTGGGGACTGAGCACAGAGGCTCTGCTGGAGGTGTAGGGATGCCCTTGAACCCGGGGTTTTGCTTTTTGTTCAGGGATCCTGAAACACAAGGTGCAGGGATCACATGACCTGTCATCACGCACCAGGAAAACATTTTGTCGTTTCGTTCCTGTCCGTGGAAATTGCCCCAGATGGAGGAAGGGTGGGTGCGTGAGGAGCCATTCCTGGAGGACCTTCCAGCAGGCGGGCTGACCGATGCCTCAGGACCTCCAGTCTCCCCTCCTTCCTTCCTTGGCAACTTCCTCATTCTCAGAGCATGTCTGAGCCTTGTCCTGGGTGCCTTTGCACCGGCTAGGCCTCCCTTTGAAATGCTGGAGTTCCTCTTTGTCTGTCAGACTCCTAACTGTCCCTCAAAGCCCATGGGCACCAGATGCACCGTTTGCCCAGCACTCCCCTCCTGAGAACACCCTCCAAACTTACAAGCCCCCCTCGCCCCCCACCCTCATTAGCTCAGCCCAACCACTGGGTGGATCTCAGGAGACTTGGGACTGGCCTCTCTCTCAGGGCGGGTGTGTCATGGGCAGCCCTGCCGGCCAGGCCGCCCACCAGGTGACTCATGTCTCTGGCCCCAGATGCACCCCTCTTCCCAGCTGGGCTCGGACCCCTCAGCTCCTGGTTTTTCTTTGGCTGAGGCTGGGCCGGGTGGGGTCTGGAGACTTAGACCCCAGGCACTTGTGAGTCCTGCAGGCCCTGAACCAGACAGCAGGGGGTGGCAAATGGCAGCCCCTAGGGCACGGGGAGCTGCTGAGGCCAGGGCAGTGGGCTGGGAGCACAGGATCCCTTCACCTAGTGTAGAGCTCAGTGGTGCTGTTGACAGGGTGGGAGTAGCTGGTTCCCCACCCACCCCGGGGCCGGCAGAGTGTGGCTGGAAGATGTCAGACAAGTGGGCAGTTTGGTGGCCTGGAGTGGGGTGATGTGACAGGCAGGCTGCGTGTCCTGCCCAGGACATTAGGACAGGGATCAGCGGGTGGATGGGAGGACCCAGCGGAGAGTCTGAATGGGGGTCCCCTCAAACACCTCCAGGTACCACCGAAGTGGGGGGAGGCAGCTGCCGGCTTACACTCATCCTTTGTTCCCAGATGGGTCCCAGGGACATCACCCGAGCGTTCTCTGCAGCAGCCCGAGGGGAAGCTGCTCTCCTGGCGACAGTCCCCCGCTGTGCTGCAGCCACCAGGCAGGCGGCACAGCCCCTCACCCTGCGCGGCAATCCTGACAGCCCTCGCCAGCCCTGCCTTGGCCAAAACACCAGACAGAAATGTGCAGGCGCACTGGGACCCAGGAGCCTCTGCCAGTGTGGCCCTGGGACCAAGTGTGAGGTCAGGGGCCGCTGGGCCAGGGCAGGCCCCGAAGACCAAGCCCCAGAAGTCAGGGAGGACTGACCCCGGCGACTCGGGGGCAGTGAGATTGCCACCGTGCCTGGTCAGTCTGCCCCAACCAAGGAAGAGAGGATCTACAGGACCCCACTTGGCCCCTTGCCTATATCTGGGGAGGGCAGGGTCCTGAGACAGTGACCAGCTCTACCCCCTGGTCACACCAAGAACACCTGCCAGGATGGGAGTTCCCCAAAGAGGAGTTTCCCGCTCTTGGGGGAGGAAGGGGTGCTAGAGGGGAAAACAAAGTGGACACACACGCACGTCGCCTGCGTCCTCACAACCTGCTCACACGTGCCCTGCGAAGCCCACACGTGACACCACGCGGCATGGCCGTAGGGAGACCTTAGCTGCGGCAGAAAAGGCTCAGCAAACGGGCTGAGACTCTAGGTCTCCGGGGAGCCCCTGTGGCGCGGGGAGGGGGGCAGGGTCTCCGTCTGGCAGCATCCAGCCAGTGGACGCCTCTGTCCAGGAGACGATGCTCGCACCTGAGTTTTTCTAATGTCCTTGTAAGTGTGACTTAGATTTAGAGCATGTACATTTTTAAAGTTTTTATTTTTTACGTGGTCTCTACAACCCAATGTGGGGCTCAAACTCACAACCCCTGGATCAAGAGTCTCATGCTTTACTGACTGAGCCAGCCAGCCGCCCCTGGTGTATGTACTTTTTTTATATGTGAATATATATATTTAAAATACTTATTTGTGAGAGAGAGCATGAGTGGGGGAGAAGCAGAGAGGGGCACAGGTGAGCTGATGCAGGCTCCATGCCGTCAGCACAGAGCCCGACTCGGGGCTCAAACTCACGAACCACGGGATCATGACCTGAGCGGAAGTCAGACGTTCAAGCGCCTGAGCCACCCAGGCGCCCCTGTGTGTACTTTTTCATACACGGTACTTCTTTTAGACCTTAAAAGTAGTTCTGTAGTAACAATAATTTCAGCCAGCCCTGATTATCCCTCAGAGTTTGCCTCATTTTGGAAAGGTCCCTACATTGCTGAGTTGCGGACGCAACAAGACAGAAACTGGGCGTCAGAACCCCACATGGGGCCCGCCGGACCTCGGCTAACTTATTCTAACATTCCCAGGGAAGCGACTCCAGTAACAGAGCATGTGGGGAAATCAGAAATAAAGAAACAGGAGATTATTACCGAGTGATGTCACAAAGCTACACCAACAGGTAGCGGGCAGGCATTGGCTGAGCCAGGCTCGGAACAGGCCTTGACTGTGCTGACCGGTGACAGCCAGAGGTGGTGTCATTGACGTGACAGGGACCACCCTGTGCTCCGTCGGATCTGCTGATGGAAGGGAAGTAACTGGATTTCCAGCTGACTCCACACACAAAACCCGAGGTCCAGGCAGATTAAAACATGACACTTTTGAAAACATTTATTCATATCTGAGAGAGAGGGAGACACAGAATCCAAAGCAGGATCCAGGCTCTGAGCTGTCAGCACAGAGCGGACGGACATGGGGCTCAAACCCACGAACCGTGAGACCATGACCTGAGCCGAAGTCATACCCTTCACTGGCTGAGCCACCCAGGCGCCCCGAGAAATGGCATTTACTAAACACCAGCAAATGCCGAGAATATTAGCGGGCGATAAGCAAGTGTCCTTCCTCCTGACCGAGATCCGCGAGCACATGCGCTGAAGGGAACAGTGGTTACGAGGGATCGACTCAGGCTGCAGAAGCTCTGCACTCAGGAGACCCAGCCAGAGGTAAGCCGGCCGCCGAGTAAAGACGTTTGCAGTGTGGCACAGGCTTCGTCCGCAACACACCTACAGAAGTCCCCCAGGCAGATGAGAGGAAGGCGTTCCATGGACCAGAAAAACGGGCCAACGGCGCCAACAGGAAAAATCACACAAGGGGAGACCCAAGTGGCCAAGGACTTTGTGACGAGGAGTACGTCAGATCAGTGCCGATAGAAGCCACCAGAAGAGGGCAGTTTGCCTCATTTGGGCTGGAGCGTTTCACCCCACCCCCGGTCGCGGTGGACAGGGGAGCAGTGCTGTCACGGCCGGCCCCCAGTCACCAGACGGAGCGGCGGGGTTCAAGACGCACCCCGCCCCCCTCCCCCGTGACCCAGCGGTCCCGCTGCCGCCTCGCATCCAAGACAAGAGGCTGCGGGGCCTTGCAGAGGTCTGTGCGCGGCCACATTCAGAGCAGCGTTAACTCACGGCAGCGAGAAGGTGGAAGCGACGCCGCGTCCACCGACGGCGAATGGCTGGACGCGGTCCGTCGGCACCCAGGACTGTCGCTCGGCCCTGACGAGGACGGAGGCTCTGCCACCTGCCACCACGTGGATGGACCCGGGGGGACGTGATGCTCACGTGTGATCCCCTCACACGAGGCCCCTGGAGTCTCCAGATTCCCGGAGACGGAGAGCGGATGGTGGGCGCCCAGGCTGGGGGAGGGGCCGGGGTCCGTGTTTCACGGGGACGGAGCTTCCGTTTGGGAAGATGGAAAGTTCTGGAGATGGAGGGTGGGGACGGCCGCACAACAGCATGAACGTGCTCAGTGCCCCTGATCTGCGTGCTTGGAGTCGATGAAGACGGTACTTTTTAGGGGCACCTGGGTGGCTCAGTCGGTGAAGCGATGACTCTTGGTTTCAGCTCAGGTCATGATCTCACGGTTCGTGGGTTCGAGCCCCTGAGTCGGGCTCTGCCCTGACAGTGCGGAGCCTGCCTGGGATTCTCTCTCTCCCTCTGTCTCTGCCCCTTCTCCTGCTGTCGCGCTCTCTCAAGGTAGACACTTAAACAAAAGAGTTGGTACCTTTTATGTTACGTGAATCACACACACGTCCCACCCCAGGACACATGGGACAAGGGGAGTTACAAGGATTTTCGTCTCTGCTGTGTCTGAAGTCGCCAACGTTTGGAAACCACCTGAGCGTGCTGTGAACCGGCGAATCCGATGGGCAGCCTCGGGGGGATATGTGTGTCAAAGGCCAAGCCCTGGACTCCGGACTCGTCCCCACGGTCGCCTCTGCTCGTTGCAAAAATCCTCTAAAATATCAGAGGGGTTTGTCTGTTTTTAAGGAGCAAGCCACAGAGTGGAGAAAATGGCAGCGGGGACTGGACGGCAGACGGGTGGCGGGTGTCCCCGCGTGGCCGGAGGGCAGCCAGGGCGCCCTCGGGCCGCCGGGCAGGAGGCCGGACCTCTGGGCAGTGTCCACCCCGCAGGCGCCCCCATGTGGCCGGGTAGCCGGAGCAGCCAGGTCAGAAGGAGGTTCCTGGACCCGGAGGGGGCGTGTCCGGGCGAGGCCGTCAGGTCTGTTTTGGATGTTTTCACTCCGAGGAAGCTTTCAGGGCCTGTCTGGGCCTGAGGAGCAGACACCCAGATGGGGTGCGCACCCTGGGAGGGCGGGCATGCCAGCTCCACGAGGCTGGGGGCAGGAGGGGCCCAAGGTGGCAGACCCCCGGGAGCACTTCTGGGGCCCGTGACACCTAGCTCCCTCAGCCCACGCGCCTGCAGCCTTGCCCACAGCCGGGGTCAGTCCAGTGGGACGTCTGGCCAGAGTGGGCTCAGGGAGCTGTGGGCAGCGGGGCTGTAAGAAGGGGAAAGCCCACCTCCACGGTGTCCTCTGTGCCCCCCGCAGACGGGGAGCTCACTGCAGAGAGTGGCGGAGAAAGCACCCCCCACCGGCCCCGTTGGCCAGAGGGTCAGCCTGGGGAGCAAGGTCCCCCTGCCGCATCCCGTGTCCTCGCTGTTCCAGTCGCAGCCCTGCCCTGTGCACCGTGGCTGGCAGCCCAGGCCTGCGGGCAGGAGCCCATCTAGGGTCAGGGCGGGCAGCGAGGCCTGGCTGTGTGTGCCCGAGGTGGGGCAGGGCCCAGGATCAGAGGCATAGGGGTGGCAGGAGGGGCCGGGGAGGGCCACCTGAAGCTCCCCATTCCTCCCTGGAAAGCCTGCTGGTGTGGATGTGACCACCCCCCACCCCGGACCGGAAGCCTTCCCCGGCCCCATGTAGGTGAGGACACCAGCCCAGCCATTGAACAATACAGTTTATTTCAGACTTGGCCTCCACTCAGGCCCGGGGTTCCTGTGGTTGGCTGGCCAGGCAAGGACACGTCGGGCTCCCGCAGTGCCCAGGGCCACCCTCCAGAGCCTGCCCACTGTCCCCGTGCCAGGGGCCAAGCTGGGACCAGATGTGCTAAGGAGGGGCTGCACAGCAGTGTCCCTGCAGGCACAGAGGGGCGATGGACGTGGGTGCTGATCACCCACCAAGCAGCTCTATTCTACCTGTGTTATTGCATGTATACGCTTGTTAGAATCAAAGGGTGCTGGGAGAGGCGGGAGGGACCCCTCCATGCGCCCCCATCCCCGTCCTCCCCGCCAGGCTCCCAGCTGGCCCCAGGACAAGGAGGAGGCTCAGGGCAGGAAGTGAGGCGGTCCCAGCCTCGGGGGCTCCCCTGGAGCACAAGCCGGGTGAAGTATGGGAGCCCCCCTCCCCAGACCGGCCTTTGGGCTGTGTGTCCACCCAGCCAGGGTTCAGGTGATGGGCAGGGGTGGCATAGAAGGTCTGCCCCTGTGACTACTTGACTCAGGGCAGCCCCACTACTCCGGCCCTGCCCAGGTGGAACCCCCCCCCCCCCAACCCTGCCCAGCTACAAAGGGCAGAAATGGGCTCCCACTGCACCGGCTCCGCCCAGATGGACCTCCCCCAACCTTGTCCAGCTACAAACAAAGAGCAGAAATGGGGAGAGTGAAACAGCCGTACCCTTTAATGTCTCCACACGGGCTGGGCCCTTGCCAGGGCCCGTCCCAGACCCCTACCCGGCCCTGGGGCCTCTCGGCACAAGCTGGCGCACATGAGTGGGTCCGCTGTGGACGCACCTGCCCAGAGGCGGTGGGCCACACTCACAGTCCACTCTTTCCACTGCCCCCGGCCAAGACCCCTGCCCCAAGCTGGAGCTCTGTCTTGTGTTCCTCAGTAAACTCTGGAGCCTGGGCTCCTTCCGCCCCAGAGATGGGGAAGGGAAAGTGCTGGGGGGCCGGTGAGGGGGCCTGGTTTCCATTGCTCGCCTGTCCAGCTCTCTCCCTCTGCGTGTATGTGGGGGTAAACGCGTATATATATGTATATCACGTATGTACGTATGTATACGTAGCTGTGTGTGAGCTCGGCATGCACTACATTCCTGAGGTCTGTACAGGAAGTGGCTGGGCCCCCACCTGGGCACCAGCCATCATTTTTTCCGGGCCAGGAAGGCCACGCCAAGAATTAGGGCTGCGGCTGCCACAGCCACACCCCCAGCCACCAGGAACGGGGTCAAGTTCTCAAAGGGGCAAGGGCCTCGGCCCCCTGAGCCCCCGCTGGGGGCTTCGTCCTCCTCAGCGCCGTCCCCGGGGCCCTTGGGCTCGGGGGTTGCATCCGGGCTGCTGGGGGCTGCAGGGGCCGGCTTCAGGTTGCTGTGGTTATTGAGAAGCGTAGGGTCTGCCTTGGCAGGGGTCTTCTTGGCAGTCGGTGGTGTGGGGGCCGCTGGAGGCTCCTGCTTCTCTGCCTGAGCCTCCTTCTTCCCAGGTTTAGCCGAGGGAGCTTTGCCATCCACAGCTGGCGGGGCCCTGGCCTCAGCAGCGGCCTGGGGAGCCTTGGTGTCGGGCTTGGGGCTACTGGTCGACTTCCCTCTGGACTCCATGGCGGGTGGTGCTGGCAGGCTTCGTGGGGTGTGCGCGAACAGGCAGGTAGCTGGACCACAGCGGCTCAGGACAGCTCGCTCCTGGGCATTATCTAGGCCTGGAGAGAGAGACAATGAGGCTGTGGCCAGAGACTCAGCCCTCCCGTTCAGCCCCCACCACCTTGCCCCCCTAGAGACCCTGTCCAGTTCTCCGGACCAACCCCCAGCTCTGGATGCTTGCTCTCCATCTCCCCCCGACCACTCCCTGAGAAGCCCCTCCAACCACACAGGCAGAGCCTCTGGGCCCTGAACAGGCTGGGGGTGCCGGAGGAGACCGGCCAGAGACCTCAGTTTCCTCCTTTGCAAAATGGTCCTGCCCATACACGTGCTGTTTCCATCTGACGCCAGGGTAGGGAGGCCCTTGATGGGGAAGTGAGACCCCGCCCGGCCCCGAGGAGGGTATGTGGTCAAAGTAGGGCATGGCAGCTAGGGTGCGCCTGGGGCAGAACCAACCAGATACCGTCTCAGGAAGACTGGGTCCAAGTAGAGAGGGGGCAGGGCAGGAATCCAGAGTCTGGGCTCTCTGGTGCCAGCAGGGTGGGTGTGGGCCCAAGGCTGCCACAGCAGGGATGCAACACACCTGAGGTGTCTCCCCAGGAGGCTGGAGAAGCCAGTCAGACAGGCAGTGACAGGCCTGTGCCTCCTGGAAGGCATCCGCCCCTCCCCAGCCCCTGGTACCCACCCCAAGGACAGCTTCGCCTGCTCCAGTTCAAGGGCAGGGAGTCCTTCCCGAGTCTGAGGCTGTGCCTGCCTCTAGGGCAAGGGGGGCGGTTTCCTGGTGTGAGCCTGGAGTGGACAGACCACGTCAGTCAGTCCCAGCGCCCTCAAATCTGGGCCAGGGCAGAGCATCGGGGCTCGGGGCTGTAGGAGAGGCCTGGCCCAGACCCTCAGTGTTTGAGTTGGGGGTACCGGGGACACTGGGCTGGGCCCGAGTCCGCTCTCCCCAAAGACCCGGACACCAGCCGTCTGCCTCTCCTCCGTGAGGATTAGAACCCCCCAGCCCCTCCTCCCGCCTCCACCCCCACCTGCACGGGGAGAGGGCGCCCACTGGGAAGCAGCAGCCCAGGTTTTCCACCCAGGCCAGGCACACTAACCACACCTGAAGGTCACCTGTAGGTCACAGCATGATGGGGGTGTCCCGAGAGCAGCCCAGCTGCTGGCCCACTTCCCAGGGAGCTCCAGCGGCCCCGCAAGCCCTGCTGTTCTGGATGGGCATCCAGCTGCTAGGCGCCAAGTTTGCAAAGGGCAGGTGGTCTGCCTCCCCCCCACACCCCGTTATTTTTGTCTCACACTGACGTCACCCCCCTCCCCCTCCCAGGAGCCGCCGGGCTGGAGCGAGCCAGGGGGCCCGCACGCGCCCCCAGTGACCTTCAAGGCGAGAGCCCGCGATCCACCCCGCGGGGCCGCCCCGGCCCCAGAGACCCCAGTGCCTTACGCTGCTGCTCCCGGTGCTCCCACCTCGGCGCTGCGCGCTCTCCGCGGGACCAGGGCTGGCGGCGGGCGGGCGGCGGCTGCGGCTGCGGCTGCGGGGACTGGGAGTTTCCCACAATGCACTGCTCTCAGCGCAGCGAGCCGAGGGGGCGGGGGCTACCTCGCCGCCGGCTCCACCCGCCCGCAGCCACCCGGGGGCCCCCAAACCCAGCTCCGCCTTTGATCCCTAAGGCGGCTTGCAGTCAGGAAAGCAAGGGGTGGACGCTGCCCTTCCCGCACCCCCGACCCAGCCAGAGCAGGAGTCCGGTGATTAGCCCAGGCCCGGTGCCGGTCAGCGGGTGGGCGGACGGAAGGTCTGCAGAAGGGAGGCCAGTCCCAAAGAGAAGGCTGCCCTCCCCCAGTCGGTTCCAACAGATCTCAGAGAAGAGGGTATCTACTTAGAATATTTATTTATCTTCTTACAGGACAAGACACAAAAAGTTACAACTTCTTAAATCTCTTCAAAAGAAAAAAATATAATTCTGTAAGCAGCAGCAGCAGCTTCCAAGGTACAGATGTGGTGGGAGAGGGCAGCTCCCAGGAACAACCGTGAACTCGGTGGGGGGGGCCCAGGCCTGAGCCCCAGGTAGTGTCACTGGGAAGGGGCCTCCGGGGAGGGAGCCCGGGTGGGGGTACACAGCACCAGCACATCAGGATCAATCACCAACACAATCACGTGGCCTGGGGTGGGGCGGAGCAGGGGTGGGGGGCAGGCCGGCTTCAATTCACAACATCAATGAAAGAGGGGGGTCTCGGGAGGGCAGAAGTTCTGGAGTGTGGTCAGGGGCCTTAAGAAGAGGCCCAGAGAGTAGGGTGGGCCCTGGGAGGGCTGAGGGGGCATGTACTGCCCCCAGAAATAAAGTGGGTACCCCCAGGCTCCTACTGGTCCTCATGCCTGCCCTCCCCACTGGCCAATCCCAGACCCAGGGTGGGGGGCAGGGGGGTGTCTCTGAAGAGGGGTCTGCTGAGAGGCAACAAGAACCAGGCTGGAAAAATAAATGCCTGGATGGGGTCAGAGGGGAGCCTAGAGCACACGGCACAAACACGCACACATTGCCTGGCCACGTGGGTAAGGCCGGCGGCCCTGCCACAGCCCCGTCTCTGAGAGGCCAGGCCGGTTGAGGGCTGGTGGACACGATCTGCCCCCCAGAACATTCTCACATGCACACAGACCTTATACACCATGGGTCCCCAGCCTGGGGTGGGGGTAGAGAGGCCCCACCGGGAGGGATGCTGGGTCCCACGGTAGAGTAGGGGGGCTTGCCCTGGGAGTCAGAACCCAGTGACCCCCCTGCACCTGGGACTCCTGGCTCAATATGGGGGGCAGGAGACCTCCTGCAAGGCTGGCTGGGGGGCAATGTGGAGTCCGGGCTGAGGCGAGAAGGGCGACGGCAAGGGGAGGCTGGACGGACGGACACAAGGATGGACAGAGCACTTGTGCTCAGCAAGTTAATAAATAGGTTTGTGCGGGGTCCCCTTTGTAGACTAGGGGCCAAGCCTCGGGGACGAGAGCTGGTAGACTGGAGGGTAGGGTCCCGCTTGCCCAGCCCAGGCCTGGGGGCCCCAGCCCAGAGACCAGCTCTGTCCCTGGGGGTGTTCAGGCCGGGGCGGAGCTGTGGCGGGGGCTGGCTCCAGGAATGTAAAGATTTCTGCGCTTTCTACATAAATACGACGTTGATCCCAATGGTCGTGCAGGCAGGACCCCTCGGGGGCCCCTGTGTGCACCACCCACGTGGACCCTGTGCCCCTCCTCTGCTTCCCCCCCATCCATGTGCGGAGAGGCAGACGGAGACTTCCTCTCGCTCAGTCCTGGGCAGGCCACCCGGCTCCGGCCCCGCTCTGGTCCCACGCGGCTGGAGGGCATGGGTGGCCTCCGGGCTCAGTGCTGGGGTGGCTGCAGCAGCCCCAGCAGGGTCTCGGCGATGCCCAGGAAGTAGACTACTTGAGCGATGCCGAACAGCGGGGCGATGACCAGGGCACGGCAGTAGGCACCCTTCAGGAAGGCCGAGGGGCCCTCGTGCCTCAGGATCTTCCTGTGGGGGACAGGGCGGTCAGGGCTGGGGCCGGCCCACCCCCTACCCCACCCCCACGGGGCCTTCCCACCTGGCACAGTCCAGGAACCCAGTGTAGGTGTCCTCGTTGACTCCGCGCTGCAGGGACTGGAGTCTGGTCTTCACCACTGCGGGGCGGGCGGGGGGAGAGGCGGGTCGTGCGGATCAGCGTGGGGCCCTGCCCACCACCCACCCCGCCCCTGGGCCTGCATCCCCAGCTGTGGCCCCGGCACTGACCGTCACAGGGGTTGACAGCCACGGCAGCCGTGCTCCCAGCCACACAGCCAGCCAGGAAGGACACGTAGAAAGGAGACTTCTCCGCGGACGCCGGACGGCCCAGCTGGTTCAGGTTGGCAAAGAGGGGGAAGTAGACGATGGAGAAGGGGACGTCCCTGTGGGGGGGGGGGGAGGGAGGGACGCTGGTGACCTGCGGGTGTGCGGTGGCCAGGCCTCCCTCCTTCCTCCCCTGACCCTCACCGTCCCCCCACCACCGACCTGAGCAGTGTGGCCCCCAGTCCCTTGTAGAGGCCGGCGATGCCCCGGCTCCGAAGCAGGTCCCGGGTCAGCTGGGTGGCTGTGGGCCGGGGGGTGGCCGTGGCCTCCACGGAGGGCTGGGCGCCCCCTTGGGCCGACAGCTGGGCCTGGGCAGCCAGTATCTTCTTCTGGGCGGCTGGGGAGAGAAGGGATGGGCCTGCTTGCGAGGGGGGGTGGGGCGCCGGGAGCGGGGCCCTGGCTGTTGCCCCCGTCCCAGCTCTGCGTCCCCGCCCTGCACCCTCACCGAGGCGGCCGGCGTCCTGAAGCTGGATCTTCAGCATCTCCATGGGGGTGGTCACAATCACCTGGCAGGTGCCAGCTCCACAGCCCGCCAGCATCTCCTTAAACAGGGTCAGCTTCTGCCTGCAGGGAAGGAGTAAGGCCCACGGCGCAGAAGCTGAAGCCCCTGCCTCCCTGGGGGTGAAGGGTACAGGGAGTGGGAGAGGCGGACGCAGTCCCGTGGGGGTACAGCGCCCTCCAGCCCTGGCACCGAGCCCAACAGACAGATGGCCCCACGAGCAGGGCCTGGGGAGGCGGGAGGACCGTTCTCACGCACGCAGCCCTGGGAAAGCTGGGGGTCTCAAGTACCCAACGGGCCACCCTTTCGGTCCCACCCTTGGGTGACAGGGGAGCTGGTCAGCACCTCCCAAATCCCACCCCGCAAGGGGCAGTTCATAGTGGCCGGGGGCCAAGACCACTGGGGCCTAAGCACCACTGACTCAGCATCCGCTTCCCTCCCTGGGCAGGAGGCGGAGAGGGAGTCAAGGTGAGGGGTACAGGAGGGCAGAGCTTTTGTCCTTTGTCAGGAGACACACACCCCTCCCCCTCACAACCTTGGCCCCCAGCCCCTCACCCGTCCTTGGAGAGCTGATATCGAAAGAAGTCGTTGGCGGCCAGCTTGATGGCCTTCTCCGGGGTGACGAGGGTCAGGTTCACGGCGGCTCCTGTGGGGTTGGGGAGGCTCTCAGCCAGCACTAGCCTCCCAGCTGGCAGAGCCCTGCCCCCGTCACTCCTTGGCCCGTTTCTCCTGCCCTCTCACCCACATTGGTGCCAGGCGGGGCAGGACCGGGCAGGGACAGGGGCAGTGCCTCCTCCAGGCTCTCTTCTCCCCCTCCCAGAGGAGCACCTCCCCTGGAGGACGGGGTGCTCACGCTGCCGGGGCCAGGGCTGCTGGGGAGGCAGCGGCGAGCCCCTTGAACGGCGTCTGGGCAGATCCAGGCCTGAGGATTGTCTCCTAATCGGCTTTGCAGCAGCACCCCCACCCCCTCCCGTCTCCCGGCACAGATGGAGCCCCACCTGCCCAGAAGACGAGGGACAAGGCTGCAGCCACCATGGTAGAGACACCGTGTCCTGCCATGCTGGCAGGCAGTGGGGGTGGGGGCGATGCCACAGAGGACTGCCCTCCCCGCGGGTCCCACCCTGTGTCGTTGGCCCAGCACCCAGACCCCCGTGGGTCACGTCCACACCCACACACCTGGCCCAAGCGTGCCGCCCTGCCTGGTGCTGCCACCTGCCTCCCAGCTCCTACAGCCGGGCCCCTCTACCCACGCCTGCCCCACCCCCGGCCTCACCTCGGTACATGCCAAAGTAGCCCTCCGAGCGGACGGTCTTGATGAGGCAGTCAGACCTGCGGCCAAGGGGAGGGGGTGAGCTGGGGACCAGCAACAGAGCTCCCCAGGCCTGCCCTGCCCTCAGTTTCCCCTTTTGTGGAACAGGGTGAGGGAGGCAGGAGCGGGGCTTAGGAGTCTGAGCCTCACCGCACTGCCCCCCCCCCCCCGCCCCCGCAGCCTCACGAACCCCCCCCCCCCGCACACTCACATGCTGCTGTACACGCGCTGGCCATTCTGCTGGTTCTGCAGCCTGGTCTTGGCCAGGTCGATGGGGAACACGCAGGTGACCCCGATCAGCCCGGCGATGCCGCCATTGATGAGCTTGGCTGGCAGACTGAGAACAGAGGGAGCGTCAGGAGAGTGGCCTCCCCGGCCATAGGTCAGGACACACGGGGTAGGGTGGAGCCAAGACCAAAGGCAGGGTCGCGTTCTGACCTGATCTGCTTATCAGCCATTTAACTGAGCGCGCCCAGGTAGGAGCCGGAGAGGTGGACGGTGGAAGACGGATGGACGAGGTAGAGGCGGCAGAGGGTGGGCGGGACAGAGGGGGAGGGGCGGTCCTCCACTTTCTGGGGAATTTCAAAACCACCACTTCTCTTCTAGAAGAGGGTGAGGAATCAGCAGAGGGAGGAACAGACCACACAGAGGCACATCAGGGAAGTAAGCTTCCCCCCCAGGCGCCCTCCCCAGCTCTCGTGCCGGGTCACCAAGCCCCTCACCCACCCGTGGCCCCATCTCTAGGGCCACCTGCTCTCCCCGCAGCCACCCCCCTGCCTGTGAGTCCTCCCAGCTGGCCTCGCTCACGCTCACACACACTCACGTGCACACTGAACACACACGTGAGCGCACTCTGCCTTTAAAGGGCCAGGCGCCTCTCCGGGAGTCAATTTCCCGGCCGGCCGGGCGTCTCAGCCCTGGACTGCGGGTGACCCCCTCATCCTTGAGCAGCGGCGGCTGGTGCCTGCCCTCTTCGGGATGGGGCTGGAGGCGCCGAGGAGCCCCCCAGCCCGAGCTCAGCTCACAGCTACCCAGGTAGATGACACCACGCCAGGAGCCGGCTCCACTGCCGTGGCTCCTCTAGGACAGACCCCTCCCCGCGGACAAGCACCATGCTCACCCACCCCAGCCCTGCACCCACCCTCCTGTCCACCCTTCCCAGGAATCTCTCTCCCAGACACACGGACGGACACACACACACACACACACACACACACACACACACAGACCGGGGCTTCGGAAGCTTCAGGGGTGTTTGGGGCACAGGCTAGGGGGCAGCTGGGAGGGGATGGCTGGCTCTCTGAGGCTCGATGTGGTTGGTTCCCCCATCCACCCTAGGGGTTGGAGGAGACAGGGCCCCTCTCACTAGGCGCAGGGCAGGAAAGCCAGAGCCGAGCTCAGGAGCCTCCTGTCGGGGGCCCCCCAGAGTCCTGGGGCCGGCCCCGCTGCCTCTGCCGGGGGCCCCCACCCGCAGCACTGCCGCCCAGGGTCACAAGGCTGGCTCACACCCGTGGTCCCTCTGAGGACTGGTGACCTTCACCTCGGCTTTCCCAGGCCAGCCATCCCCCGTGTCCCCGACCCTCCAGCCCCATCACCTCCGAAGCCCCCAGTCCCGCTCACCCCGAGGACGGCACTCAGCTCCTCCAGGACTCCAGCCCGCGGGGCTCACAGAGGAGATCCAGTGGCCGAGGGAGGTGCCGGCGGCACGGATTGGCCGCTGGGCGGGGCGGGGCCGGCCTTGGGGGGGCGACTTTCTCTTTCACTTTGGGCGCGCCTAGGCTCCCCGCAGCCCTGGGAGAAGGGATGGGAAGGGGTGTGACGGCTTCGGAGAGGCAGGGCCAGCCTCAGAGATTTGATCGGCCCAAGGGGCGGTGGGCCTGACTCAGGCCGACCCGGCCAAGCCAAGCCAGCTGCCCATGGCTGCCGCGACCCCAGCTGCCCAGTGGCTTTCCGTCTGCAGCCCACAGGCTGGATTTGTCTAGGACTCCGGGACCCAGAGAATGGGGCGCTCTCTGGGCCCAGGCACCCTGGGCACAGATATGGAGAATATCTGGTCCCTAGGGGGGTGGGGGGAGGACTCTGTGCCCACTCCTCTTTGTGAAACTTGTGTGTATGTTGGATGAAGACACGTTTCGTGGAAACCTCACCCTAGGGCACAGGAAGACGAACCTGTTTACTAAAAACACCAGAGAAGGGGTGGCTAGGTCTCCAGAGGCCACTGGCTGCCGCCCATAGGACCACTCACCTGCCAGGTCCAGAGGGCATGAGGACTGGCACTCCCAGAGCCCTCTGCCCTGCTAAGGGCCCCCGACGCACACGCCCAGGGCCTCAGTCCTCAGGACCTGCTTCCCCAGGCCCTATCCTACAGATAAGGGTGTGACCTCTGAACTTCAGCCTGACCTTTCCCTCCCCACCCCCACCCCACCCCGCCACGTATAGGCTGGCCACAGCCAGCTCTCTGCCGCCCTAGGCTGTCAGGGGCAGGGTCCGGGTTCTCCCTCTGGTCTCCCAGAGGTCTACCCCTGCCCTCTGGGGAACTGAGTGAGCCCTGCCTCCTGGAGCATCACCAGATCCCACCTCCCATCCAAGGGAAGGGACACCTGGGTGACGGGGGTCCCGAAGTCAGACAGACCGTCAAGATGAGGAGGGGAGCAACGAGGCAGGCCCAGAGATCCCAAGCCTGAGAAGAGAGTGAGTCCTGGGGCCCCACATCATAAGCCACAGGCTGCAGAATGGAACAGGGAAGACGGTCGCTGGACCGACAGCCGTGACATGGAGGGGCTCTGCCTGGGGAGACTGGCCAGGGGTCCAGTGGACCCGAAACCCCCTCTGTCCGTCCTCACTCCGTGGTTCCCACCCCTGCTTATGAGACAGCTGCGGAAGGCCTTCCCTCTGCCCCTCTTGTTGCCACAGAAACCCGGCCTCCAGAGCCAGGCCTGAGGCCCAGGGCTGTCCGTCCTCACTGTCCCCTTCTCCACTTGTGCGGCCAGGTAAACTAAGGACCTGAGCAGGCTGGGGCCGGTGCTGCCCACAGAGACCATTCACGGGATGATTCCGCTACTTCCAGACCCACCCGGGGAGAAAATCTCCCACCAGGGAAGCCGCGGAGCTCCCCTACCCCCACGAAAGGCGATGGGGGTGATGCTCAGTCTGGCATTGGCCGCAGGCTCCCCATTCAACCACCCCCCCCCCAGTCCCGTCCCCGTTGGAGGGGGCGCTTTCTATCCTGTCAGAGGGGCCCCAATCCGCAGACAAAGGAGGCTTGGGTTGGGGGCTGCGGACTCCAGCTCAGAGACCGGCTCAGGCCCCCCTGTCCCTTCCTCTGGAGGGTATGCAGACCGGCCCGGGCGGTCACGCTGCCCCCACCAGGCGATGGCGACTCCAGCCACGCACGTGTCCACACAAGTCCGGCGGGGGTCCCACGTGTGTGCCCCCCCCCCCCCCGCGGCCTGGCCTCTACTGCTTGGGCAGTAGCCCCAGCTGTACCCACCCCGTGGGGACACGTGTGCGCGGGGAGCGCGCCCGGCACCGCCCGGGGTCGCGCACGGCCTCCCACACCCGGGCGGCAGCTGGTCGGAGCATCCGCCGGCCCGGGACACCCCACCCCCCAACCCCGGAGGCGCCTTGTCGGGGCAGCTGTCACCTACCCCGGCCACCTCGGCGCCCCTCGCCCCCGCAGCCGGGCCGCACTCGGGTGGACGCCGCGGAAGGGATAGGCCGGGCGGGCACTCACCGCGCGCTCTGCCGCCGCCGCCGCCGCCGCCGCGCTCGCCTCCCCGCCGTGCCGCGCGCCCGGCTGCTCCGAGGCGCGGAGACGCGTCCGCTCGGCGCTGCGCGCTCCGCCCCCTGCCCCCGGCCCTCGGCAAGCGGGCTCCGGCTCCCCCTCCCGGCCGCCGCGGCCACTGCGCCCGCCCGGCCGCGGCCCGGAGGCCCCAAAAGGCCCTTCCTTCCTCTCTGGGCCTCGCGCCCCCGCAAGGGCCAGGGACCCAGTGATTAGTCCTGCCGGGCCAGCAGGTGGCAGAGAATGCTGCGACGGGGGTGTCCTAGGGCAGGGTGGTGTCCCGGGCCTCGCAGTAGGTGCTTGGAGAGATGGGAGCTGGCCCGGCACCTGCCCGCCAACAGGGCTGACGCACCACCCGGCACACAGGTGACCCTACCCACCGGTGCCTCGCCGTTACTTTGCAGCTGTAGCCCCTCTCCCTCCCGGGCACATGGGAGCAGCAGGCCAGCAGGTAGTGAAGTCTTCACACAGGGCCCCATCCCAGCTGAGCCCAGGCCTCTGATCTCAGGCCAGCCGCCTTCCACCCAACAAATAAACTGAGCTCTGAGAAGCCGCCAGAACAGCACATATGTGTTACGCGCGGTAGAGGAGAGGGTAACAGGGAGTCACTGTGCCCACGCACAGGGAAGGCACCCACTGGCCAGGGTGCATCAGGGGCCAGCCCGAAGTCAGTGGGGTCTAGGCCTGGGCAGACTCTGGGGACGGTGATGCTGAAGGGTCCAGTGGGGCCAGGCCCGTGCGCTGGATGCTGTCCTCATACTTCTGGCGGCCGAGCTCCAACACCGCCCTCACCTCTTCGGCTACGTCCAGCCGGTCACTCTGCTCCAAGGCCTGGACGAGGCGCCCCACGGCCCCCGGCTGCCCGGCCTGGCGCTCAGCCCAGGAGAAGAGCATGTGACGGATCTGGCCGTCCAGGTCGTCCCTGGGGGGGGGCAGGGGGAGTGGTGACCCAGAGGCCCAGCCACCACACCCAACGTTCTGCTCGCCCTCCTAGGGCGGGTTCCCTGCTCCCTAGGTGGGAGGTGGCCAGACCCTCCCTCTCCTGCCCGTTGGCCCTGTCCCCACCCACCTGGGGCAGAACTTCAGCCAGCCTCAGGGAAGGTCCTCCTGGCGGCTGCCAGGACCCAGGCCCGAGGCTGGTCCAAAGCCAGCGTTAGCAGGCCCAGAGGAACTCACCGGAACTCATGCCTGATGCGCTGCAGCTCACGGTAGGGCATGCCGAGGTGCAGGGCCACAGCTGGCCAGTCAGGGCCCAAGCGTCCGGCCACATTCAGCAGGTTGCTCTGGGTCAGGAAGCCGGTCTCAGCATCACCCAGGTTCAAAGGTGCCAGGGAGAGGCTAGTCCCCTGCCCCTGCCCTGGCGCCTTGGACCCCCGCAGTCTCTGTGAGGAGGAAGGGGTGCAGTGAGCCCTGCCCTCTGCCCCCCACCCCGGCCTCCCCGCTCCCGGCCTCTGTGCCACCCCTGCCCCCTTCACACACACTGCCCCCCACCCCAGGCCACACCGGCAGCTTGATGGGCAGAGTGGCCATCCACGGGCTGTCTGTGCCCTTCCGGTGCCGGGCCGCCTCGGCCTCCTCGGGCACGTCCTCGGGCACTGCTCCCCGGTAGAAGGACACCTGGGGATGGGATGAGGTGGGGCTCAGCGTTCTAGCCTCTGCCCAGGCAGCCTGGGGCTCCCTGCCCACTTGACCCACCTGGCCCCTCACAGCCTGAGCCTGTCGGTCCAGGGTTGTGGTCACATACACCTCCTTCACGTTCTTCAGGTGTGAGTAAAAGACAAAACAGACCCTGCCCTGCACGCAGTCTGGGCGGTCTGGGGGCGGGGATGGGTTCAGCGGGGAGCCTGGGGAACAGACCCCAGCGTCCACCCACCGCCCCCAAGGAGGGGGGGCATACCAGCATCCACGTCAATACCCTTCTCGAAGGCAGCGAAGAATTTTTCGCCCTCGAACATCTCCACCGTGTCAGAGGGCTCGGGGCCTCGGTACCGCTCCAGCAGCCGCCGCAGGGTGGCATCCACCTGGGGGGGGGGGGGGCGCCCGCTGGCTCGGAGCTCCGCGCCCGCACCCCCGCACCCGGACCTCACCCCTCGGCCCTGGCAGACGCCTACCTTGCTGAGGGGCAGACACTGCAGCAGCACCTGCTCGGGGTCGCGGCGTCGCTGCAGCGCGATGAGGCTCACGCGGTGCAGCCGCAGCCGCTCCCAGGCCTTGCGAGCCAGGCCCTCCACGCGGGTCTTGGCGGTGTACCAGAGCCAGTACCTGCGGGGCTGCGCGTGAGTGCGGCCGGGACGAGAGTCCTGCGGGGAGGGGCCGAGGGAGCGGGGGTGGGGGGGCACTGACCAGGAGAAGTGCGTGACCCGGAAGCGAGCATACAGGTGGGTGAGCTCCAGGGCCACCTGAGTGGTGATGTCATCCCACGTGGCTTCTGGAGGGGTCCGGTACAGCAGGTGAAGGCACGAGCGATCCAGACTGAGGCCTAGGGACGCGAGGGGGTGGGAGGCTGAGGCCACCCGCGCAGGGGCTCCCCGTCTGAGCGCTGCCCCCTCAACCCAGCGGCCAGGAATTCAGGTGGGCCGGACGGACGGACAGGTGGGCCGGACGGACGGACAGCCGCCTCTCACCTGTGACGCCGGGGGGCAGAGGCAGCTGCACTGTGACCGGCTGGAGGAAGCTGGGGGGGCCGCTCTGGGAGAGGCAGAGCAGGGGGCTGGCCGCCGCCCCGGGCTCCTCCAGCAGGGCCCGAAGCTCCCCGCTGGCCACGCGCACCACCTGGGGCAAAGAGGCCACCTGAAGGCTCACCTTTGTCTTGAGGCGGCCCCCACCGCCCGCCCTGGCCCTGCCTGTACCTGCATATAGACCTGCCGAGGCTCGTCAGTGGCCCCAGGGGGGAATGTGACCTTGACCCCAGGATGTCCCGAGGAGTACAGCAACGTCCCCTCTGGTGGCACCAGGCAGGCATTGGACACAGGACGCGAAACCACGAGGAACCATGAGAAGTGGGGCACCTGGCAGTGGGCCCAGAGCCGCTGGGCACGGGGGACGGGAGTCAGAGGGAACAGGGTCAGAGCGGGGACGGGGTCTGGGCAGAGCCGTCGGGCGGGGTGGGGGGGAGGGCCACAGTGGCTCTCACCTTGGGTGTCTCTTCTTCCAGATGAGTCTCCAGGTCACTCCAGCTGTCATCATTCAGGGTCCTGACCACCACCTCACGGCAACGCCGGGCCCGCGGGGGCACAAAGAGCAGCCACAGGCCCACCTCCTGCCAGGCAAGGGTGGCGTGAGCGCTGGGCCCAGGCCTGGGCCCTCATCACCTGCACCCCACCCCTGACTTGTTCTGGGCGTGCCTGCTGGAAGGCCACCCCGTGGGGCTGCAGCTCCAGGACGTGGCTGAGCAGAGAGTCGTGGGGACCCAAGGGGACGAGTCGCGGCTCCGGCAGCCGTAGTCGATAGCGGATGCTGACAGGGGTGGCAGTGGCCCCAGCAGGGAACTGCAGGCGGACGCCACAGGCCAAGGTCACCGAGCAGCCTTGGGGGGTCACGAGGAAGCTGCATGACAGGGCGGACATCCAGTCAGACACAGAAGGCATGTGTACATCTGAGTTGGGCACCCCTAGGAAACCGTGGGAGACCCCGGAGGCATGAGCAAGGTGTCCATCAGGGACAGGGTGACAGGGCCAGGACATGCTTGTCTGGCCCCATCTCTCCTCCCCAACACACCTGTCCAAATCTGAGTTCAGGAACAGTCTGGGCATTTCTGGGATCGTCGGTGTCCCTATGGAGGGACAGGAAAGCTGTTAGAACAGCCATGGCACCTGCCCCCTCGGCCTGTCTGTGGCCTGACCTCCCCCAGCAACAGGCCTACCTGGGGGACTGGGGAGGGCAGGCGGGGCCTCGCCCAGGGGGTTCCCCCGAAGGCGCACAAAGGGGGCGTCCAGTAGCTCAGGGGGCACGTCCCGGAGCTGGTTGTCCCTCAGATCCAGTCGGGTGAGCAGCGGGAGGTGGGCCAGGCTGGTGGGCACCGAGGTCAGGAGGTTGCTGTGCAAAACAAGCAGCCGCAAGGACCGCAGCCCCGCTGCGGGCAGGTGCCAGCTCAGGGCCAGCAGAGGGCCGCGCAGGGCCACCCCAGCCCTGGCCAGGACGGGACACTCGCACTAGTCCTGTCTCTGACCGCTCCGGCCAGACTCAGGGGGCTTGGGAAGTCTGTGCAGGGGCCTCCACAGCTGGGGAAGGGAAGGCAGGCAACGGTCACCTAGGGGGGTGGAGGCTCTGAGGTGGGCCAAGCCTGTGTGTGCAGGGGCCCCTGTGGAGGACAAGGGGGCCCACGTGAGAGTGGAGGCCAGGCACTCCCCATCAGGCCCAGGGAGCCAAGAGGGCCACGGCTCCTACTCACCAAGGGAGGCTGGGAGGCTCTGCAGCCGGTTGGAGGCCAGGTTGAGCTCGGTGAGGCTGCTCAGGCCTCCAATCTCAGGGGGCAGAGTGTCCAGAAGGTTCTGTGAGAGATCGAGGCACTGCAGGGTGGACAGGGCTCCCAGCGCTTTGGGCAGCGTTCGCAGGCAGTTGTGGGTCACATAGAGGAAGGTGAGGGCGGGAAGGGCGCCCAGAGCCTCAGGGAGCTCTGAGAGGTGGTTGTGGGAGAGCAGGAGGGTGCTCAGACCATGCATCTGGGGGATGCAGCCCGGCAGCGTCTCCAGGCTGTTGAAGCTCAGGTCTAGGTGGGCCAAGTGGGTCAGGCCACTCAGGCCAGCAGGCAGTGTGGTCAGGGAGCCCCGGAGGCAGGCACCCAGCACATCCCGCTGTTGCCCACCTGGAAAGGGGAAAGGGGAAAGGGGGAAGGCAGATGTGGCCCTCAGAGCCAGAGTCAGGTCCCCGCTCAGAGGCGCAGACTTCTAACCCCACCCACACAGGGACAGACTGAGACGCCAGCAGACGGACACTGCAGGCTCGTCTGGCCTGATAGCCATCACCCACGACCTGCCCCAGGAAAGACAGCCACGCTAGGGTCGGCTGGGAGCTGCGGTGTCCAGGAGCGCGGGCGCAGCCAGCTGCACCCTGTGAGGGGGTGGGACCAGGTGGGGCTCACCTCTGAGGACCAGGGAGCGAAGATGCCGCAGGCTGCACGGCACCTGGGCCAGGGTGGTCTCTAGCAGCCGAGGGTCCTCGTGGCTGCTCAGTTGCATGAACTGCACCTCCAGCAGCTGCGGGGACTGCCGGGCACACAGGTGTCGCAGCCGCTGGCAGCCCCCAGGGTACAGGTCCAGGCTCAGCCGGCTCCCAACCAGGAGAGGGGGGTCCCCGGGTTCTGCGTCCACAGCACCCACAGCATCTACAGCATCTTGTGCATCATCTTCTGTAGCAGCTGCCTCGGGCTCCAGCCCCTCCGCCACCGCAGCCATCGCCCACCGGCCGTCCTCGGGGGCCAGACATGTCCCAGCCTGCCAAGCAGGCCTGCTCAGGCAGGGCCTGGGAAGGCTGCAGAGTCAGGGGGAGGAGTGGGAGGGAGTGGGACTGGGCCCTCCTCCTGCTCAGGGGAATGGAGACTCGGGCTGGAGGGGAGTCCTTGAGCCAGGCCAGCCGACCCACAGAGCCCAGGGCCTCGGCTGCACAGATCTTTGCTGGAATAGGGCTGGGAAATGAGCGCCCTAGAGCTAGGAGGGCAGCACGCAGGGAGACCTGTGTGCGGAGGAGCCTGGGAAACCTGCTGGGGCGGGGGTAGTGGGAGAGGAGGGAGAAGTGAGGCTTCACATCCCGATTCTGGACATTGGCACAAGGGACTCCTAGAGCTGTCAGCTCATCCTGGCTGTCTCCCTTCCCCGCCCCTTTCAGAGTTCTGGGTCCAGCCCCACCTCCAGCCTTCACACCCAGGAGCTTCGACCAGAGGTCAAGGACTCTTATCTGCCGCGTGGAGGCAGTGGCCCAGACGTGGAACAGGGTGATTGTGCCCGCATGTGTCAGAGAAGTGAATGTGTGTGTGTGGGGTGATGGGACCCCACTTCGTGACCGCTGGAGGAGGGTTCTCCCACGCTTCCCGTTCGCATCTCGGTCGGAAGATGAAGGCAGTGGTCTGCACACTCAGAGCTCCGACCGCCTGGGGGCTGGTCCTGGCCCCGAGAGCACCCCCGACCCCCACCGTCCCCACCGCCCGCCAGCGCCCCGCGCGTACCTGCCTTCCAGGCTGTGCGCGGTCCCCGGTGCGCGTCTGGCGCCAGGTTTCCGCCGGTGAGTTCCCGGAGCGGGCCGGGACTCCCGGTCCCGCCCAGTCAGGACACCCCTAGCTCTGTGGTGGGACCGCAGGCAACGGCCTCGGGGTCCCTCCCCGCCCCGCCTGCCCTCTGCCAGCCTGCAGCCCTGGAGACGCGGCCGCGGACCCCAACCGGCAGCCGCCAGCCCAGCTGCACTCGGCTTCCTGTTAGTCCGTCTCAGTCCAGCCTCTCCCGCCGCGAGGGCCCGCGTAGCGGCTGGGAAACCCGCCCTTTCAGAGGTTCCTGGCCCTCAGGCCCGCCCTGCTCCGGAGCTGGGCATTCTGGGCCCCTGTCAGAGTGAGCTGGTGCAAATCTCGGCACGGAGGAAGGCTTTGGGGGCCGATCGCAGCTGCTGCCAGAAGCCAGAGCTCTAAATGGGCCACTTCCCAGCCAGCCTCAGGGGCCTCCTTCTCCCCGGAGCCTTCCTGGGGCTCCTCTAGAGACCTTGTCCCAGCTCCTGTGATCCTATTAACTGGCAATCGCTCTGGGCCAAGTGACCCAGCAGTGGGCTTCCCCGCACGCACGTTGCCTTTTTCAATCTTTGCACCTCGAAGGAAAGGAAATGGAGGCCATGACAGATTAGATCTTGCCTAAGGACTCATAGCCGGTAAGTGCCAAAGCCAAGAACTTCAAACTAGGTCTGACTCTCAGAGCCTGCCGTCCCTGTGTTCATTTGCCCACACTGCCGCTCCCTCTTTCCTCCGATTCCCTAGCTATCACCGCCCCTTCCCCCAGGATGGGCAGTTCTGCCAGGCCCCCACTTTCCTGGCTCCTGTCCCCCACTCAGTTTCTACATAGCTGCCGGAAGTCTTAAATAAATCACAGGAATACTATTCAGCTTTAAAAGGGAACAAAATTGGGATACGCGCACACACACATTACAACGTGCATGAACCTTCAGAAGATCGTTAAACGAAATGTCAGATCCAGAAGGGCAAACGCTGTGTGCTTTCTCTAATACAAGGTCCCCAGAGTAGCCAAATTCAGAGACAAAAAATTTAAATGGTGGGAGCCAGGAACTGGAAGAGAGAATAGGGAGTTACTGTCTAATCCAACTTGGGAAGATGAAAAACAGTCTGGTGATGGATGACGGTGACAGTTGTGTAATGTGAATGGACCCAATACGACTGAATTGGGTGATTAAAATGGTAGGTCTCATGTATTATTTTATCTCTAAAAATAAAAATCACAACCGGCTACTTCCCTAGGTATTGCAGAAGTCCCCTCCTTGCAAGGAGTTTCCCCACTTTACCCCAACTGTGAGACCTTGAACAAGAAAACCTTTCTGCGCCAGACAGCGAGGCCGCCCACAGGAACCGTGTGGTTTGCATGAACACACCCGTGCTTGATGCACTACACCCGAAGGTTGGCCTCGCTGTGACAGCCCCCCACGGGCTGGGCTGGCTCCTGCTTCTGGACCCATCCCCAGCCACGGTGAGGCCTTTGCACCTGACCCTTCTGCCTGGCGCTCGCCCCAGTTCTCAGGGCCACCTCATCCCTTCGAGCTTATCTCGGTCTGGATCGACTCGTTTATTTACTCTGTGTGTTCGCGCGCTCTAAACTTAGGTTCCGGAGAAGCAGGGCCAGGCCTGCTCCCTCTCGCCACGCCAACCGGCGGCGGGGTCCCGGATACCGTGCAGTGAACAAGTGGCACGTGGACACAGAGGTGAGTTCGGAGTCCACACGACCCCGTAGGGGCGCAGCCACCAGGCCCAGGCCGCTCGGCTCCGCAGTATGAGTGCGGGCCGGACTCGCCCACCTCACTGGCCTGGGTGCGCGGGAATACCGCGGGTCCCCACAGTCCCCGCGGCCAGGAACCAACCGGCAGCCGGCCGGCCGCGTGCGTCGGCACAGAAAGCGCGCCCGCACTTCCGGTAGTGGTGCACCATGGGACTTGGAGTCCTCCCACGGCGACGGCCACGTCTGCCGCACAGAGATGTGTGGCGGGAGTCGCGGCCGCGCTGCAAGCTCGCTCGCTCCGCCATCCCAAGAAGGTCGGGGGACCCTCGTCCCGCGTGGTACAGGAAGGCGGCCCTGGAGCTGCCCTTCGCCTTTGCTGCCGCGGGACTGTACAAAGCGAGGCCTCTTCGCCTCCGCCGCCTGGGCGCCGTGTGACGTCACTCGGAGGCGCCCTCGCGGCGCGGCACGCGGATCCCGGGGGCTTCTGGGTAGCGGATTACCCCCGCCCCCCGCGCCTGCGACTTCCTTTCCGTCCCTGACGCCGCCGAGGTCGCACGCGTGAGGCTAGTCTGCCGCCGAGTGAGTGGGCGGCGGGGCCGGGGCGCGGGCAGTGGGGGCCGTGGGGGTCCCGGGGAGGGGCGGGCAGGCGCCGGCCGGGTCTTGGAGGGGGCCGGGGCGGACGGCCTCCGAGTCACGCCGCCGCCGTCTCCTCCCGCCTCAGGATGCGCTACGTCGCCTCCTATCTGCTGGCCGCCCTCGGGGGCAATGCCTCCCCCAGTGCCAAGGACATCAAGAAGATTCTGGACAGCGTGGGCATCGAGGCGGACGACGACCGGCTCAACAAGGTAGCCGCCCCGCAGGCCCCGCAGCCCCTGGATGGCCCGACGCTGTGCATTTGGAGGCCTGTGGCCTCGGCGGCGCGGGTTTCACCCTTGAGAAAGCGCGGCTTGGTGTGCTCGGGGCGGGCGTGGGGCTGCTGCGACCCCAAAGAAGGGACAGTGAGGCGGGGGGGGGGGCGTGAGGCGGACTCCAGCCTGGTTCCGGGGACCCGAGATGGAAGTTACAGCGCAGTTTAAAACGTCCAAGTGACTTTGTGTTAGAGAAGTGGAAAGGGCAGGGCGCGTTTTAATGACGTTGTCTTTCATCCGCCTCACTAACAACGTTCGGGCGTGTGGCTAGGATAAACCGAGATGCTGTCCGATTCTTGCTCGGGAAATGCCGGGAGTGGTCCGGTTCCCGCTAGCGACAGGCTTAGATTAGAGAACGCACGTGCGGGCCATAAGGGTTGGGCTGGACAGGACAGGGCTCGAGGCTCGGGGGCGTTTTCTCTGTGCAGCTTGGTTCCAGGAGGTGAAGTTAGGGTGTGGGGCGCAGTAGTGAGCCTCTGGTAACTGCTGGTTGTGGTTCTAGGTCATCAGTGAGCTGAACGGAAAAAACATCGAAGACGTCATTGCCCAGGGTGAGATTGTGTGCTGGGGGGTTTCGTTCTCGTGGTCCATCCTAATCCCTGCCGGTCAGCCTGTGGCCTGCCAGGTTTCGCTTGTGGACCAGAGCACTCGAGAAGCCTCACCCAGAGAAGTGAGCAGGCTTCAGTGGGCTTGTGCCGGGGATGCTTCTAGACATTCTTCGTGGGAGGGCAGCAGAGGGTGCTGGTGCTGTCACCCGGCCGGCTGCCCACCCCACCTGCAGGGTTCGGAACTGGGTATTATTTCCATCTTTAAATATATTTTTTAATGTTTGCTTATTTTTTAAGAGAACGTGTGCGTGAGAGGGAGAGGGAGACAGAGGATCTGTGCGCTGTCGGCACAGAGCCCGATGTGTCACGAACTGTAAAATCATGACCTGAGCCGAAGCCGGATTAACTGACTAAGCCACCCAGACAGCCGGGAATTAGGGTTTTATGAACAGATCTCACCATGTGTTCTCGGGGGGTTGGGAGCACCGACTGGGTGTGGGAGAGACCACAGGTCCCTGCCCCTCTTTGCCGGGCAGATGGTTTTCTGGTGGCATGGGGGTGCAGCTGATGGAATTGTTTGCAAGTGGTGCTGTTGGGACGGTGGTTCTATCCCTGTGTGTGTACTTCATGGGGCACAGCCAGCTCGGCAAACAGCTGGGGATGAGGATCTGGACCCAGGTAGCTGACTTAGTCCTGTCCCGGATGTAAATGCATTTGTCCAGCTTCCTTTGGGGTGGGTGCGGTCACCCAGGGGTGTTTTTGGGGGGGGGGCAGGGAGGGATTCCTAGACAGTTTCCAGACAGGACATTGGAGGGGGCTGGGGTGCGTGTATGTGGCAGAGGCAGAGCCGCCTGTGTGGGAGGACAGAGAAGCTTGTGACGCTGGCACTTGGTGATGTGTCCCTATATCGGGCAGACCGTCTTGTCCACCCCCAAGGGGCCTTCAGGCGAGCACCTGCTCTGATCTCCTCTCCCCTGACTTCCATAGGTATTGGCAAGCTGGCCAGTGTGCCTGCTGGTGGGGCGGTGGCCGTCTCTGCTGCCCCAGGATCTGCAGCTCCCGCTGCTGGTTCCACCCCAGCTGCAGGTAAGTGGAGGCTGGGGCAGGGTCTCTGCTGGGAATCTGGCATGCGCTGTGGGCCTTGCTCACTGTGCCCTTCCTCCCCACAGCAGAGGAGAAGAAAGACGAGAAGAAGGAAGAATCAGAGGAGTCGGATGATGACATGGGATTTGGCTTGTTTGATTAGAGTCCTGCTCTCCTGCAAATAAAACCCTTTTTACGTATTTTTTGAGCCACCTGTGAGTGTTTTGTAAGAGTGCGGCCTTGGCACAGGGCAGGTGTGGGGGAAGAGGGGGTCCCACCGTGGGTGGGCAGGCCTTCATTCCAGGAGAAACCCAAGCCCTTCCTGGTGACGTGAGGAACTGGGGATCTGGTGCAGAGATGGGTACCTGGGATGGGGGGGGCACCTCCTATGGATCTAGGGTGCGCCAATCCTTGAGTAGGCTCTGGAGGGGACGTAAGCCTTCTTGGGCACAGTCCTGACTCCTGAGGACTGCCGGGGCCTCCCCAGGAACTGAAGCTTTCAGGAGACACACAGGAACACTTCAAAGGCAGTGGGTGGTCTGCAGTGCTCACAGGAGGCTCTGGCTGGTGGAGGCCAGCAGTTGCCCCAAGACTGGTAGCATTTTTCAGTTACACACGAGAAAGAGGTGTGGTGGTGCGTGTGCGATCTGTAGGTTTTCCTGTGGGGTCTGGGCTCCAGTTCATGTTCAAGCTCCACTATCTATCTATCTATCTATCTATCTATCTATTTATTTATTTATTATCAACATTTATTTTTATTTTTGGGACAGAGAGAGACAGAGCATGAACGGGGGAGGGGCAGAGAGAGAGGGAGACACAGAATCAGAAACAGGCTCCAGGCTCCGAGCCATCAGCCCAGAGCCTGACGCGGGGCTCGAACTCACGGACCGCGAGATCGTGACCTGGCTGAAGTCGGACACTTAACCGACTGCGCCACCCAGGCGCCCCTCAAGCTCCATTTTTAATCTCAGCAACGGGGCAGTCACGTTCCTGCTCTGAGGCTTGGTTACCACAGCTATCTGACCGTCTGGCCAGATGAGGAAGGGGCTCGTAGTCAGTGATGTTGGGCCATGTGCCCCCTAAGTCCAGGGGCAGGCCTGCCCGTGCCCATCCAGCCACCATCCTGGCCCTGCAGTGGTTTATAGTCTTCTGGGCCTCAGGTCCTCTGCCCACCCATGCCAGACCACTCAGTAGACACTCTGATGGCTCTGGGTCAGCACCGGGCTGTACTGTATGTGCATCTCGTGCCAGGCTACAGCTCTGACGTCCTTGTGGGTTGTTCTGCAGGGAACAGGTAAGGAAGGAGCATAAAAGGAACGTCTGGGGGTGGAGGGCCTCTCAGGGAGGGAGGATGAGGCCTGTGGGACAGGAGTGTGTATGGGATGGATGTAAGAAAGAAGGCCTGAGGCCCTCCTGGTTACCCAGAGGAGTGGGGACTAGCGTGGGACTCGGGTTTGGGGGAGGAGGTAGAACCCGCTCCTGTGGTCGGTGGGACACGGGCCACGAGGCGTCACCGCACGTGTTCCAGCAGCATGTGCTGTAAGGGGCAAGGAGGGTGGCGTTGTGGATGCCCCAGGTTCCCTGGAGGAGGGGGCCTAAAGTCCGTGGGCAGACCTTAGACCGGGAAGAGAAGGGTCCTGTGTGGGATTGGAAGCATGACACCCGCCTGGCAGAATGATTACACAGCTGGTCAGTACTTACATGCTCGGGTCCCGTACCTCTGCTTGAGTAAAACCACCTTTTAGGGGCACCTGGGTGGCTCAGATGGTTGAGGGTCCTATTGATTTCAGCTCTGATATAGATCTCACAGTTCCTGGGATCCAGCCCCACATCTTGGGATTCTTCCCCTGCCTTCTTCCCCACGTGCTCACATGTGCCCTCTTTCAAAATATTTTTTTTATGTGATTACACAGCAAACACCAGGGTTTTCATCCACACTGGGAGGGAGGGGGGCCACCTCCCACCCCCAGCCAGGGTTCCTGGAAGTGCTGCTATGTTCCTGGCTCCAGAGCAGATAGTCCCAGGGGCCTGGAGAGAGGGATGTGTATCCAAAACAGTGCAGCTCTGATGTGGAAATGGGGGCAGAGGTCTCCCGGCACTGGGGCAGGGCCACCCTTCAAGGCCCCACAGTCCCTCAGAAGCAGGAAGGGCCTGGACCCTGGCTTGTCCTTGGAGCAGGTCCCTGGCTCAGCCTGCACCTCTTGGTGGTCACCCTGGTGAACCCCTGAGCTTTCCAGGCCAGCTTTGGGGTGTGCTTCATCCCCACTGTACCATACCTCCTGCCCCCTGCCGCTTCCAGCAGCTTCCCCAAGGTCTCAGTCAGAAGGCGCCTTGATCATCCTGATGGGGCCATAGTCTCTGCACTGTACATCCATCCAAGGCACTTGGGGGTTAGGGTCCCCATGTGCAAGAGAAGGTCAATTGGTCTAAGTCAAATTCAGTTAAATATCTCCTGTTGTCCTCTCTCCCAATACCCGGGTCTGGGCTCCCCTCCCCACCCCTTTGTGCGTGCTGTCCTGCAGCCTAGGCAGTCCTGTGCCCTCCGCCCCCGGTCCCCCATCAGTCCTCATTTTGAGCTTATGTAAACAATGTCTCCCCCCACCCCTCAAATAGGGCTGGGTCTGGACTGACCCCGCTCCACTGCTCTATCCTGTGCAGTCCCTCTGTCAGACACACCATTGGTGCCAAGTATGGGTGGCTGAGAGCACAGAGGCTGAGGGATGGACAGCATGACCCAGATGGTCCCGTCCTGGGGAAGCCCTGCTCTGGCTTCTCAGCCTGGGCCTGAAGGGGGTGGAGGGTGCAGTCCTGAGCCGCAGCCCAGACCTCCACAGCCCTGGCACCGGCTTCTGCCTAGGGTGTGGGTGTTCCTGAGAAGGCAGAGGCATCCCACCACCCCAGCACAGACCAGCCCCTTGTCTGGAAGGTGGGGTGAGGTGCAGGGCTGGCTCCTGGCTCCAAGCCAGACTATGCCTGCCCTACACTCCAGGAGAAAAATGCGGAAGGGTGTGAGGGTGACATCACAGGAGTGCTCCACCTGCTGGGGCAATTAGCAGGGGGGGGGGGGGGGTAGGGGAGGGCCTGACTCTTACCCACGTAGAACCCTGGTTAGCTCCTAGCTATGGAGGGGCCGCCCCCGCGGGCGGCTAGGGCCTGGGCGTCAGGTTGGGGTCTATAGCACTAGTGTTAGCTCTGGGAGTTGTGTGTGATTCGCCTCCAGCCCTAGATACTTATGAGTCAGTCTGTGGATGAGTCCTGGGGTCCTTGCCCTGGGGCGAGCTCCTCAGTGTCCTGAGTGGGTGTTGTAGGTGGGCCCCTCAGGAGCGAGGCGGTGACTGCCCCTCGCAAGTCTCCGGATTTGTACGAGGCTCTCGGGTCCCCAGACTCCGCGCGCCCCAGGCCTGCGCTCCCCCTCCCTACACCCCTGGGCCACTGTGTGTTCCCTCCAGCTTTCCGGCGGCCGGGCACTGGGTCTCGGGCCCGGGGGCGGGGCCCCAAGGCCCCCGGAGGGCGCGGCCGTTCCCCGCGCGCTCCGATTGGGCGGCGCGTGCTGGCCCCGCCCCCGCCCGCCCCCACTAAAAACACCGCCTCCGCCACTGCCAGGCACAGCGTCTCCGCCTCCGCAGGCGGGGACCCGAGCTAAGGCGACCGCGGGCCCGGCCCGGCCCCGGAACGAGCGGGAGCGCGCGGCGCGCAGCGAGCCCCGGAGCCCGGAGGGCCGCAGCGATGTTCCCCAAGGAGGCGACGTGGAACATCTCGTTCGCGGGCTGCGGCTTCCTGGGCGTCTACCACATCGGCGTGGCCTCCTGCCTCCGCGAGCACGCGCCCTTCCTGGTGGCCAACGCCACGCACATCTACGGCGCCTCGGCCGGGGCGCTCACCGCCACGGCGCTGGTCACCGGCGCCTGCCTGGGTGAGGGGGCGGGGCGGGGATCCGGCGCGGGGTCCTGCCTGGGCGAGGGGGCGGGACAGGGGGCCTGCCTGAACGAGGGGGCCGGACAGGGGTCCTGCCAGGTAAGCGGACGGGACAGGGGGCCTGCCTGGGTGAGGGGACGCGGCCGGGATCCGGCAGGGGTCCTGCCGGGGTGAGCGGAGGCCGGGCGGATGTTCTTCCAGAGGGTAGAGCGTCCCCCGCCCCGCCCCGTCCGCTCTGGGAAGCTGGCAGGGGCGCGGGTCGGGTGGGGAGGGGTCTTTTGCCCGCGCCCAGGACCCGGGTGGAAGGTCCGAGCCCGGGCGCCGGCCCGGGGGCGGGGCCTGGTTTGTTTTGCATCGAGGTGCCCAGGGATTGGGGTGGGGCCACGCGCGCCTCTGGGGCCGAGGCTCTGGCCTTTCAGGGCGCAAAGGCTGGAGGAAGGACAGGTGCAGCAAAAGGTATTTCATTGGAAAGAGAAAGTAACTCGTGGGCGGGACCGTGAGAGTCGGGGGAGGGGCCCCGGTAGCCCGGCAGTGGCCCAGGTCACTGTGTCCTGGGGCTATGCTGTTCCTGGGGCCCTGTATGGGGTGGCCTCTGAAGAGTATTTGGGTACCGTAGCCTGGTGCCTCCCAGGGCATCTGGAGGAGGAACTTGGCCGGTAGGGCCTGGACAAGGCAAACTCTTCCCCACCCTCTCCCTCGTTGCCCACCGCCCACTGTGGGCCTGGGTTCCCAGGTGTGGCCAACCCACTCTCCTGGGGTGAGGGGTGCTTCCGGGCCCTCCAGCCTCTCCAGCGGTAGTGCAGAGGTGGGTGTGCACCGGGATGGCCTCCTCTACTCACAGGCACTTCAGGCAGGCGCGTCAAGTGCTGTTTACAGCACACTGAGTACTTCAGGAGTCCTGGGAAAGGTGCCCAGCCCCCAGCTACTAGGGCAGCCAGGGTGACAGAAGGGTCAACAGGTCCTTGAATGCCCTGCCCAGCAGGAGCCTGTCTGTGGTTCTCTACTGCCCCCTTCCAGTGACCTTTGCCCTGAGGGGCTGGGGTAGAAGGAGCACAGCTCCGCATCCTTGGGACCTGGGGGCCCTGCCCCTCCCTCTCTGGAAGCCGTCCAGCCAGTGTCTGTCATACCTGCGTGCTGGCCTCAGGCCACACCTGACTTACTGCTGTGGAGGTGGCTCCCAGGACACCCCCTCTTACCCCCAAGGAGCCTCTTTTTCAGGAGCGGTCTTGGGCAGCTACAGTCTCCACAGCATGGCGGGCTCTGTCCAAGAAGAGTGTCGGGGGTGCTTTCTCAGGGGCAGTGGGACCCCACTCTTTCCAATCCCATGCCCACAGGCCTGTGCTGGACTCCCTGGGTCTGGCCAAGTGTGTGAAGGCTAAGGCTGGTCAGGGTTGAACCTCTGCCTCCCCCCCACCCCCCCTTCACAGGCTGGGGGCCACGCCAGGTCAGGCCCAGTGACTCATGGATCAGGGCAAGCAGTTGGGAAATACTGGGCAGAGGGAAGGCCTTGGCCCCAGCTGTCTGCCCTCCAGGGGTGGTAGCCTACCTCTGTCTCTCTGGGGGCAGGAAGCAAGAGTCCCCATCATGGGCCAGGCCTCGTGATGGATACTGGGAGTTCTCCAGGGTAGATGGCGGTGCCGTGGCTGTGCGTGCTGTGGCTCTGGGCACGGAACCATGGGGTGGTGGCAAGCCCTGACTGTTGGCCCTGCTCACCCAGGCGAGGCAGGTGCCAACATCATCGAGGTGTCTAAGGAGGCCCGGAAGCGGTTCCTGGGTCCACTGCACCCCTCCTTCAACCTGGTAAAGACCATCCGTGGCTGCCTGCTGAAGACCCTGCCTGCTGACAGCCATGAGCGCGCCAGCGGGCGTCTGGGCATCTCCCTGACCCGCGTCTCTGATGGCGAGAACGTCATTATATCCCACTTCGGCTCCAAGGACGAGCTCATCCAGGTGGGCCGTGGTGGGCCGCATCCCGCATCGGGCACCGTAGGAGCTCAGGGTCCCTGCTCACCACGCCCTCTCTGTCCCTGCCCCACAGGCCAACGTCTGCAGTACCTTCATCCCTGTGTACTGCGGCCTCATCCCTCCGGCCCTCCAGGGCGTAGTGAGTATCCCCGGGGCACCTTTCCTGGGCGACCAGAGTTGTTCCCTGGGCAGGCGGTGGGACGAGGCAGTGGGGAGGAGGAAGGGCAGCGGTGCCTCCCCCCCCCCCCCCCCAGCCTGTTGCCTCACTTCCACGTTACTCAAGAGCCAGGCGGGCCCCCTGGAGATGCATACTTCCTGTGGCTGTCTCTGCCCCTCCCCAAGGTCTGGCCATCTGTTCGGCAGCCCGTGGCCAGTGCCCAGTGGGTGAAAGGAAATAGCCACGGGGTGGGGCCCGAGGTGGCCCAGTGGGTTAGCCAGCTCAGTCCTCAGGCCTCTCCCTGTGTGGCCGTGTGTCCCGCAGCGCTATGTTGATGGCGGCATCTCAGACAACCTGCCACTCTACGAGCTCAAGAACACCATCACCGTGTCCCCCTTTTCGGGAGAGAGTGACATCTGCCCACAGGACAGCTCCACCAACATCCACGAGCTCCGGTTCACCAACACCAGCATCCAGTTCAACCTGCGCAATCTCTACCGCCTGTCCAAGGCCCTGTTCCCGCCCGAGCCCACGGTGAGCCCTTCGCCAGGGGCCCCGCTGAGCCTGTCCCGGCCCAGTGCCAGGGGAGCGAGCTGCCGGAAGGCCTCTCCTGAGGGACCAGGCAGAGGTGGGCGCTGCACAGACTCTCCATTGAGGCCCCCCGTCCAGCAGCCCGGATCCCTGTCACCTTGGCGGAAGGAAGGGGCTGTGGGGGCTCCAGAGGGCGGAGCAGGGCACCCCGGCTCTCTCCTGGTGCCTCCCCGCTCCTATTCATCGTCCCCCTGCCTTAGGTGCTGCGGGAGATGTGCAAGCAGGGTTACAGGGACGGGCTGCGTTTTCTGAGGCGCAACGGTGCGTGGGTGCCCCCTGGAGCAGGCGTGGGTGCGGTGGGCGGGCGTGGTGGCTCCTCGCCCTTGCCCCTGCTCCCGTGCTGATCACCTGTCTGGGGGGTCCCCACCCAGGCCTCCTGAACAGGCCCAACCCCCTGCTGGCGCTGCCCCCGGCCCGCCCCCGTGCCCCCGAGGATGAGGATGTGGAGGAGGCCCAGGGGGCCACAGAGAGGGCCCTAGCGGAGGGCCCCTTGCAGCCACCCCTGGAGGACCACATCCTGGAACATCTGCCTGCGAGGCTCAATGAGGGTGTGTGCAGCTGGCGTGGGGGATGGGGGTCCCTGGCTGGTGGGGAGCAGAGGAGCGGGGAGGGCCTGGCTTCCCCGGCTGCTGGTCAGCGTCCCTCCTGCGCCCACCCCCAGCCCTGCTGGAGGCCTGCATAGAGCCCAAGGACCTGCTGACCGCCTTCTCCAACATGCTGCCTGTGCGTCTGGCCACAGCCATGATGGTGCCCTACACTCTGCCGCTCGAGAGCGCTGTGTCCTTCACCATCCGGTGAGGGGAGTAGGGGGCTTGGGCGGGGACCGTGGGGGACCAGACTTCGTCATCCGTGAGTGGTGGACACCGTGGGGAGAAGGCCGCTGGCGGGGGGGATGCGGCAGAGATGCCGGGTCGGGGGTCCCAGAAGCTGGGGCGCAGGCCGGGGTGGGGTGGGCGTGGGGGCGGGGGAGGAGCCATGGGCCCTGAGGCCACGCCTCCCGTCCCCGCCCAGCTTGCTGGAGTGGCTGCCTGACGTCCCTGAGGACATCCGGTGGATGAGGGAGCAGACCGGCAGCATCTGCCAGTACCTGGTGATGCGTGCCAAGAGGAAGCTGGGAAGCCACCTGCCGTCCAGGTGAGCCCCCCTCACTGTTGTGTCTCCCCCAGGCCTGAAGCCCCAGGGGCCGCCTCTAAAGCCCTCCCGCCCTCCATCCCTCCCCACCTGCAGGCTGTCGGAGCAGGTGGAGCTGCGCCGCGCCCAGTCACTGCCGTCTGTGCAGCTGTCCTGTGCCACCTACAGCGAGGCACTGCCCAGCTGGATGCGCACCAGCCTCTCGCTAGGGGACGCGCTGGCCAAGTGGGAGGAGTGCCAGCGCCAGCTGCTCCTGGGCCTTTTCTGCACAAACGTGGCCTTCCCACCCGATGCCCTGCGCATGCGCGCCCCCGCCAGTCCTGCCCCTGCGCCCCCACAGCTCCCACCCGGCTCGCCCCCTTGCTGAGTGTTCCCCCCACCCCACCCTGCTCCGCCCTTCCCCAGCCCCCTGGGGTCCCGGTGCTGAGGGCTGGGTCCCCCAGCTTCCCTGCCCCGTGAGGTGGGGGCCCTGGGGCGGGCTGAGATCCCCCCTCCTGGGCCTCTCTCCATGACCACCGCAGGAGTCAGGACAAGGGGCCCCTCACAGCTGCTAGAAGGGGACTTGCCGTCGACCCCTCCACCGACCACTCTGTTGCTGCGCTGAAGAAAGAGGGGTACCCCTCCCCTCACCTGTGCCTTTATCTCCCCCTCAGGCCCTGCCCCAGGGCTGGGGAGGAGGGCTGGGCTGCACCCCACCCCCCGCCCCCCCCAGCCCAGCCCAGCCCAGCGTCCCCCAGTCCGAGCAGTATTACTCCCTAGAGCTTTGCACCTGCGCCTCCCTCATTCGGCAAGTTTTGCCAGAGAAGAACGTTTGTGAAGAATTATTTATTTTCGCCAAAGCAGATATAATAAATGCCACAGCTCGGCCCCGCCTCTCTCACTGCGTGTGACTCCCGGGCCACAGGGGCCCTACTGTCCTCCAGCCTGGCATTCCGGGCCTGAGGCCTTCCCCTAAAGGCCCTGGTGGGCCCAGGTTCTAGCCCACTTCTCCGCCTGGGACTGCTGTGTTTGCCTCACTTTGCCCGGAGGTGTGCTGCCCGACCCTTGGGCACAGCTTTCCAAGGGCCGGCGGAAATGCCGGGACCAAGATCCTCACTAAATAAAAACTGAGAAATGCTTACCAAAGGTGGTGTCCGCATCTCCACTCCATGGTGACACAGGTGGTGTGGGGCTGACCTCAGGCTGGGAGGGCGGTGGAGGGCGAGGTTCCCAAGCTGAGGCCTGGGGACCTGGGAGCCACGGGGCCTGCCCCACTGTGGGCATGTGGCACAAGGCTCTTCGCAGGGCGCTGGGCCTCCCCTTATCAAGGCAAACCTCACCGGCCAGTGCACACACATTCTCCATCGCGTGTCCCCCTCCCACCACACCCCTATGACCCCTGCAGATACGTAGGTCGGGTCTGGAACGTCAGGCAGGGTGAGGTCTGACCCAGAGGAGGCTGGACCTTGTTCTGTGGGACATGGTTTCCTGAAGGCGTCCTCTGCCCTGGCCAGTCTGAGGGGGTGCAGCCAGCCCTTCCTGGTGACCAAAAAGGGCCCATGGGGGAGGGGCACTGGAGCAGAGCCGGGTGGTTGGCTGGCTGTCCGGAGCTCTTGGGCGCTGGCAGGCCCCGGCCAACAATAACGGTAGGGACTGCACGACTGGGAGAGCCGGCCGGGCAGGTCCCCGGTGCCGGGAGCCGCCCCCCGCTCGCTCTCCAGTTCCCGTCCCGTAGGCCCAACCTGTTCTAGTTCAGCAGGATCCCAGGCCCCTGCAGGAGCAGAGGCCTCCAGACCCCCGACCACCTCCCAGGTGGGTTCAGGGGCTGGGCTGGGGCTGGGGCTGGGGCTGGGGCGGGGGGGCCTTCCGCAAGAGAATGGGGTCTCTCCCCCGGCAGGAAGGTCACGTGCGAGTCCCGCCCAGCTCCCTCTCCCAGCTCGCCCGCAAGGGGAACCGGAGTCAAGGCTGTGCCCCAAAAGGACAGCTTGGGGGCAGGCCACCATGGGCGGGGGTGGGGGCTCCTTTGCGCCCCCACCCCACTTGTACACGCCTTACGCCGAGGCAGCGGATGCACGCACCATTTTGTAATATATTCCCTGCTAACTGTTGAACCACGGGAAAGACCACAACTGGGGAAGCATAGGCAGAGTGCCCGCCCCCACTCCTGGCGATGACCGTTGAAAATACCTTGCTCTGCCTCCTGCCCGGCTTGGTCCTGCACACACTTTTTTGGCGCCTTAAATCGGGATCCTCGGGACAGCCCCACCCTACTCGCCTCGGCCCTGCTCAGGAGGGGTTCCCAAGCCACCGGGGTCATCTCCGCCCCGACGTGAACTCAGCTCTGCCGGGACAGACGCGGGGGGCGGCTGGGGGCCGCACGCGGGGGCCGGGCAAGGAGTAGGAGGCCGGGGCCGCGCGGAGAGGCGGAGACACGGCGACAGTGGCGGCGGCGGCTCCGCCCGGGGCCGCCCACGCCGGGGTCTCCGTTTCCCGCGGGGCAGCAGCAGCCGCTCCGCGCCCGCGCCCCCCGCCGCCTTCCCGGAGGAGCCGCGGGGCCTCGCGGCAGGTGCGGCGGCGCAGCTCGCAGGTAGGCGCCTCGCGGGTCCCGCCGCCGCGCCCCACCCTGCGGTCGCCGAGGGACGCGCCGACCCTCCGGTGCCCGGGAGGGGCCGAGCGGCGGTGGGCGCGGCGGTTGGCGGGACCCGGCCGGCCAGTGGGCCCCGCTCCCCCGGCCCGGCGCCGCGCAGCTTCCGGCTGGGATGGACCTCTGGCCCCGGGGAGCCCGCGGGCCGCCGGTGGGGGTGGCGCTCCCGCAGGGGTGAGGCGACGGCGTGCGGGGGGAGACGACTCCGGTCCCCCGACCGCCTCCTCCCGCCCTTCCTCACACCTGCCCTCTTTGGACACTGCGCCCTCCTGCCGCTCCTGGAGTATGGGCGCGGAGGGAAAATTAGGGTCCCGGACGGAGGGGAGAGGATCCCAGAATCCCCCAGGCTGGGGGTTAGCTTTGGGAAATCCGGGGCCTGGGCGCCCGGGGGGACCACAGGTGGGTCTGATTAGGGGGCGGAGCGCCATGCGGGGTGGGAGGTGGGGGGGCTGAGGAGGTTGCAGCGACCCGGAGGGGGCAGAGGGGCCTCGTGCCAGGGGGAGGGCCATCAAGCCTAGAATCTGGCGCGTTCCCGGCAAGGCCAGTGGAAGTCACCGGTGCTCCAGGCTGAGACCCTGCACCCGCACCCCTTGGGGCCCGGGGCCCGGAGGGAGGGGCGGCGGCAGAAGGGCAGGAGCAGACACCGCCTGCCGGCCGCCCGGCGGCCGAGGGCGCTGAGGCCCAGACTCGGGGGCTAGGACCCGGCCGGGACTGTCTGAACGCTCCAGCTGGCCCGGCCCGGTCAGCCAGGTCTCCAGGTGCCCACCTTCAGGGCCTGCTCAGCTCCTCCCCTCGCTGGCCAGTCCGTCACCCAAGCTCTCTCCCCTCAGCGGCCCCGGAGCCCCTACCTCCTTATTTTGCATCACAAGTTTCTCCTGTAGCTGCCTCCCCACCCTCACCACTCCCCGCCACCCCACTGCGGGTTGCCCCTCCCCCAGGTCCTCTCCTGAACCGGCTCCCCTCCCCCCCACGCAGCCTCCACAGGCCGTGAGCCTGCCCCACCCCACCCACGACACCCCTGTCTGCAGCACGGTTCTGCCCCCAGCTACCTTCCTCTCTGGACCTCTGTGGAGCCTTCTCCCGCCTTCCCGCCTGGTGGAAGGAGGCCCCGCTGCTCACTCCGGGACCCCAGCACCCCAGCCTAGCCCTCACCCACAGCCTCTCTGCCTTCCCTTCTCCCTTCTCGTTTCTGCTTAGGCCCTGACTCTTCCTTGGCTTTTGCAGCACGTGATGGCCGAGACCCCCACTCCCAAGGCCAGGCCCCGGAAGCCCGGGGCCGGGGAGGACCGGCAGGAGGAGGGAGAGGAAGAAGGGGGCTCCGGGAGGCCACGGGCAGAGACGCTGGAGCAGGCCCAGGAGCTGTTTCTGCTGTGTGACAAAGACGCCAAGGGCTTCCTCACACGGCATGACCTGCAGGTGAATCCCCAGTCCCAAGAGGCTGCCCAGCCGGGGGCGACCTTGGCTACTCAGCCCTGCCACCCTTGCCTGGCTAGGGCCTGCAGAACGACGTGCCCCTCACACCGGAGCAGCTAGAGGCTGTGTTCGAGAGCCTGGATCAGGCCGGCACCGGCTTCCTCACGGCTTGGGAGTTCTGCCTCGGCCTGGGTGAGCGGAGCCCCCCTCCCCCGCCCCACCCCGTTGCCCAGAGACCCTCCGGTGGCACATGTGGCTCTGGAGTCCACAGCAGACACAGATGGCGGCCTGTGACTCTCCGTCGTGTCCCTGCGGAACACACACTAGTGTCAGTGCACACAGGCCCCTGAGGAAGCCCCCCCCACCGCCAGGCGATGTATGGAGCTGCCCCTCCTGCTACCCGACCCCCTCCCATCCGTGCCAAACCCAGGTGGGGCCGGGTGCCAGGCTTGCCCCGTTCTGGCCCGGCTGTCACCTCCCATTCCTAAGCCACGAGTCTGACCAGGATAAGGAAAGAAAAACAGGAAACTGGGCTCAGAATAAGGACAGGATGTGTGTGTGTGTGTGTGTGTGTGTGTGTGTGTGTGTGTGTGTGTGGTGGGGGGTGGTGAGTGGCGGCTGAGCCAGGGTGCTAACCTACAGCTTTGATAATCTTACCTTCCCATGCCCACAGGGAAGTTTGTGGGGGTGGAGTCAGCCCAGAGCACACCGCCCTCCCAGGCTCCAGAGGAAACCTTCGAGTCGGGCTGGTCAGATGTGCAGGGCACTGGGGGCTCCCTGGAAGAAGAGGAGGAGGAGAGATTCCGGGAAGCGCTGGAGCAGCTGGGGGTGGCCCCAGTCCTGGGCGAGTGAGTTGGCGCTGACTCGGCCCCCAGTTCCCTCCTCTGCTGCCTCCCCCTCTGCATGCTGCCTGTCCACACTGCCCCGCGTGTCTGTTCCAGCCGGGGTCCCTAGGCTGGGACGGGCCCAGTCGTTCTCCGTCAGCTGTGACACCTGGGAGGGGCTGAGCGTGATTTCCCGCAAAATTTGCATTTCAGGAGGCGAACGCGGCTGGTCTATCCAGGGCTGCAGGTGTCTCCAGACGGCTTACCCTTAGGGATGGGGTCAGGGAGCCCCCGCTTCAGCCTCAGCCCCTGTCCTCCCCCTGCAGGCAGCGAGCGGTGCGGACATTCTGGACCCGATTGCAGCGCGAGCGACCCGAGCTGCTGGGCTCCTTCGAGGACGTTCTGGTGCGCGCGTCGGCCTGCCTGGAGGAGGCAGCCCGAGAGCGGGACGGCCTGGAGCAGGCGCTGCGGCGGTGAGGAATGGGGCCTGGGCGGCTGGGCTCGGGAGGCGGTAGAGGCGAGACTGGGGTCTGTGGTGCCGGCGGGCTCAAACAGCAGTCCCCGCCCCACTCCGTCCTCGAAGGCGGGAAAGCGAGCACCAGAGGGAGGTGCGGTGTCTGTACGAGGAGACGGAGCAGCAGCTTCGCGAGCAGCGCCAGCGTCTCCGGAGTCAGGTGGGCCCCAAGCCCCGCCCCCGCCCCGGCCCAATCCCAGACGCGCTTGTCTCATGGCCCCGCCCCCTCAAAATTGGCTCCACCCGGCCCCTCTCCCGGCGCGTGCCCCTCCCCCGCCCGCCTGGGCTCAGGAGCTCCCCGCACATCCCAGGACCTCCCCCGGGAGGAGCGCACAGGCCTCCTGGAGCTGGAGCTGCAGGACCGCGAGCAGGAGCTGGAGCGGGCAGGCCTGCGGCAGCGGGAGGTGAGTGGCCCCCCACCCGCCCCTGCAGGGTTGGGGTGCTGACAGACCCAGCGCGGGGCCCTATCCCCGCCGTCACCCGTGCACTCTCTGGTACACTTGAGGTCCCGGTGCCTCAGTGTCCCCGACCCCGGAATTACTGGGAGTCAGGGGCAAGCGCAGCACCCCGAAGAAGAGGTGGAGGGGTCCTCCCCAGCTTGCACTGCCCCCCCACCCCCCGCCCACATCCCGCAGCTGGAACAGCAGCTGCAGGCCCGGGCCAGCGAGCAGCTGGAGGTGCAGGCGCAGAACGCCCAGCTGTGGCTAGCCAACGAGGCGCTACGAACGCAGCTGGAGGGGACGCAGGAGCAGCTCCACAGGCTGGAGGGCGACTTGCGGAGCCGCCAGGAGCAAGCCCTACGGTGCCTGGGAAGCGGGGGGTGGGGGGGGGAGGCGGACCATCAGGGGCGGGCCCGGGGAGGGGCTGCGGCCGGCGGGTGAGGCGGGGCGGGGCGGGAATAGCTTTGGGGGCTCGGTCCGGGCCACTCCCATCCCCATCCCCCGTCCCGGCCCAGCCCTCAGGGTCTGCGTGGGTCAGGGTCGTGGGGCGCGCCGAGGAGCCTCCCGGCACCCAGGTCATCACCTCTCTCTTGCAGAGATGTGGTCGCTGTGTCGAGGAACATGCAAAAGGAGAAGCTCAGCCTCCTGCGGCAACTGGGACTCCTCAGGTGCGGTCAGGCGCAGGCCGGAGGGGAGGGGCCCCACACAGTTTGGGGTATCCTAGCTCTCAAACGTTCCCGACCACGGCCTCATCCTGTTGGGAGGCAGTCCGTCCTCATGTCTGTCCCCCATCCCTCGGGGGCATCCACAGCCAGGCACCCCGTCTGAGGGACAGCAGAGCCCGCATTCCCCCCTTGCCCCAGGAATGCTGCCTCTCAGAGCCCTTGGACTCCCCTTCCCCAGGGAGCTGAATGCGAGGCTACGGGATGAGAGGGATGCTTGTGAGGCCAAGCGGTTAGCCAGCGGTCGAAGGAAAGCTCTGGCCATGGCTCGCATGCCGGGCCCCACGTGCTGCTGTTGCTGCTGCTGCAGCTGGGCTCGCCCCCCAAGATGTGGTTCTGGCCACCTTCCCAGTGCCCGCTGACCATCCCCCAGAGACTCACTGGGCATCCCTCGGAGAGGCCACCCCTCGAAGGCGAGGCGTCATGGCCCATCCAGCATTCGGGCTCTGCTCAGGGCACTGCAGGCCTGCCTGCATGCAGACATGAAGGAACTACCCAGGGAGTGGTGGGGCGGTCGGAGTCTCACGTGCCCCCCTGCGGGGCCTCATCCTGTCCCATCCCATCAAATCCATCTCTGACCAGCAGAAAAACTCCCTCCTCCTAATAAAGTCCATTGACTGCACCGTGACCTTCTCAGCCTGTGTGTCTGTGCGTCACAGCATTTCCCTGGTACGCACATGAGGTATCCATGGTACTCTCAAGGCAACTGGACAGTACACGTGTGGCACATGTCCTGAGGTGCTGGGGTTGTGGATGTTCCTGCCTGTCTCTGGTCATGCCTTCAAGCCCTCACTGTCCATTCAAGCTGAAGCCCTGTGGGGCCCTCTGTGGGAACCAGGGGACCGAGGCCCATTGTCTGGGCCCGCTCCCGGCCCCAGTTGACAATCCCCTCCCCATACCCGTCCTCACACAGCCCCAGGTGGACCAGCTCAGCCCACTGGAGTTGAGCCAGTCCTGAGTGGGACCTCCTGGGGCAGTCCTGCGGCCGCTTCCCATGCCCGTCCCTCCTCCACCCCCTCCCATCACCCCACCCCGCCCTGCCACCTCCCTGGAAGTGGGGAGCTGCTGGCCAGACCGTGAACCATGGGCAAGGAGCTGGGGACCACTATCCATGGAGAGCTTCCGAATGACTGCAGAATCTGACCCACCCTGCCTGGGTCTGGGAATGAGCCTGGTGGGTTGGGAGTCGCCTCGCCTTCCTTACTCCCACTGCGGGTGTCCCAACCCAGCAGGTCAGAAGGCTCGGCCCTGTCTACCCCACCCCTTTCCACCCCTCCCAGGACCAATGCCTTCCAGACTGGACTGCTCCTGGCAGGGACCCCAGGCCTCCACTCCAGGCTGTCCTCCATACTGCACCTAGAGCAACCGCACTCCTGCATCTGACCGCACCCCCAGACCCTACCCCACCAAGCCAGCATCTGTTCCGCCGGCCCTGCAAGCCTCCGGGTGGCCCTGCGTTGTGGGGAGAGAACGGGCCTGGGCCTGGAGGAGGGCCTGCTGGCCTGGCCGCCGCCTCCACCGCCCCCAGCCCAGCTCCTCGGCCTCCCGAGGGCGTGAGCCCCGGCTGGGCTGCGGGCGCCCCCGGGTGCAGCACGCCCGCCTCCGCAGTCGCGGGCGGACCCCAGCGCCCGCACCGGCGGGCGTCCCCGCCGCCCGCCCTCTCGGAGCACTGCCGAGACCTGCCCTGTGTCTGCCGCCGGGGGCGGGGCCTGCAGGCCGGGGGCGGGGCGCGTCTCACTCCCGGGCCCGCGACCCGCCGCGCAGTCTCCGCGTTCCGAGCAGCCGCCCCCACCCCCCCCGCGCCCGGACTCCGACGCGTGGCCGGTGAGTGCGCCGCCTGGCTGGGCGGGCCGGGAGGGGCCGAGTGTCCCGGGACCCTGCGCGGCCCGGCCCCGGAGGCCCGGCTGCGGGCGCCGGGAGGCCTGGTCCCGCCGGCCGGCAGCAGTCCCCTCCCGGCCCTTTCCGGAGCGGGACGGAGTCGGCGCCCGGGGCCGGGCGCCTCCTGGGCCTTCGCACAGGCCTGGCGGCCCCTACGACCCCACCCGAGCATCCTAGTCATTGTCTCTGGACACCGGTGCCCGTCCCTCCGCCGGGGTGCGGGTGGGCGCGCCGCGGGCTCGCCCGGGCGGGGACTCCTCCTCGGGCCTGGCTGGCGCCGAGTGCGGGGCTGCCCTGCTTGGGGCGTGGGCCGCGGGCCGCGGGCCGCGGGCCGCGGCGGGCCCGGCTGAGTTGCAGGGGCCAGGGCGGGGCGGCTCGGTCCCGGGCCGCGGGAACTATTTCTGGCCGGCGCCTTCCCAGGGGGCTCACATCCGCCAGGCACTCCCGGAAAGAGGGGCCCCTCCTCCGCCCGCCGCCCGCGCGTGCGGGAGAATCAGCCTCCTCAGAAGGCTGGGACCTCACCACGGGCCCAGGAGCAGCCTGCGGGCACGTGAGGCCCCCGTAAGCCCAGCTCCAACCAAGGGGTCTGCGTCTGGTTTTTTGTTTTTCCCTTCCGAGGCCGAAGGAACCGCTGCTTGGTGGGCTAAGGGACGGTGGCGGGTCTGGCAGGAAGGCCCCGGGGCGGGGTGCTTGGAGAAGGCGGGTGGTCCCTCCCCGGATCACACTATGCAGAAATGTTTTCCGCCCTGCCCCGCCCAAGCACAGACCAAAATACCGGGCCTGGCCTCTCCCCTCCCTGCCTGCTCTGGAAACCCAGCTGGTCAGAGCCACTGCCAGGGGCGGCTGCAAGGACGGGTGACAGGCCCTTGCTGATCCAGCGTGGGCCAGACCGGTGACCTGTCCCTGCCCTCCCAGTGGTGCCTCCTAGGGAACTTCCGTCCACCTGTCTCAGAGAGGATCCGTCCTCACTAGCCAACCAGGTGAGCGCGGGGTGGGGCAGGTGAAAGTTCGGCTCTGAGTGGTGCTGTGTAGTCTGGAAACGTAGCCTGGGGCACTCAGCTGCCATCTGTGCCCCAGGGCCCTCTCCCCCCACCCCAGTGCGGACACCCCACAGGAGAGCAGGGAAGGGGTCCCTGGGGTGCCACTCGGGAGCTCCTGTAGCTTCACATCTTGCTGGGGCTGGTGGGACCGCCCCCTTTCCAGCAGAGAGGACCAGCAGAGGAAGTACCCCCAGGTCTGGGGGATGGGTTTCTGCGGGCTCCGCATGCCCAGAACCGCCTGTTCTCACCCTGGTGGGGAGGAAGGCAGGCCTGGCTTTTAACAGACACCTGAGGGGCTTCCCTGAGGCCATGGGGCTGGTAAGGGGCAGGTCCGTCCATCTGTGAGTGGCCTCCTCCTCCCCCCAGCAGCCGGTAGGTGCCTGCCAGCCTGCCGGCCTGTGATGTGGAGCCCCGGGAATGCTGTGTGTGTGTGTGGGGAGGCGGGTGGGGCCTGCATGAGCTCACCCTGAGGTACCTGCTGGGGCTTCTGACCCCGGCTGCCAGCAGGGGTGAGTCAGCCGGTGACGGTTGGAATCCTTCACGGCCCCCTGGTGCCCTGGGCTCTGGTCAGGGGAGCCAGGCCCTTCGGCCTTCAGCTTGGCTGTGGGCACTAGACATCCGCCCTGGCTGCGGTGGGGGGTGAGGGGTGGGGAGGGGCTCCCGAACTGCCCCTCAGGAAGCGTCCAGGTTCTCACGGATGCGTTGCCAGGACCTTCACTCGGGGCCAGTGGTGGGCTTGGCTTCAGCCAGGGGCTGGCCTGGGTGCCTGTGTCCCCTCCTACTGACCTCCCCTGGCCTCTCGGCCCCAGGATGGGGGAGTTCAACGAGAAGACCACGTGTGGCACCGTCTGCCTCAAGTACCTGCTCTTCGTCTTCAACTGCTGCTTCTGGGTGAGGAGTGGGCACCCCCTCCCGCTGGCCTCCGCCGCTCCCATTCCTGGTCCTTAAGGGGAACCCTGGCCTGGGGGCGGGCGTGCCGACCAGTGTGCGCTGCCCACAGCTGGCTGGTCTGGCCGTCATGGCGGTGGGCATCTGGACGCTGGCCCTCAAGAGTGACTACATCAGCTTGCTGGCCTCGGGCACCTACCTGGCCACAGCCTACATCCTGGTGGTGGCTGGCGTTGTTGTCATGGTGACCGGCGTTCTGGGCTGCTGCGCTACCTTCAAGGAACGGCGGAACCTGCTGCGCCTGGTTAGCAGGGCACCGGGCTGCTGCTGGGGGGGGTGGGGGGCGGGCTCTGGGGCCCCGGTGAAAAAGGGAATGGTGGGGGTCGAGTGTGACGCCGCAGGACAGCCTCTGCGGTGCTCACCTGTGCCAGGGGCGGGGGGCATCCCTGCATCCCAGCTCGGCCAGCCGAGGGGAACTGTCAGGGAGTGCCAGCACCCACCCACTGCCATGAGCCCTCTGTGGCCACTTGGGATCTGAGGTTGGGGGCTCTGCTCTGTCGTGTCTGGGCGCCAGGAGTCCTCACGGGACAGGGGTGTCTGCGTCCAACCCAGCTAACCGTCCCCGCCCCCCCACCCCCCAGTACTTCATCCTTCTCCTCCTCATCTTTCTGCTGGAGGTCATCGCTGGCATCCTGGCCTACATCTACTACCAGCAGGTGAGGGGCCTAGACAGGCCACGCGGGGACGCACACACGCGGGGACACAGACACACACGCGGAAACGTGCCCGTGCAAGGGCACAGATGGGCACGTGAGACAGGCACACACGCTTGGAAGGACACACGCTCCCCCTCCCCCATGTTCCAGAGGCCCCTGGGGGGTAGGGGCTCACAGTGCGGACGGACAACTTGCCTGTAGCGCCCAACAGGCCCACTTGGGGCTCATGCAGGGAGGAAGGTGTCCATGGGACCTGGAGCTCCCTCCCTGTCCTCAACCCTGTCCACGGCCACCCGGGACACTTGTCCAGCCCAGCCCCTCCCCAGCCAGCATCTGGCCCTAGCTCTGCTTGGAGACCCTCCCCCCACCTGCCCCCGGTCTGTCCCTGCCTCCACGTGCCCCAGCTTGGAGGGTCTTGGATTGTTCTGCTGAAGCTGTCCCCTCACCCCCAGCTGAACACAGAGCTCAAGGAACACCTGAAGGACACCATGACCAAGCGGTACCACCAGCCAGGACACGAGGGTGTGACCAGTGCAGTGGACAAGCTGCAGCAGGAGGTACGTGGGCACCACGGGGGTGGGTGTGCACACCCCTGCGGGCCCCCCTGGGCCCCTGAGGGAGTCCCTGCCCCAGGGGCTCAGCCCAGGCCGCGTTGCCGCTGCAGTTCCGCTGCTGTGGCAGCAACAACTCCCATGACTGGAGGGACAGCGAGTGGATCCGCTCCGGCCAGGCGGGTGGCCGCGTGGTTCCCGACAGCTGCTGCAAGACTGTGGTGACCGGCTGCGGGCAGCGGGACCACGCCTCCAACATCTACAAGGTGGAGGTAGGTGCCTGGGCTCCCCGGTGAAGGGCTGAGGAGCCGCGGCAGCCCCGGGTGCCGGGGGCCCACCCGAGGGGCCGGACTCGCCCACCTTTGGCACCTTACCCCTCCCCCGCCAGGGTGGCTGCATCACCAAGCTGGAGACCTTCATCCAGGAGCACCTGAGGATCATCGGGGCAGTGGGCGTTGGCATCGCCTGTGTGCAGGTTCAGGGGGGGGCGGGCAGGCCCCCACGGGTGCAGGGGACACGGGCGGCTGGTGGCCGTGCCCTGCTCACCCCGGCTCTGTGCCGCAGCTCTTCGGCATGATCTTCACGTGCTGCCTGTACAAGAGCCTGAAGCTGGAACACTACTGACCCTGCCGGGCGCCCCGCGAGTGCCGCAGCTTTGCCGCCTGACTACTGAGCTGACACTACTGACGGCCCCAGGGCCAGAGTCCCAGGACGCTGCTCCGTACCCTCTCCCCGCTCTGCCAGGGAGGTGGCGTTCTCACGTGTGCACCCCCGTGCTGCCACCGTGACCTCTGGGGACCCCCTCCCTCAGAGGGAGCTTCAAGTGCCTTTCTCTCCAGACCAGAGGACTGAGGCGGGGCCCTCCAGCTGCGGGGAGGGAGGAATACTCTGCCCGGAGTGGGGACACTGGGTTCTGACAGTCAAGTCCCTCTCTGCTTCTCCTGTGGGGCTGGGGCCCTGGGAGGGGGGGCCACCCCCCATGCCTGTGCTCCGCCAGAGGGGCTGGTTTGGGGTGAACTGGGCAGAAAGGGGCTGGCCCCCCTAGGGTGCTCCTAGACCCCTGGGCACACCTCTGCATGGTGGTCAGGGCATTGCCGGGTGGGGACAGCCGCAGGCAAAGAGTCCCAGATGCACCTGCCGCTGGGTTGCCTACCGCCACCCCTCCCACCCCCCAGCCCCGCTCAGGAAAGCCAAGCGAGCCCGGTCCTGTCCTGCAGGTCCTGTATCTGCCCTCCCAGTCAGGCCTCTGCTGCCCGAGCCCCTGCTTGGATTCCCCACCACTCCCCCCACTGAAAGGCCACAAGCTCACTTGTTCACGATCACCTCCCCTTGGCAGAAGCAGGGGGTTGTGGGTTCACTCACTGCTGTATCACAAATGCCTAGAACTGCTGCTGCCATGTGACAGGCACTCAATAAAAGTTTGTGGACTGAGTGGGCTTACTCCGTGAGCGACAGACCTGGTTCTGGTCCTCAGGGCCTTCTCTCCAACAAGGGGGACAGAACCCAGTCCCACAAGGGGCCAGGAGGGCGCATCCTGGTGGTCCCAGGCAGCCACGTGGGAGCCAAGGACTGATGGGACTCCAGGGCCGAGAGGCCAATGGCAGACAGCTGAGCACAGGCTGCTTGCAGAGCCTTGCCGGTTCTGGGACGGAAGAACGGTGGTGTGGCCAGAGCCTCATAGAGGCAACAGAGGCCTCGAACGCTGGTTTCTAAACCCCCTTCTGGCTCACGTAGGGATTAGGAAAGGGGGTGTGGGCTCAGGAATGAGGAAGGAGGCCTGAGCTTTGGCAGGACGTGAACTGGCAACAGAAGCCAAGGCTTAGGCCGTCTCCCCTGGGCAGACCCTACCTTCCTGCCACAGGTGTGTTTACTGGTTCTCAGAGGACCCCATGTCAGACATCTGGGCAGTGGGGCTGGCCCTGAAGAAGGTGCCAGAGAAAGTTGCCTCTGTTTCTCTTAACCATAGGCTCCTGCCTTCCGCCTGCCGGAGGGCACCAGGGTTTGCCGACTCCCGTCCAGGGTGATGGCTGCGGGCTCGAAGCCTCAGCCTGAGCTGGAACAGGACGGAAGTCCCCGGAAGACAGCTGTTCGGTGGGGCCACAGGATTAAATGCTAGTGCCCAGGGCCCTGGGAGCTTGACCGGCTCTGACACCCAGCAGAGCCTCCTAGGCCCACCCTAAAGCTGCTGTGAGGGTCTCAAGGGTGGCAGTGGAGGCTGGGCCCTCCCCCTGCAGGAACATGGCCAAGGGAAGGAGCCTGCTGGGCTTGGCTGGTGCCTAGAAGCTTCTGGCAGCAAGACCCTCTGGATGGGCAACTGAGACACAGCAGGCACTCTATTCAGGGCCCAGGAAATCTGGTTGTTGAGATCCTGGGAGGGGTTTGGGGGAATTTCTGTGCTAGGTCTAAGGAGCACCCAGAACATGGGGGCGGGGATGCCAGTGTCCCCTGGCCCCCTAACCCAAGTGCTGTTGGCCGTCTGTGACTTTGTTGGGCTGTGAGAGCCCGCACTCCAGGAACCCCCCACCCCCAGGCTGAATGGCTGTCATCTGAATGGCTCTTCCTCCCCCTGGGCAGTGAGGGCCATGTCCAGCCCTAAGCAGCTTCAGGCATGAGACAAGGGAGTCCCACAGAACCAGGCCAACCGTTAGGACCTTCTTGTTGTTCTGCAAAGACCTTTACTGGACGGTTCCTTCCAGACTGGAAGACACACACCCGCAGGCAATGCACGGGCATGCTCCAGGCTATCCACACCTCACAGGGAGGAACTCTGGGCAAGACTCTGCCGGCCCCTGGTGAGCACAGCGGGCGGGTGGGCTCCAGCGCCCTCACTTCTCCAGAGGTGCATAATTGAGCAGCTTCTCGATCAGGTCCACGTGGGCCAGCAGCATGCGACGGCAGCAGTAGCGCTTCAGGCCAAGTGCATCCAGAGCGTCCCTGTGGGCAAGGACAGCAGGCCGTGCTCCGTTCATCCAGGCTCTTCCGGGCAGATGGAGGGCCCTGCCCAGGCTCGGGCAAGCCACACTCGGCTGCCGTGGGATGGTTCCAGCTCGGCTCCACAAGTCAGGGAGGGAGACTCCAGGAGCACCGCCCCACCCCCCGTCTCTGTCTCATTTGTCAAGCCAGTTAGAGTTGTCAGTTTTGCCAGGGACTGAGCCCCAGCCACCCTGAACACTGCTCCGGAGGTGACAGGTTGGGACAGAGCAGGCCAGGTTGGGAGGTCCCTGACGGTGGTGTGCTTGCAAGGGGGTCCTGTGCAGGCTACCAGCCACTCACTCACACTCTGGACATTGGAACAGACTCATTAGTACCCGGCATGAGCACTCAGCCCATCCCGGGCCTCCACATTCATCCAAAACATTCGAACCCCAGGCCCCAGGGGGTTTGATGTGGTCAGGACAGGGGACTGTCCACACAGGAGCCAAGAGTCAGACTATAGTGGCAACAGGGATTCAGACAATATTGTGGTGGTAACTGCAGTGTTAAGGAGCAAAGCCAGAAAAGAGCCCCCGCCGCCCAGCACAGCGTGATACACATGGCTATGTGGCCAGGAAGCTTGTTCTATATCCCCAAGGGGCAAATGGTTTTGCCAAGACACGGGGGTGGGTCTAATGGCAGAGAGAGGAGAGAGAGCAGGAGGACAGGGAGGAAGCTGACGACTTAGGTGCCATGACTTGCCAGGGGATACCTAGAAGTCCCCAAGATACCGGCGGCTTGATACTCAACTCCCCTCCTCTCCCCGAACTGCAAGGAGGGGGTGGGGGTGGGGGCGGTGGCAAGGCTCCAGTGAGAACACATCAGTGGAGCAGGGTTGGGAGAGAGCCTAGAGAATGAAAGCTCCCGAAGAGTCACCTATGTTGAACAAATGCCCGCTCCCACCCCGCCAGGACCCGGGACCCCGTCCCGCCGTTCCCTCGCCCCCGCGCCTAGCAGCAGCCCACCCGCAGACCGGGACCCCTGACCTCGTCCTCCGCCCCTTGTCCGCACGCGTCACGATCGGGACCCCTAGACCCCAGAGCCCCACCCCCCGCCCTTCAGTCCCGCAGGCCGGGACCCCTCGACCCCCGTTCCCCACGCCCCCACCCGGCCCGGCGCCTCACCCCTCGGTGTACTCGGCCTGCAGCAGCCCCAGGTAGGCCTCCCACTTGTTGCCGACGATCTTTCCGCAGGTGAAGCAGCGCACGGGTATGATCATGGCGGCGGCAGCTCAGCGCTCGCTCGGTCTGATCTCGCCGCGCTTCCGCCGCGGAGCCAGCCCCGCTTAGGGCGCGTCCATCGCCCGGGGGGAGCCCAGCCCCGCCCCCAGCCGCCCCCCAGCCCGCCCCTCCGGCCCCGGTGCCGTCGGCGTCCGCTTCCCCCCGTGCCGAGTTCCATTCGCGTGGACCGGGGGTTCCGGGGCCCGCGCGGCCGCGGCAGGAGCAGGCGGACCCCCCCCGGCCTTCTCTTTGGTACATCCCGACCTACGGCGTCCCTAGAGGGCCCGAAAGGCCCCGACGGCGGCCGTTCGCCTTCCTCGTGTCCGCATGACTGACAGCTGCGCGGCGGGCGGACCGCGCGCAGGTACGGAGTCCGCGCGCGGGGGATGAGGCCAGGGTCCCGCCCCCCGTAGCCCCCCAGCCGGGTCCGGGAGCCGAGTTGAGCTGAACCCGCGCGGAGTTGGAGCCCCGAGCCTAGCCGCAGCAACAAGTGGCGGGGCCGGGGGCGCGGCGACCCGCGCGGCGGGGGTGGGGTGGGGTGGGACACGGGGGGCAGAAAGGAGCCGGCCGGTGGCCGGCGGGGACCTGCCGCGGCGGGCGGACACGTACGGGCTTTCCCGCCGCCCCTCCCCGCCTGGAGCCGCTGCCCGCGCGCGCCCGGGGGTCTCTGTGGCAGAGTTTGGCGGTCCCATCCTCAGCCGTGGCCTGGCCCGCTCGCCCGCACCGTGTCGGTCCCGGCCCGGCAGTAGCCTGTAGCCCCGACGGCGGGAGGGCGCGGCGGGCTCAGCGGCAGCGCCTCTCCCCCCAGCGATGCAGCGATCCGCTTCGGGACGCGTCCCCCCTCCCTTCCTCCCGAAGAAGGGTCTGGGGGTGGGGTGCGGAATGGGTCTGCACCCAACTTGGGCCAGGCAGTGCTGGGTAGCCTCTGATCTGGGGACGTCGGGCCTCTGAGGACTCGGGAGAGGGGGGAGGCTGGAGAAGGGTGGGTGGTCTGGGAGGGCGTCGTGGAAGAGGTGCCTTTTGAGCTGAACTCGAAGATTTCACGGGGGTGAGCCTGAGTGTGTGTAAGGGAGTGGACTGATCCTGGCAAAGGGAACCCTTGGACGGAGGCCTGGAGGCTATACCTGCGCGACAGCTCAAGGCCACAGGTTTGTGCTAGGGCCAGAGGTGGAGCTAGGGGTGAAGGGGCAGGAGCCACAGAGGATTTAGAGGAAGGTCTAGCTGTGTCTCTGGAAATGGGGTGGGTGACGTGAGCTCCTTGATCTTGGTGTGGGAGATGGGGAAGAGCAGTGTACGGTGAGAGGCAGGGAAGGCTCCCTGGAGGAGGTAAACTTTTGGGCTGTGGGGGATGGATGTGTTACAGAATGGCACCTGTGACGTAGGTATGTGTGTGTATGGGGAGGGGCTTGTCAGGGTCCCTGGCCTGGGGCCTCTGGATCTCCGGTAGGGGTGAGTAGGGCCTGTGCTGAGTCCTGGGCATCAGTTAACTGTCCTCTCACGGGTGGATGATGGATTCTGGTCTTAGCTGAGGGGCAGGGAGACGCAGGGTCCCCTGAGGCCTGGGTGGGGCTGGCCAGAGCTGCTGCCTGCCTGGCGTCTGTGCCCCCACCTTTGCCTGGGTCCTGGATATTCTGCCCAGTGCATTTGTCATCCCGCACGCGGCCACGTGCGGAGCCACGAGTGAGGCCACTTCCCTTCCCAGCTGCCCCCCCCCCCCGCTACTGGACGCACATCCTGTCCCTGGACAGAGGGGCAGGATTGGGGACCTTGAGTCACAGTGGCCTGGGGGCAGACCCAGGCTCAGCTGCAGAGGCTGCTGGCAACTGTGGAGGTGAGGGACACAGGGGAGGGGATCCAGGCTTCAACTGGGTGGACCTTGGGGAGCTGGTGGGGGTGGAAGGCTTCCTGGAGGAGGAGCCCAGGGCCTGCCCCACCCATGCTCCTACCCGGATCAGTTGTTTACTCTGAAAGAGTGAGGGGAATGAGCCTCCCGCCCTGATCCTGGCTGGAGCCAAGTTGACATTCCTGGAATTCTGAGAGCTGTGTGTAGTTTTGGGGGCGGTGGTGGCCTCCTCTTCCCGGGCTCCTCCCTCCAGCTCTCTGACTTCCGAGGAGAGGAGAGGCCACGGGGAGCATCATGGCTGCCCCACCTTAGCCTGTGTGCCCTCAACATAGGTGTTCACAGAGGCCCCTTCGGGCGTTTGATCCTGTCGTCTGTCTCTACTCTGCCTTGGCTCAGCCCTGACCAGGGGACACTGGGGAGCCTCAGAGGTCAGCCCTGCCCCCTGTCCCCTGCCTCTGTCGTGGGTGACCACGTTCCTCTGTGTGTGTGTGCCATGGGCCAGGCTCTCTTCAGAGAGGGCAGGAGGGAGCCATGGGGGCCTAGGGCGCTGGTGGGAGGTGGGGGGACCTCGCTTCTCCTCTCGGTGTGCAGTGTCAGCACAGATGTGGCCCAGGCCTCCGGCCAGAGAGAGGACCAATTTCTTGAGAATGGGGCATCCTATCCCCAGTGGTGGGAGGCATAGGGAGGGAGGAAGGGAGGGCTGTGCTCACATGTGGTTGGGAACCCGTGAGCCACATTTCCTGCTAGAAGAGGGTCACTGCAGGGCACGCAGGGGACAAGGAGAGATCAGCGGCTGAAGTTTTTGCTGCTGAGAGGCTCTGGCCCGGAGCATTGCCCTGTCAACAGGCCAGCCGCAGGGCCAGCTTGGCCTGGGAGTCAGCTGGTCCTGAAATCAGTTTCTCCATCTGTAAAGTGGGTGGAACCAGAAGCTGCCCAGCTGGAGGGTCAAAATCCTGACCTTGCAGGCCTGGCCCCTGGCCCCTCTTGTTTGGGTGGATGTGTGCTCATACAGGGGTGCGCAGGGCGGGGTGGGGTCCGTGAACATACATGCTCCGATGCCTCCCCAGGGCCAGGCTGGTCGCTTGCCTGCTGTACCCACACTAGCCCTTGGCCCTGGGGTCGCAGGGGTCGTGAGTGGTGCCATTTGCAGGTGTGCTTGAGGCTGGATTGGCCTTAAGCTGACGACCGCCCCCTCTGGATGAGCCTGTCTGCCAGCTGGGCTGCCTGGGCCCGACTGGGGCTCCCCGAGGGTCCTGCTCCGTCTGGGTCTTGGTGGCTGGGAGCAGGGGTGGGCACACACTTGGTTACCAGAGGCAGGAGGCCCCCAGCGCCTGTGGGAGGTGGAAAGGTGCCCCCCGCCCTGGGTCCTAATTGTGTCCCCTCCACCACCACCTCCAGCAGACCTGAGGGTCAGGGGGAGGGGGAGAGGAGCAGAGGTGTGGGGGGAAGACCTGAGGTTGGGGTTGGCCTTGCTGGGCCCAGGAGAGCCTGGAGGCCCCTTGGTGGCCTCTTCACAGGGACCCCTCCCCCGGAGCGGGTGTCTCCGAGCCCCGGAGGCGGCTGCGGTTGGGGGGTTGGGGGGGTGGCCTTGCCTGGGCTCCGTGTGGGGAGGGTGTGCAGGGTGGGGGCCCGGGTGGGCGTCGGGCCTGCCGGGCTGGGTCAGCAGCTGGAAGGCTGCCAGCACAGGACTGTTTGTGTTGGCCTCCGGGCTCCTCCAAGCTGCCTCCGAGCCTGCTCGGCCGGGGGGCCCCGGGCAGGCCTCGGCTCTGCTCTCCCCGCCGATCTGCCTCTGCTGGGTCTCTGCTGCCCGGCCAGGCCCCTGCTGCCTCTCAGCTTCTGGGGCTCAGGGTGGGCCACGCTACTGGTCCTCCCCACCCCCCACCCCCCACCCCCCATCTCTGTTTCGGCTTTCGGGCTCGTTCCTCTTTGAGTGCGACTTTGGTCTGGCCAGGTAGGTGCCCACGGCCTTCTCATGGCTTAGGTTCCCTTGGGGTCCCTCACTTGCCTGCAGAGTCGAGAAGACCCAGCCCAGGATCACCGGTGTGTTTGTCTTGGGGCTCTCCCTCCGCCCTGTCCCTGCTGCGGGTTCCGCTCTGGGGGATGTGGGCGTGCAGACCCTGCATGCAAAGGAAGCCCAGAGCAGGGAATGGGGAGGGAGGCTTCCTGGAGGAGGAGGCTGGGCCTGCAGAGAGACGGAGACAGCTCCGGTCCTGGTCCTGTTCAACCCCTGTGCCCTGCCCCAACCACAGGGTTCTGTCTAGGCTGCCCTAGGTGGGAGCGGGGGGCTCTGGACTCATGGAGGACACTGTGGGGGCCAGAAGGGCTAGAGGTCATTCATGGAGGGTCCCGGGCTGCCTTGGGGGCGAGGGCTGGAAGTGTGGCTGCGCAGTGGTCTCATCCAGCCTCAGCTTTGTGTTGGCCGTGGGACTTCCTCACGTAGGGGCCCCAGGAGGGTTGGGGGGGCGCTGGTGGATCTGCCCTTTAGGCCCTGCCCAGGAGGCCCTTCTGTACGCGCCCCCCTGCCCCTCCCGGTTCCCAGGTCTTGGGGTGGGGGCATGGTAGGGTATGATACATGGGTTTTAGCTTCTAGAATGTTGCTGTGGGCTTTGGGCCCCACAGCCCCTGGGTGGGGGGGGCTCATCAAGGAAAGTGGATGAGGTGTGCCCCCCCCCCCCCATCGCCCTTGCTGCTTCACCGGGCCTGAAACCCCTCTGTAGACGCTTCATTCCTGGGCACGGGGACTGCTGAGGGGCTGGGAATTGGTCTGCTCGTCGGCCCCGGGCACAGGTCTGGTGGACTGGCGGGCAGTGGGTGGCCCACGGAGGATGGGCGTGAGGGAGTGGGTGGCCGCCATGGTGCCGTCCCCCCTTGGGCTGCCGAGAGGACCACCTGCCCCACCCCCAGGCTGCAAGGAGCACCTGGTCTGAGGGGGGAGAATTGGGGGGCCTGGCTGGGATGCCCTCAGAACCACCCCTCCCCACCCCATGTGACCTTGGAGTCTCCTTCTCAAAACCCTGGCTGGTGGGGGAGGACAGGACCCTCCCGTGAGTGCCGATGGCAGATGAGCGGGCCTGGTGAGTCACCCCCAGCTGGCTCTGTGGGGAGAGAGTGAGGCTGGTGGCTCAGGGAAGAAACGGGCGGGGTGCAGAGCGTCTCGGGGGAAGCGGACCCCGAAGGCTGACCTCAAGGGGGTGGGACAGCACGACGTGGCCCGTGTTGTGCTTGAGTTCCTGCTTCTGAACACGTGTGTTCTCCGTGTGCGTGGCCCCCGCACGTGCTGTGTGTGTGTGCAAGCCTGCGTCTCAGGACGAGCGACCCAAGGTCGGGAGCAAAGCCCTATTTGACACCCACCCCCGGCTGGTCCCCTGAGTCTGGCAGTGCGCCCCCGCCCCCTAGCTGCTCTCGCCTGCCCCTGCAGGGACCTGGTCCTGAGTGGAGGGTTGCTCTTAACCCCCCAGGAGCCTGTCCAGTCTCGGGGAGCCCCCACGGAGGGCGCGGTGTGGCCTCCATCGTGCCCACCTTTCTTTCCACAGGGCTCCCGCCCGCCTTGGCTGTATTGACCGCTGGCCGACCTGCCGGCTCGCTTTCAGGAGAATCAAGCACCACCCGGCTTCTTCTCTGTGGCAAGCTCAGGTATGTCACAGCCCGGCCGAGCAGTAGGGGTGCGGCCCTGGGCTGCCTCGTGGTTTCACCCACTCCTGGCCCGGGGGCCTGGCCAGCAGGATGCTCTCCGGGTCCTTAGAGTCTGAGCCAGCCAGATGCCGTCTCCTGAATGTGTCTCATTGGGGCCCCACCTGCTGGAGGAAGGGGACTCCTATTGGGGAGAGGCTGGACTTCGGGGACAGGGTCCCCCCTACCTGGCTTCAGCCCTGATGCATGCGTGTCCTCATTCCAACTGGCCCCAAGACCCTTGGCTGAGTTTTCCAATGTCGTTTCAGACGGACTCTCGTCACTTGGAGGGGAGTGGGTGTAGGGTTTTGTAGATGGGATGTTGTGGGGGACGTTGGGACTGTGACAGCTGAGTGAGATAGTGAGATAGAGCTGGGTGCTGGGGCCCAGTGGGGGAACCCAGGCTGTCCCCCATCTGCCCCCTGCCCTGCCCTGCTCCAGCGTGATGGGGAGGTGGTAGAGAGGGGAGCCCAGGGCTCCATGGGGAGTCCCCCCCCCCCCCAGCTATGGCCAAGGCCACTTCCGCATCCTTGGAAGCCTGGCCCAGGGAGCCAGGCTGAAGGAAGGCTCCGGCCCTCAGGCCCTGTCCCCACACATCTCCGGCCCCAGCCTCCTTGGGGACAAAGCTGACAAGCTGGCAGCAGATTTATTTCGGCCCCTGGAGGTCTGACTTGCTTCCCTGAGTTGTCTGGCCGTGGCGTGCATGGGTGATGCATGGGTGGGGGGAGGTGGTATCTGTGTGGGGCATGTGGCGTGAGGTGGAGTCACGCCCGGGTCCTCCCTTGGCCCACCTGCACCCACAAGTGCACTCTGAACACCCAGTCTCACACGTGGGCCTCCCTGAGTGCCCACCCTCGGCCTGGGCTGTGGAGCTGGCTGACGTGGGCCAAGGGGGCACGGGGGTCTCCAGGCTCATCGGCTGCCACTTGTTCCCTGGTTTCTGTAGGGCCTGGGGCCCTCCACCACCTGCTTCTCCACTGGGACCCTGGCACGTCACTGCTGTGTCCCTTTCGTGGGGCCCAGACGTGCCAAAGAACTCTGGGAAAAGAAAAGGGTAGAGGGGCCATGGGAAACCCTGGGTGGGCCAGCAGCGTGAGACAGGCAGAGACTCTGGGACTGTCCTGTCCCCACTCCCTGCCAGCGCCAGCTCTGCTCTGGGGGCAGAGCTGCGGTTCTCGGAAGAGTCGTCAGGGGGCAGCAGAGGGTTCATGCTTGGGGGCCTCAGGGCCCAGCAGGGCTGCCAGAGGGCACTCAGCCTGCAGCCCTCCAGACAGTCCTGCTCTGGCTGCTGCACAGCCCCCCAGACCCGCTGTCTCCCGCACCACTCAGTCTCTAATTTGTCACCTTGTCAGTGTCACTCCCCACCCCCCTCCCCTGCACCCTTGCTCCTACTTTCCCCTTCCCTTCTCTCCTGACTCCTCCTCCTTCCCCTGTCTCTCCCACCCCCTCCTCTCTCTCCCCTCTGCTACTTGACTCTCAGGGACCTTGAGCCAGCCCTTCCCTCTTTGGACTTCAGAGTCTGGGACCGTCCCGTTGGGGGGACACTGCCAGTGGACTCCCATGGCGACCTGGTAGGCCTTGACTGCAGTCCTGAGCCCAAGGTGTAGGACCCACATCCCCCAGGCCCAGAGCCTTGAGAGGAGGGGGCTCAGCTCTCCTTTGGCCTCTGGGGTGCAGGCCCAGGGTCAGATAGGGAGGAGGCATCGGGCTTACATGCTGATGCGTCCCCCCCCAAACACCAGGGGGCCCCAGAGACCATGCTGCCCCCACCAGTGGGGTGAGCTGTGGGGGTGCAGCTGGGGGGGACAACTGTCCCCATCTGCCATTGGGGGCGTGTGTATGCACCTGTAGACAGTTCCTGGTACGCGTGTCTGTACACGAGCACGTGGCACATCCAGAGTGACAGGCTAGTGTGCACACCAGCAGTGCAAGGGGCACTAGTGCACGTTCCAGCGTGTGTATGTAAGTCACCCAGGGAATCTGTGAGCTTGGCTCGGGCCCACGTCTGCGTGCGAGTGTGGATGTGTCCGGGAGGTGCAGGGTCTGACTTCCAGGCCAGGCTGGTGCACGATGAGCTGTGAGGCCCCTTCAAAAATGACCAGTAATGCCAAGACAGTGGCGCCAGGGCATCAAAGCAGTGAGGGGCTCTATGTGGCTGCGTGTGACCTACGGCAGGAAAGCCAAGGGCCAGGGCAGGGGGTCTGCCCTCAGCAGCCCTGCCAGCACACCCTGGCTGAGTTGAAGGAGCAAAGGGCCGCGGGAGTGGGGATCCGCGCCTGTTTTCAGGTGCCCGGTGATCACCCACACCCTCTGTGTGTTCCCGCCCCTCTCTGTAAGTCTGAAAGCCTCCCCACGGGTCTGGCCGAGTAACCTGCCCTCCTGGGCACCCTCCCCACTTGCCCTCCCTCGTCCCAGCCCCTCTGAGGGGCTCGTCCTTTAAGCTGCAGTCCTGCCTCCTGCCCCAGCAAGATTCCCTCCCTCCCCCCCCCCCCCCCCGCCCAGGTTAGGTACCCCAGGCTGATTCCGGTGCCCACAGACGCCTCTCCCCATCCAGGCTGTGAGCCGCCCGGGTCTTGGGGTCCCCGCGCGGCCGTCACCAGCCCGGGCTGGAGGTGAGGGATGCTGCTTGGAGAAAGCGCACCCCAGGGCGTGCTCGAGGCTACATTGTAAGGCGCTCTCTCGCTGTGGGAATCAAAGGAATCAAAGTCGAAGCCGCCCCAGGTCACCACCAGAAAGCAACTGGGCCATCCCTTCATTTGCATAGCGCTGTGGTATCTCGAGCGCGGTCGGGGGGGGTCTCCAGGCCCGGCGTGGGGGGGGGGGGAGGGGAGGAGCAGAGCGGTCGCGGCGGAAGGCTGGGGGCCTCGTTCCCGGGGCTGAGCGCTGCCTGGGCCGTGGCCTTCGGCCCCCTCCAAGGCTGCCCCTGCCCTACGAGAGCATCTTCCTCCCGAGCCCGGGGACCCGGAGAGCCAGGGGCGCCGGCGCGGGCGGAGCGGCCGGGGCCGGGGGCGGGGCGGGGTCGTCGCCCCGGGAATGCGATTGGCGGGCGCCCGCGGAGCAGTAGGATTGGCGGGGCGGGGCGGCCTGGAGGGGGGCGGAGGGGAGCGAGGGGAGGGGTCCGCGGGGCGGGGCGGCGAGGGGGGGAGGGGGGCGCGGGCGAGGCGGGCCGGCGGGGAGGGGAGGGGTCCTCGGGGGGGCGGGGCCGGCGGGGATTGGCGGGGCGCGGGGCGCGGGGCGGGGGCCGGGGCTGCGGCGCGCGGACCGGGCAGGTGTCCGGGGCCGCCGCCGGGGCGGAGAGGAGCTGCGCGCCCGGCTGCCGGGGCGGGGGGCCGGGGCGGGGGGCGCGGGGCGCTGAGCCCGGCGGCGGCCCTGGCGCCATGCGCCGCTCGAGCACGGACGAGTCCACCTACCGGCGCAGCCCGTCGCCGGAGGGCAAGGAGCCGGGCTTCGCGCGCGGCGGCCCCTTCCGGCGCTACAGCAGCCTGTGCGGGCACGGCGGGGACGGCGGCCCCTTCTTCGGCCTGCACGCCAACCCCGGCCCCAGGGCGGCCCCGGCGCGCTGCGCGTCGCCCAAGGGCAGCAAGTACGTGTTCTTCTACCTGGACCTCTCCTTCGTCTTCCTCCTAGAGCTGAAGCGTTGCAGCATGGCGCGCGGCTGCCTCCAGGGCGTCAAGTTCCTCATGTTCGCCTTCAACCTGCTCTTCTGGGTGAGTGGCGGCGGGCCCGGGGCGCCCGGGGCTGCGGCGCCGGCCCGGCCCGACTCTCAGCACGGTCCAGAGTCGCTGCTCCGGCAGGGATGGGGGGCGAGGCTCCAGGACGCAGACGGGCGGGGCGGGGTGGTGGCGGTGGCGGTGGCGTGCCCGGGGTCGCTGCTCCAGCGGGGGGCCCGGTGGACCGGCCCTTGGGGCGCGCTTCCGGTACCGCGGGGCTGTGGCCGAGGCTCTGCCCGCGTCCTCTCCCCCTCTTTCTGGGGCCGGACGTGTCCCGCACCTGCGCCCGCCTGCGCCGGGGTTCGCGTGCTGGTCGTGGCCGGCAGTGCGCTGGAGCTCCGGCGCTCCCCCTCCCTCCCCTCCCCTTCTCTCCCTCCGCGCCGCCAGCCGGCGTCCTTTCTTCGACCCCCCTCGCCCTCCCAGTGGAGTAACCCACCAGGCCTAAGGACTGTGGTCGCCGAGGGGCTGTTGGGGGCCCGGTGGTCCCCCCCAAGTCTCTGCAGGTGCTGTGGGAAGGGAGAGGGGGTGTGTGCGCATGGGTGAGTTCCCTGGCTGGGGCTGACACTGAACAGGATGCTGGGCCACCCACCGTGAGTGCTGGGGAGGTGTCTGGCCTCCCTGCTGGCTCTTCCTCCTACGCGGTGTGCATGTGTGTGGGCTGGTGCCCAGAACTTTTGCTGAATGGGTTGGGTTTGCTCAGACGGGATGTGTGGGCCCAGGGTCAGAGGCGATGGTGCCACAGGGTGGCCCCTTCCTCCTCCAGAGGAGAGTAGGCACGATGACGGAGTTGACAAAATTGCCACCCGGCCCCAGCCCCATAATGGTTGGGAGCATGGTGGGTTCTGGCTGTGACAGGTGTCCCACCCGACCAGGCTGGGGTCCCCTGGCTGGGCTACCCGAGGCTTGGTGGAGGGAGGATGCCAAGGTCACTCTCTGCTCCATGGTGAATTCTTGAGCCAGCCCTCCTTCCCACAGCTAGGAGGAAGGGGGTGTGGCGTTAGCTGCAGCCTGGACCCCACGAGGCGAGGCGGCTGTCCTGCACACGCTCATTTGCATGCATTTGAATCCCGGGTCCGTCTTTCTTCACCTCCCTTCCATCCTGGGCTGTAGTTTTCTCTTCCCAGCTTGTGGAAGGGGGGCATCAGGGGTCGCTGGGAGGCAGGGGCAGCCAGCCCGGGCTGCATTCGGGGTGAGACCCAAGGCTCCGGGCCCAGATGCCCGCTTCGAGGTGGCCGCCCCGAGGGCTCGCTCTCTCTCTACAAGGGGATCCTGGGAGGGATGAGGCCCAGGTCTGGGGTGAAGTACCCCTGAGGCCAGCAGCCAGGAAGGGGGTGTTGGCGGTGGGAGCTCGGCCCCAGGCGTGTGGAGGGGCGAACATCTTGGTGCGGGATGTTGACCAGCTGCAGCGGGCGCCCGTGTGGAGTGGCTGGCAGGGTGGGCACGTCCAGGGCAACCTGATGGGAGATACCGCAGGTGACCAGATCCGACCGTGGTGACCGTGTAGTTGGTGGACTGACTGGAGGGAGCGGCGGTGGGGGGTGGGATGGGGGACAGAGATAGTCTGGTCCCGGGAGGTGGGCAAGACTTGGCTTTGTCCCTGGTCTGCCATTCTCGGTGGTCTGAGAGCTGCCCACCCTAACGGGTCCCCAGGCAGAGCTGTGTCTGCCCTGTGAACCCTAAAGGAGGGACCGTACTGGCTGCAGGACAGACATGCTTCGCCAGTCCCTGCCATGGATGACGTCCTCAACCTGGAAACGAGTAAATCAGAAACCCCTTTGGGACCCCCTCCTGGGCTGGAAAATCCAATTCCCTTTTATTATACAATTATACCTCCCTGCCCGGCAAACTGGGCCCCTGCTGCTGGCATGTGCCCCTCCCTGTGCCAGCGTGGTGCCCAGACAGGGTCTGAGACCAGTGGGTCAGGAAGGGCATCCGGGCCTGCCCACAGTGCACAGGAAGCACCCAAGGTGAGGTGTGGTGAGAAGTCAGGAGTCTGGGTCCCTGTGAAGGTGCCACGTAAGTGCAGGTGGCCAGAGGCTACAGCACCGCTTTCCCGGGACCCCAGCCCCTTGGCTACCTGGGGGGTGCTGGCCCCTCGGCCCATTTCCCACGGTCACTGGGAGACCAGGGGACGGACCACACCGGCACCCACTGGAGCTCACTGTAAGATCAGGGCCCAGGTAGTGGGAGGGGCATCCCCGGGGCAGGACCTCAAGATGCTCACCTGTGCCAGTCCTGACCTCACCCTGCAGAGCCCCGCCAGTGCTCTGAGGATGGGGAAGGGGCTGGCTCGGGAGACGCTTGACCTAAGCGTTTTACTTAAGACTTAAGACCCTTTTTTACTTAAGACTCTTGCTCATGTGCCGGGTTTGAGGGTGCTCCTTCGGGTCTGGGCGGGCAGGACTGAGGCCTCCAGCCTTGGGTCCTTCCAGGGCAGGAAAGAGTCACCGCTTGTCTTTCCTGGTCCTGTGTAGCCTGCCTGGGTCATTGGCTTGTCTCAGGGAAGGAAACAGGCCTGCTTAATTGTCACCAGTGCCTGGAGCTGGGGTGCCCTGGGACGGGGGGGCTGGGAAGGCACAGGTGACACTCGCAGGGGAGGAACAGAGGTGCAGGGGGTGGCGGCTCCCATCCTGCCTCCCCGCGGCAGATGAGGCCTTCCTAGGGCACAGGGAGCTCTTCTGAGATGTGCAGAGTCCCTAAAATGGGGCCAGGGAGCAGGTGGGGTGTGCAGCCCCTACGCGGCCCCTGGGGAGTTCAGGCCTCCACCATGACAGAGGTAGAGGTGGAGGCCGCAGGGGGTGGGAGAGAGGAAAGCGGTTCTTGGCTCTTCCCTGCCTGGGTCAGAGTGCTCAGGGCTACCCCCAGGGGGCAGTCCCTGTGGCCCAGGTGGTCCTGGGGGTGGACCTGGGGGGAGGTAGGGCTGAGCTCAGCAAGGTAAGGTTGCTTCTGTGTCCCCCCACAGCCAGGGCCCGTGCCCGGGCCTCAGCCTTGTGGCCTAACTCCTCCCCAGTTTGGATCAGCCAAGCTGAGGGCCCCTGCTCTCCACACCTCCCCTACTTCTGAGCTGCTCCCTGCTCTCCTCTCCCTGCACTTGTGCTCAGGGGCCCTCTGCGTGGCTGGGGTGGGGGTCGGAGCCCTGCCTGCCGTCTCCTGCTGCCCAGGATGCACTTTGTCCACCGGCACCACGTGTGGGCCCCTGAGTTTTCCTCTCTGATGAGCCGCGGGTGACGTCCAAGTGGGTGGCGCGGTCTGCTGTCACTGGCCTTTGGGCAAGGCCCCTGAGACTGCTGGAGGAGGGGACCCATGGTGGCAAGGGCTCTGCAGAGCTGGGGGCCGTGACCTTCCCCCAGTCCTCCCTACAGCTGGGGAACAGGCATGCCGCGGGGACCTGCTTGAGGTCACAGTCCTCAGACCCTGTGCCTCCTCTTGGCTCCGGCCTCCTGGTGGTGCTGGGGGCATCCTCGTATCCTGGCTTCTGTTTCTTTCTGCGACAGGGCTGGGCAGGGGTGTCCTGCTGCCTGCGGGCTGCAAGTAGGGGTAGGTGGGCAGTCTTGTGATGGGCGGAGGGAGGGCAGGTAGATTCTGGGATGGGAGCAGGTGCTGGGGGTGGGGGTGCTTGACTGCCCTGGTCAAGTCAAGGGTCAGGACGCTCTCATCCTTCAGGCCAGATGCTGGCTGATGGGACAGACCGGGACCCTGGGGCCCGGCAGGTGCCAGTTCTCTGGGCCCAGCCCCCTAGACCAAGCCCTCGCTCCCACGGTGGGGACAGTAGGCACGCGCTCTAAGCGGCAGCAATCCGTTTCTGAACAGAGGCCCTGACGCTGGAGGCCCCGTGTGCCTGTTGGGGAGCTGGCGGCTCCCCTGATAGCTTTGGGGGACCTGGGAGGGTCCTGCCTGCCCCGCCGGGGGGTCCAGGCAGCTGCAGCTCTGTGCTGGGTGCTTGTTGGGCCCGTCCACCCAAGTGACCCGGACGGGCTCTGTGAGTGTCCCTGGAGTCCAGCTGCTGGGAGGGAGGGCCAGGGACAGAACCTTCTACGTGCAGGGCAGGGGTGGAGTGGGCTCTGTCTGGGGCAGAGATGTGGCCTCAGCCATTAAGGGCTGGGGCGGGTCTTGGAGGTCAGGGGGCCCATGCAGCAGCCAGGGGGGCTGTGTCCCTGTTGCACCGGCCATCTGCAGCTCTGGTCCCGTCTTTCTACCTGCGGTGGGGCGCCTCCCACCCCCCCAGCCCCGTCCCCGCTGCCCCAGGTACCTGGCAAGGGCCTCTCCCTCCCCTCCCCGCCCCGCAAGCAGTGTTGCTGTGGTTCTTTTTTTTTTAATTGAACTTTATTAATATATTTTTAAAATTTTATTTAATTATTTTTGAGAGAGAAACAGAGACAGCGTGAGCAGGGGAGGGGCAGAGAGAAAGAATCCTCAGCAGGCTCCGTGCTGTCAGCACAGAGCCGGACTCAGGGCCTGAACCCGTGAAACCCCGAGGTTGTGACCTGAGCCAAAACCAAGAGTCGGACGCCTAACTGCCTGGGCCACCCAGGCGCCCCTTAATTTGTTTTCTAAAGATTCTTTTTAAACAATTTATCTATTTTGAGAGAGAGAGAGGGAGAGAGAGAGAGAATCCCAAGCAGGATCCACACTGCCAGCACAGAGCCCGACCTGGGGCTTGAACTCAACAGTGAGATCGTGACCTGAGCCGAAATCGAGAGTCAGGACGCTTAACCGGCGGAGCCGTCCAGGCGCCCCCTAAATTTATTTTTAAGTAATCTCTACACCCCACGTGGGGCTCGAAGTCACAACCCCGAGGTCAAGAGTCCCACGCTCCACCGACCGAGGCCACCGGGCGCCCCCCCCCCCCCCGCCCCCGGCTGCTGTGGTTCTTACCTGGCCCCTGGAGACCCTTTTGAGGTCCAGTGAGCAACTCCTCACCTTGGACCTCGCCGAAGCCTCCGGCCAGGGCTGTTCTGCTCCCCGGTCCAACCCCTCCTCTTTGGACAGTGGCTTCAGGGGGTCCCCGGGCGGTGGGGCTGTCCCCTGATGGGCTGGGGCGGGGGGCTGCCACGGCTGGGGGTGAGCCAACGAGGCTGGTGATGGCACCGGGAGCTTGCCGGCGGTTAAGAAAATTAACTGCAGGCAATTGTGTAGATTTTAAGCGAGCGGCCTGCTGAGTTTTCACCCAGATAACAATCTCCAGCCAAGGTAGGGAGCGCGTCTGTGAGCCCGGAAGGTACCCCAGGCCACGTCACCCAGTGTCCCTGACCCCCGGCCTTGGGCAGCTGCAGACCTGGTCTCCGGCACGGCAGACAAAGGTTGCCATTCCTGAACTTCGTGCAGACGGGGTCCCCTCCTGGCGGCTCTTGGCCCGGAGTGGTAGAACACCTCGCCGTGCCCAGGCCCCCCCAAGGCCATGCCGGCTGCCAGGCGAGGGGCTTCCAGGCACAGCGTGGCCCCTGTGGGCGCCCAGCCCTCCGCTGTGTTCCGAGGACGTGGCCAGCTGTCCTGCCATCTGCTGGCCGGAGGGGCAGTGGCAGAGGGCCTCCTGACACCTGCCCCTTCATGGGCCTGGAGGGGGCGGCATCGCTGACCATGCGGTCCCTGTGCCCCAGCCCTGGGCCAACCTGAAAAATGCAGACGAGGGAGGGGACCACAGGACGAGGGAGGGGACCACAGGACGGGGAGCGTAAGCCAGGGACCGGGCTGGGGCCGGTGACAGGTGAGGACACGAGGCAAGGCATGTGCTCGGGGTGCATGGGAGGCAGTCGGGGAGGCCACGGCTGACCGTGGGGCTGGGCTCCTGCTTCAGGCCTCGTGGGCTCTGCTCCCGGGACCCAGCTGGGCTGGGGAGGAGGGTCCAGCCAGTGCCCCGGGCAGTGAGCGCGGCTGGACATCTGCAGGGTCGCGGTGGGGTCCTGGCCTCCCGGCGACCGCAGCCCCACTTACCCCGTGTTTGATGTTCTGCGTCTGAGTCTAACAGGGGCTTGTTTCTTCCTGCACTCGGAGGCTGTAATTTTCCTGCCAAAATGTTTTAAAAGCTGCGTATGCAGAAACATTTTCAAAATTACAGATAATTTTATTAACTACGTGTATGCGTTCTGTTAGTGTGTGCGTCTGAGTTTTTGGTGACTGGTCTGCATGAACACGGAGGGCCTTGGAGCTTATGGGGTTGACAGGTCGTAGGGCAGCACGTCTGTGAGATGAGCCTGTGTGGCGGTGATGGTGAGGGTATCTGTGTGTGTGACAGTGACGGTGAGGGGTGACTGTGACGGTGATGTGTGACAGTGACGGTGAGGGTGTCTGTGTGTGTGACAGTGACGGCGAGGGTGTCTGTGACAATGTGGGGTGACATGGTGACAGTGTGGGCTGTGTGTGTCACCGTGTGGATCTCCCCTGCCATCTCAGGGTGGACAGCTGGGGACGTTTTGTGGTGTTGATTAAGGAAATCTGTTTCCAGCAGGGTTGGGGGTGGGGACTCCGGGGACCCGGACCGCCCCTCCCTCAGAGGCGCCTGCCCGCGATGTCCTCCCCACGCCCTTCCACGTGTCCCCATGGGGCGAGGGCGCTCAGATGGGCTCATTTTCCTGCTGACGGAGCCGTCCGCCGATGTCCTTGAAGGCAGACAGTCGGGCTGTGAAGCACAGGGAACGGTTCTGTCCTCTGCCCGGGGACCTGCCGCACGGGACTGCCCACCGTCCTGGGGGCTCAGCTCAGAGATGTGACTCCCCCAAAGTGGGGGACAAGCTGGTGTGAGGCCTGGAGATGGCAGCCGTCACTGTGTCCCCCTCCAGGGTGAGGTGGCCCGCCCTCACGCCCTCCCTGACCCGGGCCCCTCCCCAGTCACCTTACTCCGTGGCCCCAGCTTCAACCCTTCCCTGGGGCTTTGGGGATCCCAGAGGCCGTGGCGACGAGGTGTTGGCTGTCCCAACAGGCATGGGGGAGGGGCTTGGCTCCGCTTCTCACCTGTAGGTGGGGCGGGAGGCGGGCCAGGGCCTGTCCGGCTGCTTCTGTGCCCCATGGCGCCGAGTGGTGCCCGTCGCAGGTGGGCGTGGGGTGCCCAGAGGCGCTGGGTGTCCCCTCTGCGGCCCCGCCTGAGGCCAGCACCATGGCTGGGGACCTGTCTGCATCCCGCATGGAAGTCACACCCATCCTGCAGGTGTGGGCACACATGTGTCCCCATAGAGCCAGTGGACCCTGTCCTGCTCTGGAGCTGTGCCCCCCCCCCCCCCCCCCAGGCAGCTGGGTCCTCACATGGGGCACACATCCAGGCCTAGGGAGCCCCTCCTCTGGGCGGGTCCCCCGGCTGCCCTCCCACCTCTGAGCCTCCCCTGACCCCCTGGCCTCTGGCACCTGGTCATGGCCCCGGGTTTGGTTACGGCACAGAGGTGGCCTCCCAGGTGCAAACCCTGGCCATAGGCAGAGGTCACCGTCCATGGTGGGCAGGTCAGCCCCTGCACCAGGGTCCCCCGAACCTGGTAGGTACCCGGCAGCACAGCCCCCCCCCCCGCCCCCAGCGCACCTTGCCTGAGCTGCAGACCCCCACCCTTACTCTGGGAGGGGCTCAAACAAGCAGGATGACCTCAGACCAGAAGCAGGAGCCCCAGCTTCCTGGATGCTGTCCCGAGCCAGCAGCATTCAGAGCAGGTGTCGTTTACAATTTCTAGACAGGAGTTCTCGCTTCTGTCGAAGGTGCCAAGAGGGGCGGGGAGGGGGTGGTGCAGAACCCCGCGTGTTCACCCTGTGCTGACTGGTTCCCCACCCTGATGGTGGTGGCCATTTCAGCTGGGGGGCTGTCCTGCCCCACTCGGCCCGAGGTGAGGCCCAGAGGGATCCCCCCCATAATCACAGTCTCCCGCCAGCTTGGCTTACTGCATGGTGTGCGCAGTCCCCAGGGAGTCGTGGAGACCCTGGGGCAGGCTGACCTGCTGGTGGGGGAAGGGGCGAGCCAGCGCACTTGGGGTTAGGCCTCTCGGGCAGGGGCCTCAGAGCCCGTGGGGTCTGCTGTGTCACGGGGTCCCGGCGAGGCTCGGGGAGGCGCTGTGTGCGGGTAGTCCCGGCTCCCCTTGGCTCTGCCTCTGACCGACGGGGCAGGTGGCTCATTTCCCAGCCTCAGTTTACTTGTCTGGGAAATGGGGTGGAATCTGGCCATCTGGGCTCAGGAAGCTCGTGCGGGGTGTGCAGGGCTTGTGGTAGCCCTGGGTGGATGCCGTATACCCTGGGGTCTGCGACCCAGCCTGTCCTGGGCATTTAGGGTGATTTTAGAGGGACGTCATGCCCAGGAGTGTGCTGGGGGCTGAGGCCGTGTGGGCCCGGCCAGATGGTGAGGAGGCTGGCCTTTCCCAGAGCCTGGGAAAGCCTTGGGTCCCCAAGCGGTCTCACTGAAGCCCAGGTTTTGGGGTCTAGGTGCTGGTCAGTGTTAGTGGGGCTAACCACCTCCAGCCCGCACCCTGGAACACATTCTCCCGTCCCGTTCTGAGACCACCCAGGGCCCTAGCCCCAGCGTCTGAGGGGTGGGGGCCGGAGCCCGGGGCCCCCTAGCCAGCCCTGGCCCACCTTGCTCTCCTGTCACCACGCGAGGCCGAGGGCCCTCTCCCGACTCTTCACTCTGCCTTCTGCTCCTCCTTCCTGTGGTTTTGTTTTTGTAATAAGAGCAATGATGACATTCAGTAAAAGCTCCAGTGGTTGAGAGGGGCGGCCAGGGTCGGGATCGGGCTCCCTGCTGCACTCTGGTGCTGGCCTCCACGTGGGGGCCCGAGGGGTGCTTTGGCGCTCACACTTAGAAGGGACAGCTGGGGACACCAGAGGGGCCCGTGGGGAGGTGGTTTTAGGACCAGGGGAGCGTGGGGTCCGGCAGGGTCTGCAGGGATGGTCTCCCTGACTATCCAGGTCCAGAGAGGCTGTGGGGGCAGAGGGGGGTGCCTCCTGGAGGGGTGGTGTTCGGGGGAGCCCTGGGGCCCCCTGCCCAGGCTGCCTCACCAGGGTCATTGGGACAGAGTATCCCCAGCGCCACAGGTGGGGGACCTTGGGGTCCGTATCACTGATGCCGTGGGTTGGGCGTGTGTTGAGGGGGGAACGGCTGGGTGCTGGGATGACACCGGGAGGGGTGGCTGGTCCTGGGAGGTCAGCAGGGTGGGCGAGGGTGTGCAGGGCCCCTCGGGTGTCACTCTGGGTGGTGTGGGGCACACAGACGTCGGCCTCACCGCCCTCTCCCCTGTTCCGGCGGTGCCAGCTGGGGGGCTGCGGCATCCTCGGGGTTGGCATCTGGCTGGCTGCCACGCAGGGGAACTTTGCTACCCTGTCCTCCTCCTTCCCGTCCCTGTCGGCTGCCAACCTGCTCATCGTGACCGGCACCTTCGTCATGGCCATCGGCTTCGTGGGCTGCATCGGGGCCATCAAGGAGAACAAGTGCCTGCTGCTCACCGTGAGTGCCCCTGACACCGTGGCAGCCCCTTGACAAGATAGACGCACGCGGGTGCAGCCTGTACCGGGCCTGTTGCCTCTGAGAACACCCTTCCTGGGACTCCCTGCCCCCGCACCCTCAGCTGAGAGGCTCGCGGTCCCCACCTCCGCCTCGGAGGCCCATTTACAGGCAGGCTGCGTCTCCCCTCCGTCGTCGGGAACATTAATCACAGATAACGGAGGCGGAGAAGGATCCCCCGGCCAGGCTCCTCACCTATTAATATGTCTGGCCGAGGCCTCGGGCAGCTCCAAGTCCTAAATCACACGCTCATCGATCTTGTCTGAGGAGCCCTCGCCCAGGGTGGGGCCTCAGAGGGCGCAGCTCCCCCGGGTGTTCAGTGTGTCCAGATGCTCCCATCAAGGCTTGGGGCCCCTCTGGTCCCTTGGAGCGGCAGGTGGGGGTGTGGCTGCGTCCCCAGCTGCCCTGGGGCAGGAAGCCGTGGTGTGTGTGGGGCCCTGACCTCAGCCTTCCCCACAGGGTGACTTGGGAGTTCAGGGCCTGAGGCCTTCTGGGGGCAGGGTGGGCCCGGAGTCCTGAGCCCACACCGAGGGGAGGCCAGATCGGGGACCCCAGGAGAGGACAGGGCCTGCTCCGCATGGTCCCACCTCCTGGCCCCGTCCCTGTCTGCAGGAAAGGCACGGCGGACAAAGGATGCCTCTGCTGCTCGGCTGGCCTGGGGCCTCTGTGGCCAAGGTCAGGGCTGTGCCTCAGGGGGTGCTTCAGTGGGGGACTGCCACCCAGTGGGCAAGCTTTGTGCAGTCAGGTGGGGCCGCTTCTTGAGAAGCGTGACCCTGGGCTCAGGGCCATTGCATTCGGACACCCCCTCCCCAGGGCCCCCCTAGGCATCGCCCCAGCCACCCGCCCACCACAGGGACACAGGCACGTGGCACAGGTGCCTGCTTGCAGGTGTGAGGTTGTGCTCCCGAGCAAGACCAGAGGCCCCCCCCCCCCTCCCCAGCCGGAGGGGAGGGTTCTGAGGCGGGTGTGGCAGCATCAGGGGACGTGCTGGTCTCCGGGAGCCGACACCCGGCTGGGGCTCCCCCCAGCACTGGGGCATCTGAGGTTCGCAGCCCCACCTCGGAAGGCTCCAGGGGCCGGGGCGCAGCCAGGGGCCGAGGGGGCCAAGTCGCTGGGGCCTGTCTCCCCCGCAGTTCTTTGTGCTGCTGCTGCTGGTGTTCCTGCTGGAGGCCACCATCACCATCCTCTTCTTCGCCTACACTGACAAGGTCGGCCACCTCCTCCCTCCCTCTGTCCTCACCACCCAGCAAGGGCCATGGCACCGTGGGTGACGGGTACAGGCGGGGCTGACAATGGCAGTCACAAGCCCCGTGCCCGGCGCGGACGCTCTGTATGGACAGGCAGCGGTCCCGGGCATCCCACCCACTGGGGACTCAGCTTTAAGCACAGCTGCCAGAGGCCAGGCCTGGAGGGGACTCCAGGACTCCCTGGAGGCTCCGGGAGTGGGTGGCAGGGGAGCTGTGATGAGCTCCTACTGTCCTCAGCGCTGTGCTTGTTGGGTGGGAAAATCTCCTGCCTCCATTTACTTGATCATTTATTTACGTTACTGAGGGCTCTTTTGCGTGTTTCACACTCCAGGTTATACTCTAGGCCTTACTTTGCTCTCATGTGGGCACCTCTGCCCCTTGGGAGCTCGCCTCTGGCTCCTGTGTCCCTCTGGCGGTCTCCCCTCAGTGCACTTGCTGGTGGGCACTTCGTTCCTTCCTGGCATCTCCTGCCCCGGGCCCGGGACCAGCCGTTTCTCCGGGAGCCACAGCTCCTTCCCTGGAGGATGGTCCTGGGAGCCACATTCTGGGGCTGGCGTGCTCCTTGTCACTCTGGGCCTCTCAGCCGACAGTCGGAGCCACGTGTGCAAACAACCCGTGTGTACAGACGGCTCTCGGGTTTCTGCACTTGTCTGTCGGTATCCTTGAGCGGACACCGGTTCATGCTGGCCTATCTCACTCTGGCCCAGACCAGAGTTCACCCCAGGGGGCAGGGGCAAAGTCTCCGGCACAGGGACGGGGCTTCTGGCAGGAGAGGACTCCAAGGAGGGGGGGGGGGGCACAGGGCACCTGCAGGGTCTGGATGAGGGAGGCGGGGCTGGCCGTGGGGGTGGCCCTGCTGACCCCGCTGCACCTGCAGATTGACAGGTACGCCCAGCGAGACCTTAAGAAGGGTCTGCACCTGTATGGCACCCCAGGAAACGTGGGCCTCACTAATGCCTGGAGCATCATCCAGACCGATGTGAGTCTGGGGAGTGGGTGGGGTGGGCCAGGTCAGGTGAGGGGGACAGGGACCACCTGCCTCCCCAGCCCTCCTAGCGCCTGCCCCTCTGCAGTTCCGCTGCTGTGGGGTCTCCAACTACACCGACTGGTTCGAGGTCTATAATGCCACCCGTGTGCCCGACTCCTGCTGCCTGGAGTTCAGTGACAGCTGTGGACTCCACGCACCTGGCACCTGGTGGAAGGCGGTGAGTGCCTGCATCGCCCCTCCCTCCAGTCCTGGCCCCGGGACCTGGGGGTGGAGGGCTGATCTCGAAGCCCCTGTGACACCCTCTCTTCCTCCAGCCGTGTTACGAGACCGTGAAGATGTGGCTCCAGGAGAACCTCCTGGCTGTGGGTATCTTCGGGCTGTGCACGGCACTGGTACAGGTACGCTGGGTGCCCAGACCCACCCTGGCCTCCAACCTAGCACCCCAGCTCGTCAGCACCCGGGTTCAGGCTCCCTGAGCCCACACGGCTGATGGGGGATGCTCAGGGACCAGTCCCTGGGGAGGTGACCTTTGACATCTCAGGCACAGGCAGGCCGGCCTTGTTCTGTGGTCCTAGGCCTGCCCGGTGGCTGTGGTGGGTGGGAGTCATGGGACTGCCCAGTGCAGAGTGAGGGTGGTCTTCCTGGCCCCCGGGGAAGTCCTGAGTGAAATGGACGTGAAAAAGCCACCAGCGGAACCCACGGGAGCCAAGCTGAGGGAGAGGCAGGTCCCGGGGCCGAGCCCCAGGAAGCCCCGTCTGCCTGTGGTGGGCGGGCCCTGCGATGGCTCGCGAATGTGGCCGGGACGGGCCTGACTGCCAGGGCTGGGGGGCACCCCCAGAGAAGTGGGGTGCAGGCCATCCGGGAAGCTGGGGGATAGGTCCGTGCTTCTGGCTTCCTGGAGTCCTGCCCAGCCCCCCTTCATGTCCCGCAGATCCTGGGTCTGACCTTCGCCATGACCATGTACTGCCAGGTGGTGAAGGCTGATACCTACTGTGCGTAGGCTCCGCTCCTGCCACCCCCGCCCCCCACCTCGCTGCCGAAGGATGTAGCCCACCTGCCTCTCCCTGCTGCAGGACTCAGCACCATCCTAGGCACAGGGAAGGGGACCCTCAGCTAGCCCCGTGAGCACCGCGCTGCAGCAGGGCAGCAGGCGCGGGGCTGGGGGTGGGAGGGGCTTCTGGCGCTTCTCGGATCCGTGTGTCCTGCAGAGCAGTGTTTTCCCCCAGGGCTGGGGCCATTCGCGGGGGGGGGGGGGGGGGGGGGTGAAGGGCCGCCCGCTGGTCCTGGTGCTCTTGGCGGACAGCCCCGCCAACCACATTCCACAGCGGAGCCAGGGCGGGCTCTGGGATGTCTTAATAAAGCGCGTGGACAGCAGCCGCCCCCGTGTCTGTTGCCGCCGTGACCCCTGGAGGGGGTGCTGTGCCCAGACAGACCCTGCACGGCCGTGGCCCCCCACCAAGTTTCCGGAGTGCAGTTCCCGGACGTGCGCGGGTGCAGCCACCAAACTCCACGAGATCAGATGCACAAAGTGGCACAGTGGCGCCTCGGAACGGCCCTGTGCCTCCCTGACCCACTCTCGGCTCTTCCAGTCCTATCCAGTCCTATCCCCTGCCACGGGGAGGCCCCTCCATCTAGCCCCAGGGCCTTGCCTGCCCCCCGGGGGTCTGATGCTGTGAACTTTGCCCCTTAACTGTTATCTGTATGGGGGCCATCAGGAGCCGGGCAAGGATCCCTGGGCCCAGTCAGAGGGGCAGCTGGTCTCCTGGAGGAGCCCCTGAATCTGTTTCCAGCCCCCACTCCTGCTGGCTCCAGGGTGCTGCCCTCTGCCTGCTCCTCCCAGGGACGCCCCCGAGTGTCACTGTTCTTGTGTGGTGGACACACTGCTGACGCGCAGCCAAACGCTGACCACGGCCACAGACACAACCCAGACTGCCGAGTCCTCCCTCCCCCCATCTCCCAACCTGTCCTCACTCCACAGAAACCACCGGTGAACCTACCACCAGAACCAACACGAGCCCGTCATCTCTGGGCACACGGTTAACCCACCGGCAGCAAACTCCCGGAGTGCCAACAGAAACAGTCCACGTCCAGCAGGGCGGTCCCCATCTGACCCCGTGTTCCCAGGAGCCCTCGAGCTGTTCCCCGAGCTTGCCCCCGCCCCCCGTCCAAGTATGTGACCAGACACACCTGTCCCACCGCCAGGTGGCTCCTACGGACAGACCCGCGTGCAAGCTCCTCGCTGGACCGACAGAGGAGGCTTGTCCCTCGCTCGCAGCCCACGTGAGCCCTCAGGCTCCAGCCCGCACCCCACTTCCCCCGGGGCCCGCAAACTGCCTTGGCAGCCATGCTCCCCAGGGTCCCCACCCTCCGGCCAAACCCCACCTGCTGCCTGTACTTGGTCTCCAGATTCACTTTTCTCACTGTGGGCACCCCGGGGGTCTGACCTCAGGGCCCCTCTCCTGGCTCCCACCCCCCTTCACAGGTCCCGTCTTCCGAAGCCCCACTGAGGAGCTCCCCCCACGCACACCCAGTGTCTTGTCACCTGCCTGGCTCCACGCCCACTGATCCTGACATCCCGTGAGCCCAACTCCGGAGCGGACTTCCAGACACCCTACAACCCAGCACCCCAGCCCTGGTGGGGGGAGGGGACTGGCCTGTGCCTACAGCTCCGTCCAGTGCTCCTGCCTGTTGCCAGGGTGTCTGTGTGGGGCCCTATGGGCCGGTCAGCGTCCCCGTCCCACAAGCAGACAGGCACACGTGTGAACACGTGCACACAGGCACATACGCACCTGTGGAAGCCGGGCACATGGACTTCTGGTACAACACTTCCCCCACCAGTCCTCTTATTCAGGCCCCACCCTGTGAGCAGGTCTGAGGGTCAGGAGTGGGGTAGCTGGCAGAGCCCGTCCCCCTGGAGACGGGGTTCCTCCCTAGGGCGGCTGCGGGAGGAGAGGGTGGCTCCAGCAAGGAACTGGAAGACCCAAGGCCCTGCCCCTCCTAACACACAACCTCCCCCTTGGGGCCCTTCTGGCTTCTCGTCCACCCCACGACCCCCAGCTTGGAGCTCTAAGCCCAAGGGTGTGAGGGAAACCAGAGCCGTGGGGCGGCCGCACACTCACACACGGCGTCTGGCCGGTTGGTCTGGGCGGGCAGGGCTCTGGCTCCGGGACCTGGACTGTCATGGTTCCCAAGGGGTTCTGCTGCTTGGAGCCCACGAAGGTTAATTACTGGGGAGGAGGCGTGACCAGCCCTTCTGGCTGGGGGGCCGGGGGGCAGAGTCTCTGGCTACCGGCAATCCCAGCATTTCTCCTGATGTTTCATACTGGGAGCCAGGTTACCCTGTGGGTGGAAACTGATCACACGGCCCATGGGTGCCAGAGGGCTCCCAGGGGTCCTTCTGTTGCCCCCGTGGGGTCCAGGGCCTCCGGGGACAGGAAGAACCTTTCTGAGCCCAGCTTTCTACAGCGACGCCTACACCCTTGCCGTGTGCAGCCTGGTAAGCGGACTGAGCCAGCACGGGCGGTGAGAGGCCAAGGCCCCTCTGGGCTGACACTAGGTCCTACCAGGGGCCTGGGGTCCACACGTGAGAGGGCCTCCTGGTCCTGCCCCAACCTGGCCAACGACTGGCAGCAGTGAGGGCTGGGTGGGAGGGGCCTGGGTTCTCAGGCACCGCCCCCCCGACTACCCCTCCCACATCGCTCACGAGGCCTGGGTCCCGGGCCCCCTCTACCACCGCTCGAGGACCACAGCAGAAACTGAACAGAAAAGAAGAGTCTGTATTTTGCTTATCAACTGGTCACTCCACTGCTCAGGAAAGCACACGTCCGCTTGGAGCCAGGCCTAGAGCAGGTCGTAGAAGTAATCCAGGCCCTGGCCCAGCTCCCACATGGACACTCCGACGCCCAGCTCCCTGGCCAGCTCCAGCCGCACCTGCACAGACTGCAGGCCCCGAGAAGCATCAGCCCCACCTCTCACCCCGACAGCCCCCCACCCCGGCCGCCAGGGAGTAGCAGGTCAGGCCCTGAGCTGACCTCCGCTGCTCACCGAGGGTAAGGGTCACTGTGGGGGGAGGGGTGTGGTACCTGCGCCCCCACCCCCAGCACACAGGCGGGCCCGTGAGTACCTTCAGAGTCGGGTAGAAGACGATGTGCCTCCCTCCGCGGCTTCTGCAAAAGGATGAGCCTTCTGCCTCTGCCCACCTCAGCTTCTCCCAACCCCACCCAACGTGGAAGTGCGGGGCGCTCCTCCCTGTCAGCAGAAGCCTCAGGTCCTGCTGGAAACACCGCCCCACGGGTCCGCTCCTTGGGCCGGATCAGCCCTCGGGGGCAGGGGTCGAGTGCAAGGCCCTGGGGCCCTTGGCCAGCCTGGGCATGCACAGCCCCCACCTAGGGACTCCTCCGGACACTCACTTCTTGTACTCGAAGAAGTGTTCTGCTGCCTGGCTGTCCCACATGATCCGGGGCCTGTGGTCCTTCAGCATCTGGATGTACCTGCAGGGAACCGGGCACAGGTGTGGGAGTCCTCGAGACAGCCTGACACCGGGAAGGTCACGGTGGCTGAGGCTGTCACAGTCGGGCGAGGACCACACGTGTGCCCCAGACACAAGTACAGGAACACAGGATGGGGCACGGGACACTGCCCCCCGTGAATGTGCACTAAAGGTGGGGGACGGTCAGAGACGCGACAGATGGCTCCGATCTCAGGAGCCTGTGAGCTCACTGCTCTGGGCTGTGCAGGTGGGAGAGAGACTGCACCAAGGGGCTGGGTGTCTGACCAGGCCTCTTGCTGTGACATCTGCACCATGAGTGTCCAAGTGGACAGAGTGAGGGCACCTGCACTCAGGGTGTGGCCTCTGTAAGGTACATGGAGCAGACCAGGCACGCGACTGCCCTGAGCGCCACAGGAAGTGTGCGGGGCATTCAGGTCAAACCACAGGCCTCTGAGGAAGAGCGGGCGTGGGGACAGTCCCCGGAGGTCCCCAGCCCAGCTCTCTGGGGCCAGCAGGCAGGGGCAGTGGTTTCCGTGCCCTTCTGGAGGCCAGGCTGCCCCAGCGTTGCCTTTCTTGCTGTGGACAGGGCTGCCTCACACCCACAGCAGTCCTTTCTGACTACCAGGAGCCAGGGGCTTGAGACTGTGCCCCCCGGCCCCCTAGACACATGCAGAGGACAGGTGATTTCCCAAGGTGCCATGGGGCCAGGAGGGCCGGGCCTCCCAGTAGCGGGTTCATGAGTGCCCCCTGGCAGACAAGTGCCGGACAGGAGGGGACGGGTACCTGCTGGCAAGGGGGGCGCCCTGCAAGTCCAACCACCCAACATTAGCGGATTACCCTTAATTAAAACAAGGTTCTCGGTTCGCTCACATTATTTGCAATTTTTGGTCTGAGGTCTCTGTGAGAATCCAGGACGTGCAGGGCAGAGCATGCAGGGTCAGACGGGAGGGTGTGTGTGTGGGGGTAAAGGACAGGGCATTTGACCCAGGCTGCCCCTGAGTCCCCAGGGTCCCAAGCCAGGGTAGTGGACAGATGCTGCAGGATGGGCCCTGGCTGGGGGGTGGAGGGCACGGAGGCTGGGGTCGCTCCCCTCTAGGTGACATGATTGGGGGCACACAGGACCCCGTGCTCACCTTAGTGCAGCCCCAGGGACACAGAGAGGCCAGTGGGGAGCAAACCCTGGGGAGGGCACAGTTGGGCACAGACCAGAGCTGGGAAGGGAGGGTCTGAGAGGGAGAGGAGGCAAACGAGGAGGTGGGAGCCAGAGAGAGAAGCAAGCGGGGAAATACTTCAAAAGTGAGGGCGGCAGCATTTCCCCAAACTGACCCAAGTGAGCCCTCAGCCGCACACCGCACGGCTCTGGTTGCAAGAACCGCCCAGACCGGGCGAGCCCGCAGACAGAACGCAGACTGGGGTCGCTGGGGTGGGGGTGGGGGGTACTGCCAAGAGGGCCCAAGGGTGCTTTTTGGGGGAGGAAAGCGTGGAATTTGAGGTGCTGGCTGCACAATTTTGAGACAAACGCCCCAGCACCCACCCTCTGAAACGGCAAGTTTATGGAGTGTGGAAACCCCCCCCCCCAAAAAAAAGGTACAAGACCTAGCCTGAGGGTTCCAGGAACGTCAGGGAGAGAACATTCCTCACCAGGATGAGGACATTCCTGGGCCTTATGGGGGAGCGGGGCGGGGGGGGGGGGGGGACAGGGACACCCATGGAGACCAACCAGCAGTGGCTCAGAGAAAGGGTCCGACGGAAATGGCAATGAGGGTGCACGTGTGTGGGACCACCACAGAGGGAGGGGGGTGCCTCCCACCCCAAAGGAAACTGGCATGTGGCTTCTCACCTTCACTGGTGGGACCTGAGGTCTCCCTGCACTCAGTGCAAGAGCCCTGCCCCACGAGACCAGAGGCACAGGACGGGCTGGACCGAGTCTAAGCCACCCACTCGTGCCGGACCCACCCACACCCCAGCCTCGGGAGGGGTCCCTGCCAGCCCAGACCCGACCTCCCATTGGCAAGGGGGCCTGATAAACACGCAGAGGGGGACCCACGTGCCCAGTGGCCTCTCCTTGTTACTGTTCCCACTGCCCACTGCCACCAGAGTCCCCCGAGCTGCCCCCGCCCCCACTGCCCCGGCAGCTATGTCACTGGGGCTGGGCCCTTGCTGCGTCTTCTCGGGCTAGATGTGGACGGGGTAGGGTCTCCCTGACGCAGGCCTGTGCCATGAGCCGCTCCTCTGTGGGTGACACGAGGACCCTCGCCTGCAGGCCCCACCCACAGGCAGCAGGGCTCTTCCCCAACTGCCTTTCATGGGCTAGGCCTGGAGGAAAACCTCCAAAGTGAGACAGGCCCACAGCAGAAGACCCCTGGGGAGCCGAGCAGGGACAAAGGCAACTCTAAAGCCAAGCAGGGCACACAAGGAGGCCAGGGCTGAGACACAAGACCAGGGTGCCCGGAGGCAGGACCTAGCAGAAGGAAAGGAAGACACAGACCAAGGCGCGAAGACAGAGAGAAGACACAGAGCCACAGGAAGGCGGCCGTGAGAAGCCACCCAGGGAGGCCGCCGAAGGGAGACCGGGCACAGGACAGCGACACCCACAGAGCAGGCATCCCCACGAGGTTCCCCGACAGCTCCCTGCCCATGGGGCCTCACACAGACCTGCTGTCCTCAACTGGGGGGAGCTGGGTGCCCAGCACCATCGTCTGGGGCTGGCAGGTCACAGGGACTGGCCTCACTGGGAAGCATCCTTCCCCGAGCCCCTGGCACCCTGGCTCTCAAGGAGACTTCCAAGCATGACCCGCCCTTTCCGGACCCAGCTGGCTGTGCTCCAGCTGGGGATCCCCAGGCAGGGGCAGGAGATGGCCCAGCAGGGTGGGGATTGCTGGCCCGGAAGGTACATAACAGGGGCCCATGTGGATTGGTGCCGGGTATCTTGTGGGGCCAGGCTGGGCCTGCCAAGGAAGCAGGACAGCCTCTCAGGAGGGGGGCTTTGCAGGCACGGGGACCCGCAGATGAGCACCTAGACTCGTGCTACCTCCTGGGGCGTTTCACAGCTGCCCAAACTCCCTGAAGTTAGGGAGTGAGCAGGCCATACGGAGGAGCCTGGACACGGTCAGGACAAGGCCCATGTGTGTCCCAAGGATGGCCAACAGAGACTAGTGAGTTGGGAGGGAGGGAAACTCAGGATGTGAAGCAATAGCCACTGCAGACTGGGGCCCCCTGAGGTCCCTGTGGTGGGCACAGAACACTAGCCTGGCTGGCAGAGGCCGGGAGACCACACGCCAGGCCTGAGGGGGCTGGCCTCCTGCCCCACCACGGGGTCCTGGCTCTGTCTGAGGCCGAGCAGATGGTGAGGCGGCCGATCCCCCACTGCCCTGGAAGAGGCGGAGGACACCTGCCACAAAGGGCCAGGTCTCCGTGCCGGAGCGGCCAAGACAGGGAGGGCACATAATCCCAGAGCAGGCTGCAGGGGCTTCCGTCAGCGCCAAAGCTGGAGAGAGCCTGAGTGACCGTGGGGCTCACCGGCGGCCTACACCTGGCCCGATGTCACCTGCATGGGGAGCAGGGCCTGCCGCAGCAGGTTTCGCAGGGGAGCGGGGGCGGGGGGGGAACTGGCCAGGGTGGCATCCTGGTGAACTGCATTTCTAGGGTGCTGCTCCTGAGCCCTCCCCTCCCCCTGCAAACAAAGGCATCAGTGTAGAGCCAGCTGAGCTCTTCCGTCTGGCTCACTGGATCAGAGAGACGTGGCCCTGAGAGGGGCATGTGTGTCAGGCCTTCCTTCCCTGAAGGCCAGGAGGACTGCCCGCAAGAGTCAGGCTGTGGGCAGAGGACCCCCACGGGGGCCCAAGGGGTGCTTTGCTGTTGGCGTCCCTGTTGGTGTTGCAGGGGTCAGGGGCACTCGGGGGCAGGGGGCCCTCTGCCGGGTGTGGGGAGAAGGCTCACACCACATGGGGGCCAGTGTCCATCGCCCCATCTGGGTGTGTCCTCCGTTTGCACCAGGAGCTGCTGTCACTCTACGACTTCCTTCCTGGACTGCAGTTCTCACCCTGGGACTGGCCTGTAGGGGAGGTGACCCCTCTCCAGGCTGGGCTCCCCTCTCCTGGAGGGGGTGCCCCTCCTGATCCCCCTCAGCCCTGCAAGTCCTCCACGGGGCCAGCTCCCTGTGACGTGAACCCCAGGGAAGGTACTGCACCGGGAATCGCGCTCCGCTTGAGACCCCGCTTTGGCAGAGGTCCCCCATCGCTGAGTCTGGCCGCCTTGGGGGGCCTGTGGGGAGTGGCCTCGTGAGGGCTGCGTGCCTGCCCCTCCCCCACCTTGTCTGGGGCCGAGGCTCCCTCCTTAGAACAGCAGCTCTCTCTGCCCTGGGGAGCCTGTGCCCTGAGGCCCTTTGACCCGCAGCCTGAGGTGGCCCGGGGGATAAGGAGAGTCCCAGGAGCCACCATCAGGATGGCAGAGTCTCTTGCCGGGTCTCAGGGCACCAAGCCAGGCCCCATTCTACAGCTCGGCAGGAAGGGGCCTGGGGTGGAGAAGAACAAAGCCGGTCCGTGCAGGGGACCCTGGGGCAGCCCTCCACTATGGCCCTCCCCGGAAGCAGCCTCGACCCCTCCTCTGCTCCAAGTCCCCAGGTGAGGCAGCGCCTGGTGCCCGGAGGCTGTGGCACTGACCCTCCCTGCTTGCCACAGGCCTCTCACTTCTGTGAGGCCCCTTAGCCCCTCTCTGTGGGGCAAACCCACCAGGTAGGGCCTGTGAGGTGTGTAAGCCGTGGCCCTGCTGAGCGGAAGCTGGGGGCTGGAGCTGCTGTCTGCTGGCGGGATCCTGGGAGGCGAGGCGGGGGAGGGGGGTGAGCACTCACACCCCTGGGCCGTGTATGCGGGGTTAACAAGCCTGACACTCCACCTGCTATCCTGCTGCAGGGCCGAAGTTTAGTGAATAAACAGTAACTCTCCACCCTTCAGGTGGGGACAGAGATGAACCGTGTCCCCCAGATTCCTATGTTGGGGTCCTGACCCCCAGCACCCCAGAATATGACTGTACATGAAGATGGAGACTTTACGTAGGTGACTGAGGTAATACGGGGTCATCGGGGTGGGCCCTGATGCCAGGTGACGGGGATCTTTAGGAGAAGTGGGGATCAGGACACAGACACGAGCAGAGGTTTGACCCCGTGAGGACACTGGGAGAGGACAGCCATCCACACCCAAGGAGAGAGGCCTCTGGAGGCCCCGGCCTGGCCCACGCCTGGACCTGGGGCTCCGGCCTCCAGGACTGGGGGACGGTGACCATCTGAGGTTCAAGCCCCACGTGCGGTGTGCGCACGGCAGCACAGGTGGCTGAGCGGCACCGCAAGGCTAAGTCCCCTGCCCCCTACAGGCCTGGGCCAGCGGAGCCCGAGGCTGGAGCAGAGGCGGGTGGGGGCGTGGGGGCCCTGCATGACGCCTCCCTCAGCAGCAGGGGGGTTCATCCTCCTACCCCTGGCTGACCGGTCGGCAGCTCCCTGGAATCCTGGGGCCCGGTGCTGGGAGCCCGAGCTCTGGATGGGGCTCTGCCCACTGCCTCCTTGGGCCAGGCACCCGGTCAAGGCTGTGGGGAAGAGCGGAGACACCAGCAAAGCTTCTGGAATTTTCTCAGCAATCCCATGTCAGAGAAGTGCATTAGGGGACCCGACCAGAAGGACAGATAGACAGGAAGGGGGAGCTCTCAGGGAGGGGTGGCCGGGTGCCGAGAAGCCCACTCTGCTGTTGGGAGATGGGGCAACGCCCCAGCGATTGGCCAGGCGCCACAGCAGCCCTCCCGGAGCCGGGGAGCTGCTCTTCGGCCTTCTCTCCCCAGCTCCTGCCATTCATGCCACATCCACGCCGTGTCCATGCCACTTCCCAAGGCCCTTCTCAGCAGAGAGGGGCAGATCCAGGTTTAGGGACACAGAATGTGCCCAATGCCAGGGGCCAGGACAGGGGTGGGCAGCACAGACCCCAGCACCAGCTGTGTACCCAGAGGACACGGTCCTGGCAGGGTGACCACTTCCGAGCGTGGCCGATCTCGGGGTTTGTGGAGGGGCCGTGGAGGGACAGCTGAGGTGAGGGGTGGCTTTGGGCCCTCATGGGCACTGTTCCTTGTCCTGGAGGCCCAGCCCACAGAGCAGGAGGGGCCTAGAGGAAACAGAAGCCCCCCAGCCCGCTGGGCAAGTGACTGGGAGCAGCCCCTTCAAACCCACGAGTGCAGTCAAGGGCCAACCAGGCAGCCCCCGTCCCTCCACCGAGGCACAGCGACGGGAGCAGCCACGGACGGCAGCCCACCCCCCGCCCCCCGCACCCGCTTGGCTGACATGCCGTGTGCCTGATGGTGTCAGCCCAACTGGTGACCCACAGAGACCCCCCCTGCAAGGACAGCAGGCTGCAACAGGCGTGCACCCAGGTCACAGTGTCTGGACCCGCTCTCCATGGCCGGCTCACACGGTTCCCAGGCACCCGAACAAAGACTGAGAAGATTCAGCGCCAAGGCGCCCAGCGCCCAACAAGGCAAAATTCACAATGTCTGGCATCCCACCTAGGGGCCCCAGTCTGCAGAGCTCGGGCCAGTCGGGAGCCTGGGAAGGAGAGCCACCAGCTGAGCAGACCCAGGACGGGCCCACCTCGGAGTGCGACTGTCACAGCCCAGCCCACACGTGCGAAGTGCAGGACACGCGGAAGAGAAAACCCAGTGTGAACTTCAGGATGTGACGGGGAAGCACAGGCTGCAACACCATGGAAGGCGCGACAGAGACACCAGTCAGCGCCCCTGACAAGGCCGACAAACATCCCACAAAAGGGAAAACAAAACGAGTATCGGGGGCAGGAGACAAATCAAGTGACCTCACACATGCTTGAGGGCCCGAAAAAGAAGACAAAGGGACAGAAAAAAAGTTTGAAGAAACCAGCCAAAAATTTTCCAAATTTCACGAAAAGTACAAATACACAGGTCCCAAAAGCTCAAAGAAAACCAAGTGCAAAACACACAAAACCCCAGGAAGGCGCGTGATAATCAAATCCCACCGGGCTTGGTGGGGGGGGGGGGGGCGGTCTGGCTGGACAGGACAGCTTAGAACCACACCCCTAGCAACAGTATCTTCCAGAAAACCAACGCAAAACAAAGCTGAAAAGAATTCGATACCAGCCAGGGCACCTGGGTGACAGTCAGTTAAGCATCTGACTCTTAATTTCGGCTCAGGTTATGGGTTGGAGCCCTCCGTCGGGCTCTGTGCTGACACCGCGGGGCCTGCTTGGGACTCTTTCTCTACCCCTCCCCTGCTCACGCCCTCTCTTTCTCTCAAAATAAATAAAGTTAAAAAGAAAAACAAAAAAATACCATTAAGGAAAACAACTTTGATACCAACGGACTCGAAAGGCAAGAGACCTCGGGGGCTGTCGGGCAGGAGACGATGCCAAGTGCAAGTGCGGATGTGCACGAGCGCCTCTCAGGCCAGGCCCACGTGCCCCTCGCTGTCGGGAGGTGGTCTGCGTGCCCACGGACGGGGGGTGATCTCAAGGTGGGGGTCCCAGCTGCGGTGCTGGGATGGGGCCCCCAAACCAACAGGCTCAGAGGCTCCGCCTACAGGCACCAGGCGTGTGGGGTCAGACTGCCCCAGGCCTTCTCCCTTGCTCTAAGCCACCACCTCCAGGAGACACACAGACCCACTGGAATGAGGGCCAGGGGCGCAGGACAGCACCGGAGGTCACCCACATAATGGGGGAGCCCTGGGCTCACCTGGTTCCGACGACAGGCTCACGGGCATCCCTGGAGGCTGCATAGTCCATGCCGTAGAGGTTGAGCCCCAGGAGGATCTTGCTCCGCCACTTGGACTTGGGGTCCAGGACCTGGACGCAGGCTCGAACCCAAGACAATGGTGCATTGGGACCGGGCCTGCAGGGGTGACAGGGGAGTGGGATTCAGCAGCAGGCAGAGGTGTCAGGCAGGGGCAGGATGGGAAGGAGGGTAGCAGACAGCAGGCCTCCCACAGTGGCTTCCAGCTGGACCCGTGCCGGCATTTGCTACGCCCGGGGCCTCCACGGGGGACAGAAACGGCAGTGGGCAGCACCGCGACATGTCTGCACCCGAGGCTCCCTTCGAGGCAGTGACCCCTGCCCACGGGAGCAACTTCTTGGCGATAAGGCGGGTCCGGTGCCAGCGGCCACTGTGCTGGCAGAGGTGGACAACCCAGGACGGTGGTCCCGTGAGGGCTGCCCACTGCCCTCTCTCACAGGCCCCCAAAACGTGAAGGCTGCCCAATGCAGGGGCAATCGTGGGCTTCGGGTCCTCTGTGACCCTGGAGCCAAGAGCTGACAGCGGCACGGCCCCAAGCACGCCGGCAGGAAGCCAGGCCTTGTCCCTCTGAGTGTCCAGCGTCCAGGCCCCAGAGGAGGCAAGCACCTCTGCGCCAAGCCATGGAGCTCACGGGGTCCCTTGGTGCCCACACTCACTGCTGCGCTGTGGGGTAGTCATAGGTCATAAGGCTGAAGCCATCCAGCACGGGGGCCAGCTGCTCGAACTCCTTGTGAGTGAACATGCCCAGCTGGTCAGTCCTGCAGAGAGAAGCATGGCTGCCACTGCCCACCTCTCACAGCCCCGCTGACACCTGAGTCCAAGTGAGGACAGAGCCAGCTGCCGTGGGGGGGGGGGGGGGGGGGGAAGGGAGAGCTCCCAGACCATGCTGCTTCCACCCTATGCCCTGGGAGGGGGGCAGTCACTTTCCCTGCAAGGTAACTTGTCACTCAGTTATAGGACAGCGCCCAAAGCGGTCAGGGCCACATTCCCAGAGCAGGGGTGGGCCGGGAAGGTCAGCAGGTCGAGCCCAATGTCGAAGGTCAAGCAAAGGCTCATTTCTCTCTCTGTCCCCGCCCTCCATGCCACGCATCCAAGGGCGCCACGAGATCAGCCCAGCTCCGGGACAGCCCCATTCCCACCGGTGGGCGTGGGTGCCCCAGGTAAGCCGAGAGCCCAGGTGGTCCATCGTCTAGCCCACGGCTGTGCCCGCAGCAATGCTGGAGACTGCAGCATCCCCAGGAGGACTCTCCACCTGAGACAGGACCCCCCTTCTCAGCCTGCACCCCCAAAACCCCGGTCAAGCGTGTCTGCAGGGACCTCAGTGATGGTCATCCCTTCCACAGGACCCTGTCTCAAGGCCGCCCCACTCCAGCCCAGAGCAAAGCTTCTCCAGCTGCCTTTGGGGGGAGCAGCTAGGACGCCAGGCCCAGGCCCCCCAGAGACACGGGCACCTGCAGGACCTGAAGAGAAGCAGAGCCAGCGGACGATGGCCTCACAGTCCCGACTCTGATGAGCACCAGACACAAAGAGGCACCCTGGGATGCACCTGGAGGCAAATACTTTGCTGGGCAACAACAGCCATGCTCCCCAACGGCCACACTTGGGACAGGCCCCCGAAGTGGACCAGAAGATGCCAGGTTCCAGCAAAAAGAAGACAGGCCACATGTGAATATATTGTGTACCCTTCGGGCCTTGGCCTGGAGCACCACAAGAACAGTGGGCGCATCAGCTTTAGGAAAACGCTTCCCATTTCGAAGGCTCACCTGTCTCGAGGTAGGACATTCACTTAAGGACCCATGGACACCTAGGTCCTGCCATTTCTGGATTCAGTGGCTCAGGAGGGAAAGCAGGGCTGTGGGCTGCTGTAGCATGGTCCAGCAGGGGGTGCACCCCTTAGGCCCATGTCTCAGTTGCTGCAGTACCCAAGGGGCTTCTGGGGGGCCTGGCACCTTCCCTGCTCCACTGGGAGAGGGGACCCACCCAGGTGTGCAGGGAAGGCCAGCTTGCGGCAGGACCCAGGCGGGCATGAGGCCCAGAGAAATGAGCTGGGAGAAGGCCCTACCAGACCCGCTTTCGTGCCCGCCACTGCTTGGAGCAGACACTCCTGATGACAAGCCACTGGGGACAGGGAGCTATGGGTTTTCAATACTCTGTCCCGAGAAGCGCACAGTTTAGGGAGGACTGCTGAGGTCTAGAGCAGACATGACTCCTTGAGCCTCTCCTCCTTTGCTAATTCCAGTGGCTGCCCTGTGAGGGGTGGTTTCTAGAAGCTTCATGGAGTCCATCCCACAGTCTGCCCTCCCCTGTGCCCACCATACCCTTCCTGGGTTATCTAGCTCTTCCGGGCTGGTCCTCCATACGGTCGCCTGCCACAAGCTGGACTCCCACACCCTCCTGGGACGGCCCTGGTCTGCAGACGCTTGTTCCCAAATCACTTTCTTCCCAGCGTGGGCATTCCTCCTTTCTGGAAGGCTGAGACCCCACAGCTGCCAGCAACGAGGCAGGAGGGCACTGCAGATGAGGGGTGGGCCCAGCAAACCTCGTGCGGCCCTGGCCTCCCTCTCCAGGCTGCCAGATGGTGGACATGCAGTGCGCCTCTAGACAGTTTCTCCTGGACGCTGACATCACTGGCCTGGATGGGGGGTGGCCCACTGTCCCACCTGGGGGTCTATCTTCTGCTCAACCTTCTTCCTGGCAGCTCCCTTCTGTGTGCCTCCAGGGCCTTGTCCCTCCCCCAGGACTCCCAACCCTCTGTCCCTCATTCCCTCCCGCTTCACCCCCATGTGGTGGACACCTCCCTCCTTCATCACCCTGACTGGCTGCCATGTCGGGGGCTGAGCCCCATTGCTGCAGTCACCCCCACCTCTCATGTGGCCAACTGGTCTCTTCTCCAGAAAGGGTCCTGTCCTATCTCCCCAGTTCTCAAACCCCCCATGGCCCTGCGCAAGTAGCTTGACCCTCCACCTCCCTCCCCTGCTGGTATCTTGCCCCAGACACCACAAATCAGCCACCTACCAGGGGTCAACCTCAAGTCCTCCCCCTGACCAGCCCTCCCCAGGCCGACCCTCCCTGGGGTCGGTGCAGGCTCTGTGAATGGCCACTGGCTCCCGCCACCAGCCACGCTGCCCAGCCCCTGAACACCAGCCGCAGAGCTGCCCCCATAGTAGCCCTGATGGGGCACCTAACTGGTGACGTGTGGAAGGCGGGGTCACCGTCCACATTCTTGCTGTTGGAGCACGCACGCCTGCCCCCCCACGGGCCCGGTCACCCAGCCCCTGCCTGCCTCTCGCCTACTCAGCCCTGTGGCTCCTCCTCCACCCGGAGCTGGTGTCTCCACCTGCACATGAGGCTGACGAAAAGTTCCAGAGTACCAGGTCTGCTGGAGGCAAGGCTGTGACCTTGAGGGCAGGGCTCAAGGTCAACGTAGCTACCTGAGCCAACAGTCCCAGACATGGCCCACAGCAGGAAAAAGGCACCGCAGACTCCCTCCGGGAGCTGCCGTTCTGTGGGCTGCAGCCAGTCCTCTGCCGAGAATGCCAAGAGGCACTGGGCTTGTCCGTTAGGGCGGCCATCTGCGAGCGTGTGGGGTAAACGCCAACAAGATGGACGAGCTCCTGTGGGGCACCGCCAGCCGGAGCCTCGGGGGGAAAAGGCTGGGCTGGCTCACAGCTGGGACAGCACAGCCCGTGAGCCCATCAACGCCCAGAACCCCCACCCTCAGTGCTGACCACACTGGCCACGGTCCCTCCCTCTGGGCAGCCCCCCTCAGCCGCCACTGTCCTCTCACGGTGGCTGCAGGATGAGGGGCCGGTCACGCACTTTCTGCCTAGGTGCCAGGAGCCCACCCCGGGGCCGCCCCATGACACACGTGCACCCCCCACATATTCACAAACATGCACACACACTCTGCGTGTGGGGGGAAGGACAGACAGGTGGGGCTCTGGCTGGGCTCCCTCCTGGGCTGAGCACTACCCTCCCTGCTCCGTGAGGGAGATGTCGGCCTGTGGGACCGTCCCCACCCACAGTGGGGCCTGGGGACACAGGTGTGAATCCCACTCCCACTGCAGCCCACCCTGATGGACCAAGGACCCTGAAAGTGTCGGGGGGAAACTCAGATGGCAGGCTGACGCCCAGGAGATGCAAAGGGCATGGGGTACCACAGCCCTAAACCACGTGCCCAGGCCTCGGGTGGCATGCGCTGGCTGCCAGGGGGCATGAAGGCCAGGCAGGCCTGCCCCCAGGGAACATCTGTCTCAGTTGCTGGAGTGACCTGCAGACTCCGGATGAGCGTCAACTGGCACTTCTATGAGCCCGTCAGCCTGTGAACCACAGCGGGACGTCACAGGCCCCAGAGGCCCACCCGTGCTGCTCCCGCTCAACAGCTGGGTGGGCCAGCTGCTTCCTTCCAGGGCAGCAGGTGGGAGCCCAGTGGGTACCTGTGGGCTGAAGGGCTGGGCTGGCAAAGGCCAGACAGAGGCCCCTGTTGGTCCCGCCTGGGCCTTTGTGGTCCCCTCCCCAACTAGGCCCTGCCATTTGACCCTGGGTCTGCCCTCAGTCCTCACCATAGATCTGGAGCCTCTCTGGTGCCCAGCACTGGGTAATACCCTGGGCAGAGGGGCCATGGTCCCAACAACTAGGGCCTGGGCGGCTCCACCTCCCTGTTCCCTAGGTTCCAGAAGGGTTGCCCTATTGGGCTGGGAAGGGGGAACAGTCAGGCTTTGGGAAGGTGCTGTGACCACAGCACTGACCTCCCAAGGGCACAGCAGGTGTGGACTCGTCCTAAAGCTCTACACTGTGGCAAGACTACACCTGACAATGGGAGTATCTATAAGATGCAGTCCCTCAAATTCAGGAACTTCCAGCACCTTCCAACATTTGGGGAAAGGGTAGCGCATGCCCAGGGGGTTGACCTGGGTCCCCGGCCACAGCGAGCATGGCACTTACCCGGGAGTGACGGCCGGCGGGATGACCAGGATGGCCAGCAGCCGGGCCTGGTGCAGGGCTTCAGCCAGGTGGGTGAGCATGTGGATGAGGCCCCTGCAAAGAACCAGGAGATCAAGAACAGGAAGTCAACGGGTTTGACCCAGACCTGCTACAGGGCAGGAGCCCCGTCATGGGCACCTTCTGCCCTGGAGGTATGGGCTCCAGAGGCCCTGTGCACTTCACACACTCGAGCACCAGGGCAGCCCAGCAGGCCCCGTGGGGGTCACCTTCCACCCGAAGCGGGCTGATCCCTGGCCTTCCCTGCCCAGGATCACCCTGAGAATGACATGGGGAACAAAGGGCTGTCTGGGCAGCACCCCATCACATCTCCCAGACACACCATCTGGCCAGGGGGTGACCTGCTGGTGGCTGGGTCAGCCCAGGCCATCAAACACTCAGGACCGGAACACTGAGGGCAGCTCCACCAACCAGGTCTTGTGCTGAGGGGGGAGCCCAGCCCCCTCACGTGGCCACCCTCAGCCTGGAAGACACAGCCGTCTGTCCCAGGCAGGGATGCACCTCCAGTCCTGGGACACACAGGAGGAGCACCTGTGGGTAGGTGTCATGTGGCACTCTCCACTTGTGCCTGGACATGTCTCAGCAGGGAGTGGGCCACCAGATGGGGGACAGGGAGGGAGGCGGTGCCATGGGCTCCTCCGGCCCCTAGAGTCACAGCAGGGATGCCCAGTGGAACGGAGACTAGCGCAGCTCCAAGCATCACCTGGAAGCGTCTGTCAGGCACCCCAGTCCCCCTCATGCCACCGACAGGTTGTGGGATGGCCCCATGCTCTGGGCGTTCACTCTGGCCTGGCCCTGCCAACACTGTGAGAGCACAGCGAGCCCTCCCCCCAGAGGGTCCGGGGCACTCTCACTTTCACCGGCCCCCCGTGTGGCCAGGGCATGGCGCCACCAGGCCCCACCAGCATGGCCCTGGTAGTCTTGACGGGAACGGGTGGTCACTGACCGCCAGATCGGGCTCAGTGGGGGTGATCCCTGCTACCATGGTGACTCTCCCAGAAGGAGGCAACTTGGGCTGTGGTCAGGCTCACCCCTGGAGAGCACATGCTTCCATCAGCTCTGCCAACAGCTGTCACATTGAAGCACAATCGCTGTCACTTGCTCTCCTGGTTTTCTGGATGGCCCCGGGGCTGCATCTTTGTGGGACGGAAAGGGTGGTCTCGTGCCTCTGGGGCAGCACCCACCAACTGGGAACCTACGGTCACCCCTGTGCCGGGGAACAGGCCTGCCACACCCTGGGTATGCATGGAGGGGACCTGGCCACTCGCTAGGTCTGGGCATCATCCCTGCCTGCTCTACTGGCTCAGGTCACTTGCTCCTCCCCACAGGACTTCCATGGGACACGGGTGTCACGGAGCTGCTCTGCCACTGTCCCCATCATACACAAACCATGTGCCCCAGAGCATCTGCCACGATGGCCTTTCCAGGCTGACCTTTGCAGAAGGAAACAGTGCCCTCGGACGCCTAGTCAGAAGCCCCAACGAGGGTGGCAGGTGGGGACGGCCTCGTGAAATGTTCCCATCATGCCTCGCCACAGCCAGGCCCATTCCATCCCGGGAGACGGCTCCCAGGTAGCAACGTGCCCACAGCCATCTGCCAGACTGGCTCCTCTCTGCCCTACTCCACCTGGCCCCCTGCCTGCCCTGCCAACCGCCCCCTCATCACATGCCTGCTACATCCTGGCTGTGGCTCAGGTAAACCCCCGCCCCGTGCTGCGAGCCCAGGCAGAATGCAGCTGTCTGGTGAGAAGCTGAATCAGAAGGTGATGGAAGGTCACCTTGGTAGGGCCTCCGCCCTGCAAAGATCACAACAGATCCTTGGGAGGAGAGGTGTGTGTTGGGGGGGGGGGGGGGCGTCTGCCAACAGCCAGAGCCCCTGATACGCTGGCCCTGTGCCAGCTCCCGATAAACACAGCAAGTCACTCGACTCAGCTCTTGTCGTCTCCATGCGCCGTCCTGCACGAACTGGGCCTCAGGGCCCTCCCAGGGCTAGGGGCTTGCACCCAAGTGGGGTGGGAGTCACAGCTGCCCGGACAGGCCCGCCGCTGCAAAGCTGGGCAGGGAGCCCCAGACACAGGCCAGAGCCAACAACACGCCCTCCCCCTGCACGTGGAGACCAGAGACCGGCTTGGGGACACCATCTGAGTGGGCAGAGAAGGGACTGCGGCCGCAGGACAGGAGGGGGGACGCCTTGTGGGGAGCCCTAGCCCAGTGTTCGCTGCTGGGGAAGCAAGGGCGGGGGGGCTCAGGCTTTGAGCTGGGACTCCTTCAGGCGGGGAAGTGGGGGGAGGCCGCTTTCGGAACTGCCGGTGGCCGGATGCCAGCCTCTGCCGCCCCCAGCACCACGCAGGCCTCCCCACCGCTCTGCCCCTACATCCCCGACAGAGGCAGGCAGTGGCTGCCACAGGAGACACTGCACCACTCCCCGGTCACTCAGGTGCCCCTGTGAGGCGCACAGGCAGTGTCTGTGGGCCTGGGCGGCCGGCTTTCCTCCCAGATGACTCCGCCGCCCGGCTGACCGCTTTTCCTTGTCCCCAGGAAGGCTTTGTGGGGCTCAGCAGAGGCGTCTGGGCTGGCGTCACCGCCCAGGCCCCCATTTTCCCATAGGGTACTCTTGGGTGACGTCGATCACGTGGCCTTTACCACCCACACAGGCGTCAGGGCCCTCAGAGCAGCACGGTCAGAGCCAGATGCTGGCCCCTGGCTGTTCTTGAGGTGCTGTCCCTGTCCCCCTATGATGGCCCTCCCTCAGTCCTCCCTCCAGGACACTTGGGGGCCAGGAGAGCACAGAGCCCACTCACGTGTGCTTTTGGCTCAGCAGCTGGCTCCAGACCTCCACCACGAAGCCGTCAAAGTGCTGGCTCTGAAAAGGCACAGGGCAGGTGAATGCGGGTCCGATGACGCTGGTGGGGATGGGTGGGAAGGCAACGCGGAGCCAGCCACCAGCACCCATGCAGTGAGGTCACGGCAGGCCCAGAAGCCCCTCTTAGAAGGAGGCAATGTGGGGGTCCCCAAAGGAGCCGGGAGCAGAGGGGCCAGGTGCTCACGTGTCTTGTCCCCTCACACGCCTCCTCCCCAACCCCAACCCTGGGGACCTGAAGAACCAGCAGGGCGGGCGCCCTCCCAGGAGGGCAGCTGGCCGTCACCCGAGGGAAGCCTTCCTGGCCCAGGCGAAGACCAGGGCAGCAGGCCTCACCCCAGGGGACGTCTGTGGTCAAGGCGAAGACCAGGGCAGCCGGCCTCACCTTGGCCACCTGGACGATGGTCTTGCCCAGCTCCTCCACCTCGTCCTCGCTGTCCAAGACACTCCCAAAGTCCTCGTGAGTCCAGTCCTCGAATAGGAGTCGGGGCACTTGGGGGACAGACCCGCACACAGATGGTGACCCTTCTGTGCTTGGCCCTGCCCCCAGAGCGACCCTCGGCCATCAGAGCAGAGTGAGCACACAGCTAGGCACCCACAAGGCCTGGTGGGGGGGAGGGGGGGCGGTAGGTGGTACTGACCTCTTCCCCCTCACACCCCACGTCTCCGAGTGCCCGGACCCCCAGCTCCTTCAGCAACTCGCTGCCTGGCTCGCTGCCTGCCTCCCCACCGGCACCCCCCCACCCCTGCCATGGCTCCTCCTGCTCGGCCATCACCTGCTCCTTTGCTCCAATCCCCACACCCTGCTAGTCCCATCTGCACTCTGGGAACACCCTGGCCAGCTGCGTGCTCCAGGACGGGTGGGGCTGATGTCATTCTGTCTAGTCCTGCCAGGGACACACACGGTGTGTGGCTGAAGGGCCGGGAGCCCCGCCAACCCAGGCCCACCAGACTTACCTATACGTAAGCCCTTGGCCTGTTTCCTGACTGCCCGCATCCACCCTGTGGGACGGGGAGAGGACAGTCGGTGCAGGGACACAGCCCCTTGTCCGCATGAAGACCCAGCCCACCCCCAAGGAAGAAAACGCCGGGCCCCATGCGACGGGGGTGCAGAAAGGCAGAACCAGGAGAGAATCTGCGGGTCCAGCCCCCTCCTCCTCCCACTCCTGACCCCCTTCCCCCCCCCTCCCTATGCAGAGCAGTCAGGACGGGTCAGACCCCTGGGCCAGTAGGGGGGACATCGTGGCATCGGCCCCATCTGGGGAAAAGTGGCCTCCAAGGGGGCTGGGACTGTTTCTCGGAGCTGAGGGGGGCCCGAGGCCCCAGTCCCAGTGCTACCCAGTGTGTCCTCGGGCACTGCCCTCCCAGCATCGAAGAGCGGCTTCGGGGCTCAGACCTCCACAAGTAGCTAACGCACCCTCTCTCCAAACCCGAAAGGGGGACAGTTAAGGGAATTCGGGTGCATGCTCACGGAAGCGGCTGCCGTGGCTGTCGAGACAGCCACGCCCTCCCAGACACCTCCTCCCTGGACCGGTGTACAAACTGCCGAGGGGAGCAAGGTTGTGGCCGATGCCAGACAGTTGTCACACTGACACACACTCAGCTCCACACGCACTTCCAGACACGCAGAATCACATCCTCGTGCTCGCACACACGGACGGGCACTCACACCCTTCTGGGCCCTCAGGACGAGCACAGATGGGCAGCAACGTGAGAACCTTGGTCCACGTCGTGAAGGCCTGTGACTTCGAACATCTCCCGACCGCGCCGCTTAAGCTGCAGCCACACGGGCGAGATCTGCGTGAATTTGCCCCCGAAGACCTTTGCAACATCATAGCCGTGGCTGTTCCACTGGCAGAAAATGGAGAACAGGTGAACAGGCTTGCAGCTGGGGACAGAGGGCCCTTGAGACACCTCTGCAATGGGACACCACAGAACCGCCTGTGCTGTGCAGGACAAGTCCCAGAAAACCCTCGGCATGACTCTCACTTCTTCGGGAGGCCTCTCTCCCGCTGCACCTGCACGGCGGTAGCCCGGGGAGGTGAGGACAAAGACCCCAGTGGCCGCCTCGCCCTCGGGACCTCCCCATCCACCCCAGGGCCTGGCTTACTGGAGTGACGTAGCCCAGGACGTCCCCAGCAAAGTGCCTCTCCCGGGCCTTAGGTGAGCAGTAGCTACGATGCTCCAGAACCACATCCTCAGCCCTAAGGTCCGTCACCACCAGACCCCGGTCTTGGACCGGCTTCTCTGAAAACTGGGTCTGAAACAAAAGCAACAGGAGAAGGGGGTCAGGGTCTGTCGTCAGGCAGGACACGGGGCCCTGAGCAGCAGCAGCGGTCTTCTCCCGAGCCAGGCACCACGTCCTGGGGTCAACATGGTGCCGCTGACCAGAGCCCACCGGACAGGCCCACCCTTGGAGGCTCCCTCTCCCATCCCAGAAAAATGGCGCAAGGGCACAGTGCATCTCATGTCCGATCCGTTCGACCGCTGTGAACATCACAGAACTGCGCCAGGCAAGACGAGAGAGCGCAGGCATGGGAAAAAGCAGAGGACGGGTGAGGGCTGAAATTTGGGCCGGTGGGGGAGGTGGGCACACCCTCAGCCCCAGCACCAGAAGCCGCTCGCTCCCTCCCAGGCCATCCGGCCAGAGCCCCTGGCAGCGCTGGCCAGCTGCCAAGAAGGCCAAGGCCCCAGCATCCTGGCTCACAGACCGCCGCATCACAGGCCTTGGCGCATGGCTCCCGTGGGCAGGAAGAAGGCACGGAGGGCCAGCCCCTAACCACGCTTACCTTCTCCAGCAGTGTCTTCGAGGCGGCCTTCTTGGCATCTGACTTGGACAGAGTAGTATGAACAGAGCTGCAGGCCAGAGCGAGCCAGAGTGTGCTGAGGAGAGCCCTCATGGTGGCAGTGTCACAGTGCAGTCCGATCTCGGGGCCCAGGGGGCTGCAGAGAGAGCAGACCACATGACCACCAGCAGTGGGGTGCCCCCTCTGTCAAATGGAGCATCCAACGGGGCCTGGGTCCTCGTGGCACTGGGCCAGGCACTGGCCTCAGGGCAGAGCCCTACCCTGGGGCAGCCCCAGTGGCCTACCCAGCTTCCAGCACTGCTGCGCCCCTCGTTCCTCTCAGGTGCCCCAGAAAGGGGCCTCCCTACTGCTAGTCAGCCTTCCCCATCGCCTCAGCCATCTAGGAAAATGGTGACTGCCCTCCACCAACCCAAAGAAATTGGGCTACTGGAAGGTTTAAGCGTAAAAAGAACCACAGAAAGGACTAGGAGAAAATATGTAACTCGGGGCAGAGAAGGCTTTTCCAAGTGTATCCGCAATGATGGAGGTTAGGAAAGAAAATGCCAACAGAATTCATTACGTCAAAATGTGACACTTTCAGAGCACCTGGGTGACTCAGTCAGTTGGGCGTCTGATTCTTGATCTCAGTTCAGGTCATGATCTCACAGTCAGTTTGTGAGTTCAAGCCCTGCATCAGGCTCTGTGCCGACAGTGTGGAGCCTGCTTGGAATTCTGTCTCTCCTTCTCTCTGCCCCTTCCCCCACTTGCACTCTCTCTTTTTTCAAAATAAATGGATGCATTTTAAGGAAAAAAAATGTGACACTTTCATTTAGGAAACAAAAAAGAAATTTAAGGCAATAAACCAGAAAAAAAAATTAGAATATACTTCACAACACATCTCTACCCATTATCTACCCGTAACAAAGAGCTCTTATAAGTCAACGACACTCCAATAAACACCCCATTATAAAAGAAAAATGAAGAGATACATTCGTATGTCCTAGTGCACAAAAACCCCTAACTCTATAATACGCAGGTACCTCATACATACGTCCTATCGTAAAGACACCCTGTAAAAAGGAATACCCCAGAATAGAAATACTCTAATACAGATATCCTGTAATAAAAATCCCATACTATAGAAGTACCCCATATTATACATACCCCAAAATACAAAAATACCCTGTACTACAGAGATGCCTTATAATAGACAAGACACCCCGCAACACCCAGAGATGCCCTGTAGTAAGTACACTAAATACTCTGTAATACGCAGAGGTGCCCTGTAATACAGAGATACCCTGACAGATCCAGAGGTGCCCTGTAATATATGGAGATACTCTGCAATACCCAGAGATACTTTGTAATACCCAGAGGTGCCCTGTAATACCCAGAGATACCTTGTAATTCTCAGAGATGCCCTGTAATACCTAGAGGTGCCCGGTAATATGCAGAGGTGTTCTGTAATACCCAGAGGTGCCTTGTAATACTGAGGTACCCTGTAATACACAGAGGTGCCCTGTAATACCCAGAGATACCTTGTAATTCTCAGAGGTGCCCTGTAATACAGAGATACCCTGACAGATCCAGAGGTGCCCTGTAATATACGGAGATACTCTGCAATACCCAGAGATACTTTGTAATACCCAGAGGTCCCCTGTAATACCCAGAGATACCTTGTAATTCTCAGAGATGCCCTGTAATACCTAGAGGTGCCCGGTAATATGCAGAGGTGCCCTGTAATACCCAGAGGTGCCTTGTAATACCGAGGTACCCTGTAATACACAGAGGTGCCCTGTAATACCCAGAGATACCTTGTAATTCTCAGAGGTGCCCTGTAATACAGAGATACCCTGACAGATCCAGAGGTGCCCTATAATATACGGAGATACTCTGCAATACCCAGAGATACTTTGTAATACCCAGAGGTCCCCTGTAATACCCAGAGATACCTTGTAATTCTCAGAGATGCCCTGTAATACCTAGAGGTGCCCGGTAATATGCAGAGGTGCCCTGTAATACCCAGAGGTGCCTTGTAATACCGAGGTACCCTGTAATACACAGAGGTACCCTGTAATACCCAGAGATACCTTGTAATTCTCAGAGGTGCCCTGTAATACAGAGATACCCTGACAGATCCAGAGGTGCCCTGTAATATACGGAGATACTCTGTAATACCCAGAGATACTTTGTAACACCCAGAGGTGCCCTGTAATACCCAGAGATATCCTGTAATACCCAGAGATGCCCTGTAGTACCTAGAGATGCCCTGCAATACGCAGAGATACCCTGTAATACAGAGGTGCCCTAAGCCTGAGAAACAGCACCTCAGCTTCACAAGCAATCAAGGGAACAGACACTCAGTGTCGGGGAGGCCTAAAGAGAATGAAGCTAATGGCGTAACCTGGGCAGCAGCAATTCTCCCAAGCTCTTCCTGGGAATTCAAGTTGCAAAAATCTTTTTGGATGACAATCTGGTTGTAAATACACTTTCCAACATGTGTTTCCTGTTACAAATTACACTTTGAGGGACTTCCCCACTTATGTGAAAAATGCACGAGAAGGTTCACTGCCACTCTGTTTAAATGGTAACACACATTTCCCTACATGAGAATACCGACAGACGACAGACGCTGTGAGGCTTGCAATGCACTGTTGGTGCAAATGCTACAAAATGTAAACACACACACACACACACACACCCCACAATCCCATCTTTACTGAAAAATTCCTGTGTATCGGGTGCCTGGGTGGCTCAGCCCATTAAGCATCTGACAATTTTGGCTCAGGTCATGATCTCATGGCACTGGGATCGAGTTCCACATCGGGCTCTGCACCTCTCTCAAAAATAAGGTTACGTACACACCATACAGAAAGTACGAAAGGGGACGCTAGAAAGTAAGTGAGCAGGCTATTCGGACTGCTGATCATTCTGATATTGGCGTCAGCTGCTACTTTTTGGCTTTCCTGCACTGGACTTTCAGGAGCTGTGCAGTTCATTTTTGGGTTCTGCCCCCACTCCCAGCCCCCCGCAATTCTACTTCATGGCAGCGGAGTACCAGGCGGGCCCAGACTGGCTGGGGTCTTTCCCGAGGCTTTAAGGTGTGCAGGTGTTAAGTGTGCTGGTTGAGAGACAGCCCCTTCCAGACCAGCTAAGGAGCCACTTGGTGGCAGAGCCAGAGGAGACCCAGCAGGTCCTGGGGAACCAGCCCAGCTTCCTCCCCAGCAGGCAGGCACGTGGCCTCTCCCTCTGACTATGGGCATCCCTGGGGTCACCAGAGCTCTAGCCAGGCAGGGCATGCCCTGTCAGGAGCTGGCAAAGTCAGGCCCTCTGCAGCACTCACCCCTTGATCCCCTCCACCCCGTTGACCTCCTGGCCAGGAGCCTGTTTCTACCCCTCCAAAGCCCTCCTCCCTGCTTCACAGAGCAGCACAGCAGCACAACTTTGGGCTGTCACTTCCCTGGGCAGGTTTCTACACTGCGGCACCTGATACACCTACAGCATACCTGCGTGGGGCCACCTGGGGTGGCCTGGGGTGAGGAGCCCTGGAGGTCCCTCCCCACGAGGCAGGGAGGCACAGACAGCTGGCCCAAGGGCTTCGCAGGACAGAAGGGACAAAGCCGTGCAGAGGTGCAACAGGGGCAGCTCTGAAGGGGCTATGGGGAGGGAGACAAAGACCAGGTCAGACTGCCATCCTCTGCCCCCTCCCCACCCCTCCCCAGCAGCCCCTCTGCTGGGTGACTTTGTGGTGTCAGAATCATCAAGGACAACAGCTCCTGCCGCCCTCCCTTCTGGTGACAACAGCTCGGACTTGGGCTCCCTCAGTCACAGCAGGGGCGGGTGGACAATACTGATCCGGTCAGGCTGAGACTACGGCCGCCAAGCTAGGAGGGGCTGGGGCTAGGAAGCCCAGCCACCATGAGGCCAGAAAGGCACCTGAACCAATGTGCTTCCAGAACACAGGCCTTGCACAAGGGGCTGCAGAGCTGGGGTGGGTTCTACGCATGCAGGGACGCCTGTACCTGCTGGCTGAGCCACAGGGAGTGGGGGGGAGGCCCCCCATTTTTGACCCCAGCCCCTCTGGGTCTGCTCCATGACCTCAGGCTCCTTCTCAGCTCCAGGATAGAGGTCTGGGTCGCTGAGGATGGAAGGGGATGAGAAACCAAGCGGGAGGGTGGTCCTCAAGCAATCCACAGTGGCCCAGGGTGTGCCCCAGCGGCCTTCTCGCCCTCTGTCCACGGCCTGCCACCCCGCCTGCTGCCCACCCACCCAGAGACCCTTCGGCCAGTGACTTGCCCGGCCCCTGACCTGAGGAAAGGGTGGAGATGGGGCCAGTCTGGGGAAGGACGACGGACCCCGCCAGCCTCTGTGCACAGCGGAGGGGAAAGTGGAAGGGGAGCCACACTGAGCTCAAGGCCTGAACTGGCACTGCCACACCATCCTGGCGGCAACACGAGCAGGCTGCTCACGAGCGCTGAGGACACAGCGTGAGCTACCGTGACACGCGGGGGGCTCAAGCGGCAGCAACGCCCGGCCCCCTGCTGTGCAGCGTAGGCCCGGCCACCCTACCCCACGCCTGCGCCCCCTCGCGTCAGTGTTTCTTCTACACACACCAATGATCTCTTGGAGGTGCGGGTCCCGCAGGGTACGGTGCGTAGCGACCCCTTCATGTCTGGGTCGCCCACAGGGCCCTTGGGAGGCAGGGGTCTCAGATCTGCGCTAACAACCGACAGCCCCACTCTTCCAGGGGCTTCGAGCTCTGGGAGGACTGTCAGCAGCGTGTTGACCAAAGGACGGCGAGTCACAGCAGTGACTTTCAGGTGGTTTTTGAGACCCAGGGTAAGAGTCGGCCGCGGCCCGGTGCACGTGTGCACCAGGGGGAAGCCGCTCATCAGAGCTAACCCTGCTCCGTGGTGCACGCACAATCCCTCTATTTCATTTTTAAGAAACGGAGATTTAGGGGCGCCTGGGTGGCTCAGTCAGTCACGTGTCCGACACTTGATCTCGGCTCACGTCATGGTCTCAGGATTCATGAGATCGAGCCCCACGTCGAGCTCTGCGCTGACAGCGTGGAACGTGGTTGGGATTCTCTCTCTGCCCCTCCCCCTGCTTGTGCTCGGTCTCTCTCAGAATAAACAAACATGAAAAAAAAAATTGATTTTACCATCAAGTTGCTCTCACTATTCAGTGGTGTGCAGTTTGAGAACCGCGGACTGGTGGCGCCCCGGGGGGCGTGATCTACACGTGGCCGGACCAGGAGCCAACTTGCTGGCTTACAGAGTGCTGCTGTTCCCCGGGGCAGGTCACGGCCACACCAGCCGTGGAGCCAACCGCATTCCTTGTCGAGGGCGAGGGCGAGGGCAAGCACGCTCTGGGGAGCGAAGGCCGCGGTGGGACGACCACAGCCCTGGTGACATCTATTGACATCTATGGACCACGTGCTCCGCGTCGGGGTCTCGGACACAGGAACTGGGGTTCATGGCGCTCAGAGATGAAGAGTACGTGGCGCGTGGCCACCGAGCCACCCTAACTCAACAGAGCTACGGACACAGGACCCCACCCGTGGCTCGAGGTCCAGTTCTGCCACCAGCCCACCCTCGCCGGCTCTGTGGGAAGCGAGGGGCCACCAGCCACCTCCTGCGTGGAAAGTCTACAGCTTTCAAGACACCGGGCTGAGCGAAGAGGGGTCCAGCCAAGTGCGCCCCAACCCAACCCTCACAGGGACACCTGGCCCGCGCTCCGGGGACGGGGCGGCCGCCACCCTCGGTGTCCCCCGCCTCAGCCACACCGAGCGTGCTGGTCACACTCGCTGCCTCCAACTCGGGCCCTTACTCTCACGCCCTCGTGCCCAAATCTCACACCTCCACTCGCTCACACACCCGCTCACACCTGCCGTCTCACTCCCGGCCCACACTCACGCCCCCCCACCCGCTCACACCTGCTCTCACCCCCCCACACCCACCCCTCACACTCGCACCCGCTCTCACACCCATCCACACGCTCACTCCCGCCCCTCACACCTATCCCCCCACACCCACTCTCTCACACCCGCGCTCCCCCGCGCCCCCTGCCCGCACGCGCCCCCGGCGCGCCCACTTCGCGGCGCGGAACTGAGGCCGTGCGAGGAGGAGGAGCGGGCGCCGAGACGCGGGGCGCGGACGCCACCCCAGCCGGCCGCCGCGGGGCTCACCTTCATGTCCCGGAGGCCGCCGGACCACCCTCGCGCGCGGACGGAAATCGCTCGCAGGCGCCGCCGGAAGTCCCGCCCCAGGACGCTGGCGCGACGCCGCCGCGCACGGCACGCTGGGCCGGGGGCGGGGCCGAAGCCGGAGTGGGGGGTGGTCAAGGTAGGGGACTGGGGTACGGGCGGCTGCTGGGGCCGGGGACCCGGGACCCGCGGTCGGGGCAGGGGGCGGGGTGGGGGTAAGGGCCGGGGCCGAGGGCAGGAGTAGGGCCGGGGCCCGGGTAGCGGCCAAAGCAGGGGGTCGAGGTAGGGGATGGGGCCCGGGCCGGGGCAGGAGCCGTGGCGGGGACAGGGGTCGGGGTAGGGGCCGGGGCAGTGAGGGGGCAGGGGGAGGGACCGAGGCTGGCGCTTCTGGGGAGGGCGGCACCCCGGCGATGCCGCGAGGCGGCCACGCAAGGACCGTCGGGAATCGCCTGACCCGGCGCCCCTCCTTCCCCACTGGTGGCCGCCCTCCAGCCTGTCCGTCCCCGACATCCCCCACATGTCCCTGAGTGAGCTCGGCCCAGTCCCCTGTCCGTGGGCCGGTGGTGCCCTAGGCCTCTGGATGGCCCCTGGATATCGAAAAGCCCGCAAAGCCAACACCCAGCGCTCTCTGTCCTGCCTCCAGGATCTGTGGCACCACCTTACAGTTCTCACAAGCTGGAGCCGCCCACCCCCCCACCCCCCTCCCGGCCCCAGAGGCAAACAGAACCCCTCCGTCTCAGCCCGGGGCCGCAACGTGGCCAGCAGTTTTCATCACAAGGCATTTTACACTTGATACAAGCTGACAAATGCCCCCCTCCCCGCCCCCCCCCATCCCTAGCTGTTCCCAGCAGTTTCCTGCAGAAAACCACACAGCCGTCCCCACCCTGGCTCTGCACCAGCCCCAGGACGCACTGCCTGGCTTGTTTCCCCATTTCTGCTGCTTAGGAGGCTTCTTCCTGAACTGAACTTTGTTCTCTTTCTTCCTAGTCATGTTTCCTTCTTTCTCTTCCCCATATTTCCTGCCAGCTGACCGCCCCCCCCCCCAACTCCAGTCTTCCCAGAAGGGCCTGGGGGCTGCTGTGTGTGCTGAGGCATGTGCCAGCTGCTGCTGGGCAGCTCTGTTCCTGGCACCCAGCTCAGCCCTGAGGCCTGACCTTTGGCGTAGTGACCCCAAGTCAGGCAGAGCTGTGGAGAGGACCCCAGTAAGCTCTGCTGGAGATGCACGGGTGGTTGTTCAGTCCCAGGAATGCTGAGACCCCAGCAGGGTCACGGGTGTAGTGAGAAAGGCCTATAGTCATCACACAGTGGCTGCCTGAGCTCCTATAGAATTCAGAGGTCTTCGGAGCCCAAGTACTACAAAGTTCGCTCAGGGCTCACTCTCAGCCAGCATTGCCCTACACCAAAGAGCAAGCAGGAAGGAGGGACAGCGCCAGCCCCTTCGGCAGAGCCCCCACTGGGCAGGGTTCTGGGGGCCCTAGAACCTGGGTTGAAAACTGACTTCTTTAAGTGGGAACACATCTTTCAGCCACAGTAAGATTTAGAAGGACACATAGAACGTTTTAAGAGAATCAGAACTAAAGTGTTCATTCTTACATGGTAAGTTAAACCTCAACACAGTTGGTATTTCAAGTTTCTGAACCATTGAGACAACTTGGGGTTCACCACGTTCAAAATTTTAATCTATTGGGTGTATGAGTTCTTGGCACACCCAAGATTGTGTTGTCAATTCAGACAAGCTACAGCACTTTAAAAGGAATTAAAAGGGGCGCCTGGGTGGCGCAGTCGGTTAAGCGTCCAACTTCAGCCAGGTCACGATCTCGCGGTCTGTGAGTTCGAGCCCCGCGTCAGGCTCTGGGCTGATGGCTCAGAACCTGGAGCCTGTTTCCGATTCTGTGTCTCCCTCTCTCTCTGCCCCTCCCCCGTTCATGCTCTGTCTCTCTCTGTCCCAAAAATAAATAAACGTTGGAAAAAAAAATTTTAAAGGAATTAAAAGATACTGAATGTATAAATTCAGTTTAAAATGTTAGGAATGTGGGGCGCCTGGGTGGCTTAGTCGGTGAAACATCCGACTTATGCTCAGGTCATGATCTCACGGTTCGTGGGTTCCAGCCCCGCATCGGGCTCTGTGCTGACAGCTCAGAGCCTGGAGCCTGCTTCAGATTGTGTCTCCCTCTCTCTCTTGCCCCTCCCCTGCTCTCTCTCAAAATAAATACACATTAAAAAAAATAATAATACATTTAATATTAGAAATGCTTAATTCACTGGGTTTGTAGAGGAGTCCAAACATTTTGACAGACCCCTGAAAAATGACTATAAATCTTCGAGGCTTATAAAGGAAATGACAGGGTTTGTGAAATTGAACTTAACAGGTTAAAAACTTAAGTTTTGATCAACAATAGCCAAAGTATGGAAAGAGCCCAAATGTCCATCAACTGATGGATGAATAGATAAAGAAGATGTGGTATATATACACAATGGAGTATTAGTCGGCAAGCAAAAAGAATGAAATCTTGTCATTTGCAACTATGTGGATGGAACTGGAGGGTATTATGCTAAGCGAAATTAGTCAGAGAAAGACAAGTATCATATGACTTCACTCATATGAGGACTTGAAGACACAGAACAGATGAACATAAGGGAAGGGAAACAAAGGGAGGGGGACAAAACATAAGAGACTCTTAAACGTGGAGAACAAACAGAGGGTTACTGGAGGGGTGCTGAGAGCGGGGATGGGCTAAATGGGTCAAGAGCACTAAGGAATCTACTCCTGAAATCACTGTTGCACTAGATGCTACCTAACTTGGATGTGTACTAAAAAAATAAGTTTAAAAAACCCCTAAAACTAAAGTTTTGAATTTATAGCTTCAATAAGTCAAATCCTAATTATTTTAATTTGATGTAAATCTGAGCATATAACCCCCTTGCCCGGTCCCTAAACCCAGTCCTCAGCCCCAAATTCTGGCCATCTTGCCTGTGAGGCAGCCCACACCACCAGGGCTGGGTGTGGGGTACCCAGGCAGAGGTTCTAGCTCTGAGTTTCAAGCCCAGGTCTGGCCCATTGTCACACTGTCCTCCTCCTTGTCCCCTACTTGTTTGCACTGGGGGACAGAGGAGGGCAGACACATGCTGACATGCAGCAATGGGGTCTGCAGAGACAGGCCTTCCTGTTGCCCACTGAACCCCCTCGCCCGCAAGCTCTGGGGACGCCCTCAGAGCCAGAGCTCCCCACCCAGATGCACTTGGCAAGCTGGGGGTCCCTAACCTGAGGCTGCCTCTCTGGGATGGCTTCAAAAGTGTCCCTAAGTGAGGCACTTGGCTGGCTCAGTCGGCAGAGCATGTGACTCTATCTCAGGGTCATGAGTTCAAGCCCCAGGTTGGGCATAGAGATTACTTAAAAAAAGAAAAAAAAAAGAAAAAAAGTAACCCTAAGTAACTACGGGGAGCTCGTTATACATCCCAAGAGCACTTGCACCTGGCTGTTGGATGTGCCTGGCAGCTGTTGGGCTGCTGGGGGCTAGGCTTGTGTGTTCCTGGGGTGGGGTGAGGGTGGGGTGCCCTCATCTCACAAGTAGCCCCGGGCCTCTCCTCATTTGCCGAGTCAGCACAAGGCAAGGCTCTTCCCAGCAGTGGCAACCCGTGACTTGTCCTGTTTTAATGGGGAAGGCCTAAGCCAGGGGTTGCCCTGAGGGCAGGGCCCAGGCCACCATCAGTCCGCACACTATCACTCCTGAACCTCAAAACATTCCAGTTTTGAGGCCGGAAGCCCAGGAAGAGGGACACACACCAGGATATCCTGCTGCCGAGCCCTCCCTCTGCTCATGGATGGGGACATCCTCCCTGGGTGCTGGGATAAGCAAAGTCCAGAGCAAGAAGGAAGGAGTGGGGCACACTCACGTGCAGTGGAAGCTTTCAGATTTAGCTCCAGAGCCAGCACAGCAGGTTTTTTGTCCGTGTCTCCCATGTGAGACCCTGCCACCCTGGCTTTGGCCAGGGTGATGGCTGTGACCTGGGTATCATGGGCTGTCTGGTGTATTGGTATCCACTCAGAGGTCAGGCAGGTGTCAGGTCCTAAGGCAGGTGCCTGTGATGGGTGGGTGGCCCTGCAGAAGGCTGTGCGCTTTGTGGCATCAGTGCCAGGTTTTATGCTTCTCATCGTCCCACGACCAACCTTAAAATACCCCGATGCCAAAGGGAGGGGCAGTTTGTGTGTGATGAGGCCAACGGGGCAGGATTTCTTAGTGTTGTACCAGGGCAAATGGTGGACCCCAGAAGGTGACCCCTGTCCCAAACCCCAGTGCCTGGGAAGGTGACCTTATTTGGAAATAGGGTCTCTGCAGATGTGATTAAGGATCTCAGGATGAGATCATCTTGGATTTAGGGCGAGCCCCAAATCCAGTGACAGGGATCTTCGTAAGAGAAAAGAGGGAGATTTGAGACACACAGATACAGGGGAGGAGACCCCTTCTCCATGACACAGGCAGAGATTGGGGTTACGCAGCCTCAGGCCAAGGGTGCCGGCGGCCTTCAGCGACTGGAAGAAAGGTAAAGACAGTCTCCCTCGGAGGCTCCAGGGGAACCCTCTGCTGACACCTTGATCTTGGAATTCTGGCCTCTAGGACTGCAAGAGGATCAGTTTCTCTTGTTTGGGGTCATTTGTCACGGCTGCCCCAGGACACTGAGGCAACGCGGTGGTGTGGAAAGGCCCGAACCGGTGTCTGTAGGCGTGTTTTCTTTCCTAACGCTGTTTTTCCTAGGCCGCTCTTGAAAGTGACATATATTCCGTCGGCTCTCACGGCTGGGTGGACACTGGCCTGGGATGGATGCCTTGCCACAAAACACCCAACGCCGTGCAGTGCTGGACAGCCGGCCGGCTGTTGGCATGGTTGGTCTGGCCTTTGAAGTCAAAGGGTGTAGTTTTCGACAGGTCACTTAGGGAAACTGGAGCGTATGGATCCCTACTCTGGGAGTGAACGGAGTGCCTGCTCTGGCAGCATCCTGTGGGGACAGCTGCATTTTCCTGGCTGCCTCCTTCACCCCTCCCCTGGCTGCTGTCACCAGCTGCATCGCTCCTGTGGCCATTTACTGATGATTGACAATGTTCGTTGAGCCCCTGTGAGCTCCCCCGGGGGGTGGATGTGAGGTGGTCTTAAAGACAAGCGGCCGGACGAGATGGGGATGGGGGGGGGGCAGCATGACATGCCCGTACAGCCCTGGGGACTCAATGACACAGAACTCTCAGGCATGGGAATAGGTGTTAATTAGGATCCAGCTGGGGAGTAACAGAGCCCCCAGTCATGGTGGCAGGGGCGTGAACACAGGAGGTTTGAGGGCTGGTGGGGGGGGGGGGGGCGGGGATCATCGCCATCTGAGACAGAGTTCCAGCCAGCAAAACCATGTTCCAAGTAATCAGGATGGAAAAGGGGACACTGACTCAAAATCCTGCCCCTATGTGCTCACATCATGCTCTGTTATGGGAAGGATCATGTCCCCTAAAAGTTCACATGTTGGAGTCCCTCAGAATGTGGCATTATTGGGGCGCCTGGGGGGCTCACTCGGTTCAGCGTCAGACTTTTGATTTCGGCTCACAAACTGAGATCGAGCCCCGCGTCCAGCTCTGCCTGGAGCCTCCTTGGGAGACTCTCTCTCTCTCTCTCTCTCTCTCTCTCTCTCTCCCCCTCTCTGCCCCTCCCCCACCCTCTCAAAATAAATAAATCAACATTAAAAAAAAGACTGTGGCCTTATTTGGGTCACTGCAGATGTAATTAATTGAGTTCATACTGGGTAGGGCAGATCCCCTATCCGGTGTGACTGGTGTCCTTGTGAAAAGGGGAAATTTGGGCAGGGAGATGATCACAGAGGGGAGGCAGCATGAGCTGACGCTGGGAGCAGACAGCCATCTGCCAGCGGAGAGAAGCCTGGGCCAGATCCTCAGCCACAGCCTCAGCAGGAACCAGCCCTGCCCACCTGGGACTTCCAGCTCCTAGAAGCGGGGGGAAAAGAAATCTCTGAGTTCCCTTCTCTGCATTATATTCAGAAATTTCTGGCATCTCGACCCTAGTTTAGCATAGGCCACCCGAGTCCACTTCCACGCTGCCGGCTGCTCGAGCTGCCCCTGCTGCCCCAGATGGGGGGGTGCCCCGTGGGACAGGTGTGCTCGCTCAGGTTTCATCCTGCACACACTCCGAAGAGCTCTGCCGGCATAAACTCAGCTTCTTGTGTTCTCTTGGTGGCTAAGCCTTTCCCACCGGAGTGTGACTTTTTGTGACCCCATCCTGGTTCTCTGGACCCTGCCCGTGCCACACTAGTGCTCCAGCTTTTCCATGAGACATCTGGGGAGGCAGTAGAGTCAACTTCTGTGGTTATTTTGCAATAACCCAAATCCAGCTGTGTGGCTCTGGGCTCAGTTTGATGGCTGCAAAAAACAGGGTCCACGGACACGGGTGGCCTCCTGTCAGGAGTTGGAGCTCCTTGCTCCCCTTCCCTAGGTGGTCCGTTTCATTCAAAACACCGCCCACCACCGAGTTCTCGAACCCCTTAAGCTCAGCACGCCATCCAAGGCAGGGGACACGCTCGGTTCCCAGAGTGCGGCCTTCCCCAAGCGGGTCGCTCCTGGTGACCGCATGCCTGGTGCGACCAGGTACCAAGGGTTGCCACACCTCTGTCCCTGGACCCACATGGGTGCGCAGGCCTCTAGCCACATCTGGACCAGGCCACCGACCCCGGTTATCTGGAAGGGTCATTGTCTGCAACCCACTCCAGAGACCGTGGGAAGCAACTCTTGTCAACCTGACAGGAGGCCTGAGCCAGGACAGCCAGCGAATGGTGCCGGATGCCCCTGGGCACCGTGGCCATGCTGCAGGCTCTGGGCTCCCCAGCCTTTGTTTCCTCCTTCACGATGCCAGTGTTGGGCTTGTGTCTGCGGGGGCCCTTGCCTCTCAGTGGCCGGGGGTGCTGGAAAGAGACTCTCAGCTCCACCCTTGCCCTTGGAAACAGAGTTGAGACCACAAGTAGCTAAAATGTGACAGGTGTCCAAGTCACAGAACTTAAGAAATGAAACTGTTTCCAGGCACTTCTTACAAGTAAAGGCAGCCTGCCCCTCGCTGGGCATAACCTGGTTAGGGAGGGCCAGGTGGACTCAGGCCTGATTCTAATAAATGACCTGAGGGCTTGCAGGAGCCGAGAGGCAGGCAGTGTGGGGTCTTTCTCATGGCCACCTGTGTGCCTCACCATGCTCTGGGACCCCCGCCCCAAACACACACATACTTTTGGGAATCCCAGGAGGCCTGGGAAGCCCAGCAGCAGCACTGAAAGGAGATAGGATGTCTGTCCTACTCCAAGCCCCTCTTCAGAGAAGCCCACCACCTCGGCCTGAGCTGGCACTCTGTCCATTCCCCACGTGGGTCCCCGCAGCCTCTGGGCATTGCCCTGTTCTGTGAGTGGCTGCTGGGGGTGGGTCAGGGTCTGCTTGTCGGAGTCGCCTGGCTTGGCCATGGGAGGGGTATCTCGTGGCATGGGGATGTGGGCCCTGGGGATCTCCCCTCCTCCAGGAAGCCCTCTGCTGGCCCAGCTCTTTGGAAGGTCTTGGAAGGTGGTGAAATAGCTCTCTTACAAAGATTCCAGCCGCCAGGGTTCCGGTTTCCCCCAGGGGGTCTTGGAGGCCCAGAGCATGGGTGGGGTGTCTGGTCTGTGGGAGGGGCCCCGCCCCTTCCTCCTCCTGGTCAGGGTCCAGCTGGGCCTGACCTCTCACTGGGAACTGAGGAAGTGAGCCAGGGTGGGGCAGAGGTCTCTTTTGTGGGTCTGGGCCAGGATCAGGTTCAGGGCCCAGATACTGCCGCCCCCCCCCCCGGCCCCCCACCTGCCCCATAAGGAGGAAGCTTCCTTTTCAAAGCCATGTGGCTTCATGAAGGCCAGCTCAGCAGGGCCACCTGCTCTCCAAACACACTCCTTGGGTGTAGCAATGCGGGAGGTTGACCCACGGGGCGGCCCTCTGCCTTTACCTCGGGGTGCAGAGGTGGGTGGTGGCAGATCGGCAAAGGGTCCTGGCTGGGCGTTGAGGGATCAAAGTCTAGACTGGGCCCTGCGGTCACCGGGTGCTGTCTCGGGGTGGGGGTGGGCCGTCCTTTCTCTGCAGGCCTCAGTGGCCCTCTTTGTTAAGAAAGGACTGTCGGGTGATGTGCAGCAGGCCCTTAGGGCTCTGGACGCAGACCAGCCCCCGACGTGGGCAGCAAGTACCCCAGAACCTGGGCCAGGTCAAAGCCACGGGGGAGATGATCCTGTCGCGGAACGGCGCGTCGGCCCGCCTGCAGGGGGCGCCCCCGCTCCTGCCTTTACGCGCCCGCGCTTGACGTGCTCGTCCCCGCGCCGCCTGCCGCCGCGCGAGCGAGCGTGTGCGTGCCCGCAGCTGCGAGCGTGAGTGCGTGCGCGCGCGCGCGGCGGCGGCCCTGAAAGCGGCGCTCGGAGCCTGAGGCGGCTCCGGCTGAGGCGGCTCCAGAGGCGGCGGCGACCCGCTTCCCGCTCCCCGCTCGTCCTCCGGGCGCGCCAGCCCAGGCCGCTCCCCGGGGCCCGAAGATGCCGGCCGTGTCGAAGGGGGACGGGATGCGGGGCTTGGCGGTCTTCATCTCCGACATTCGCAACTGTGAGTGGCCGCGGCGCGGGACCGGCCTGTGGGGTGCGGGGGTGCGGGGCGGGGGTCCGGGTGCGGGGCGCGGGGCGGGGTCCGCGTGCGGACCCGGGGGACGGGAGTGCGGGGCGGGAGTCTGGGTGCGGACCCAGAAGGCAGCGATGGGGCGGGGGGGGGGGGGCGGCTCGGGGCGGGGCGGAGGTCCGGGGTCGCAGGCCCGGAGCGCTGGGTGGGAGTCCGCGGGCGCAGGCTCGAGGTGCGGGGGTGCGGGCCAGGGGTCTGGGTGCAGGGGCAGGGGGCGCGGGGCGCGGTCCCGGGTGAGGACCTGGAGGGCGGGGGTCCGGGGGCGCCCCCCTGGGGTGGGGCGGGAGTCTGGGTGTCGACCCAGAAGGCAGGGGGCAGGGGGCGCGGGGCGGGGTGGGGGTCTGGGGACGCAGGCGGGGTTGGTCTGGGTGCAGACCCAGATGGCAGGGGGCAGGGGGCGCAGGCTGGGGGTGCGAGGGTCCCGGGTGCGGACCTAGAGGGCGGGTGAGGAGGGCGCAGCAGGCCTCTGGTAGGCGGGATCGGGGGCTCCGACTGGAGTGCGGGGGCCGCGGGTCGGGGAGCAGTGGGGGCAGGGGTGCGGGGTGCAGGGTGGTGTTCGCCGACGCCGTAGGGGGCTGTGGTATCGTCGGCCCGGTTCCGGCGAAGACCCCCTTCTCCCCCCCCCCCCCCCCAGCATGATGTCATGTCGAGCAATCTGCTCCGTCTTTCTAGTAATGGAGCATTTAACCCAGCGTTTTCCAAAACAGCGTGGACTTTCGCTCAGGGAGTGGGAAGAGCGAACCCTGGGAAGCGGCTCTGCGCGGGCTGTGGCGGCTTACTGCGCCCTGATTAAAATGACTCATTCCCCGGGGGAATCCAGACACTGGGGCCCTAGAGGGTGGGCTGGCTGCAGGGAAACTGCTCTGGCTGCCGTCTCCGTTCCGGGACACGCGTGCCCTCCCCGGAGCGCAAAAAATCACGCGGCAAGGTGAAACAGGCGGGGAGGGTGCTGGGTGCCCCGTGGGTCCTGCAGTGAATTTGGCTGTGGTCGGCAGAGGAGCTCTTGGCATTCAGAGGACGTCTCCTTTACTGGCTTAAAAAAAAATAAACACAAACCCGGTTTCCTGCTGGTGCGTTTTATTGTTTTCGGTACCCACCAGATAGTTGACTGATTTTTATTGCCTTGGGTTCAGTGCATATTTTGATGGTAAATGCCGTTGTGTTGAACCCCTCACCTCCTTGCACCGGGGGCCCTGGTGTCCCCAGACCGTGGAAGTCTGGATCTTCTGGCCCTCTGCTTACTCTGCAGGAAGTCGGGGTGGTATTGCACTCTCGGATTGGTGCCTTCACAAGTAGGCAGCGTTTGTCTGTTCCTTTGCTGTTCGCTGTGACTTCAGGACGGTGGCACTCTTAATCCGGGCGCGTCTCGTAAAGCCAGGTGCATGTGCACTACTGCTGCAGGGGACCCTTGGCCGAAGGCTTAGCAGCCTTAAGTTGGGCGTGATGTCAGCCCTTCCGTTTTGGTAGAAACACGCATTGGGCAAGAAAGACCTCGAGGCTGAAACCCGTTTTCTCGGCCAGCCGTCACCCGCGTGCCAGACCTGTGACCCTGCTAGGTCTGCGCTTGGCTGCAAGTAGGCGCCTGCCCCGGACTGAGGACTCAGCCGGTGCTCGTTGACTGACTGGAGACCGGACTTTGCCCTCCGCCGCGCTGTTGACACCTGGGCCCACCGTCTGTGGTGCAGAAGCGTCCGTTAGTGGCGGACAGCAGCGTCCCTGGCCTCTCTACGACCAGATGCCTCCGTTGTGACGCCCAAGGCCACGTCCAGACGTTGCCCCGTGGGGGACTTTTCTCGGCTGGAGGGCCGCCGGTGTGGACCAAAGAGTAAGACAGCCTCTCCCCCGAAGTCTTATATGAGGGGGAGGGGTGCCTGGTCCTTCTTGGGGCCAGCTCTCCGTTTAGTGCGGCCCCCTCCTCAGAAACCCCTTCCCAGCCTCGCTGTGCCCCTGCCCTTTCTTCCGTCAGTCATGGTGCCGTGCTCCTTCAGAGCAGTGTCGGCGATCGTGGCCCCGCACGGCGGGGACCGCGTCTGTCGCGTCACACTCCTCCGCTGCTTGCACAGTGCCTGGCATGAGGCATGTGCCGAGGAAACGAGTAGACAGTGAGCCAGAGAGGACTTTGCTAGAAGATGATTCTTGCACCGATTTTCTCTGAAGGGCCCTGCAGGCAGAGGGCCAAGATGTGCCTGGAACAGCAGGGAGCTAACGTCAACACGGGCAACACGGTGCCTGGAGACTGACCGAGGGCTGACTCTGGCCTGGCTTACGCCTGTGGGGAGGGAGAGGGGTCCCTGCTTCCCCTTCTCCCCGCCCACCTCTGATCTCATGTGCTTACTGGTCTCTTGTGAGCTGTGATGGCTGCACCCAGGCTCTGAGGAGAGAGGGCACTGAGCTGGCCGCCAGGGTCTGGACTCAGCCCGCCTCTCCCCTGTGCCATGACCCACAGCCCGCGGCCGCTGAGTTAGGTTTCGCAGCTGACAGAGGGGTTGGTTTGAGCAGGAGCACCACTGAGGTCTGTTTCAGTTCTAAAATTGCAGCTCCCTTTGCCTTTCTGAGCTAGAGTCTTAAATTCCCCCCTTTAAGACGTTCAGGAGCGAGCGCTGCATCTGTCTGCACCTTATGTAAGTTATGGGCTTCAGGCGGCTGGCTGGGAACGTTGCTTAGCACAGCCACAGCGAATACCCTCCGGGATCTGAAAAGGTGCTCTTGTCATGCTGTGTTCCTCAAGCCTGTAGCTTTTGTGGCTCAGGTAGCAAACTAATTCAGTGCCTCATAAAATTAACTGGATTCTTTTTGATGAACTTCAGCCCAGGGCCACTGAATTTGGCTAGTGTGACTTCAGGGTGTGGGAGTTAGGAGTTGTTTCTTTCTCTCTGTTTTTAAGTTGGTATTGAAAAATTCGAGGGGCGCTTACGTGGCTCAGTCAGTTAAGCGTCTGACCTCGGCTCACGTCATGATCTTGTGGCTCTTGAGTTTTGAGCCCCACATGGGGCTCTGTGCTGACGGCTCAGAGCCTCTCTGCCCCTCGCCCACTCACGCTCTCTCTCAAAACATGAATAAAACATGAACAAATCAAAAGAAAAATTCTCATCCTTTTACTTAGTCCCAAATTTTAAATAAGTCTTTATTTTGAAATAAAAATAGATTTGCAGGAAGTTGCAAAGAAATGGACAGGGAGGTCCCGGCACCCTTCACCCCACCTCTTCAAAGGGGGATTTCTGACATGACAGTACAATTTCAACACCAGGAAACTGACATTGGTACATTCCACAGGGCGTAGTCACATTTTATCGGTTTTACCTACACTGGTGTGTGTGTGTGTGTGTGTGTGTGTAGGTCTTTGTGCTTTTGTCACAGGTAGCTACGTGTAACTGCCACCTTCATCAAGACACAGAGCTGTTCCATCATCACAAAGCCCCCTCGCCTTACGCCTTTAGCCAGCGTACCCACTCCCGACTGCTAGTCTGTTCTGTCTGCATAGCATCTCAAGGGCGTCATGTGAATGGAGTTGTGTAGTATGTGACCTGTTGATTGGCTTTTCTCACTCCGTACAATCCCCTTGAGGTCTGTCCGAGCTGTTGCATTAACTGATAACACATTCAAGTGATGGGTTTAAAGAAAACAAAAGCCCTGCTGAAATTGGGAAAATAATAGTTATTTGTTATTTAGTTATTTTGGAACTTTTGTTTACTTTTACACATGTGATGTGTCATTGGACAGGCATGTCTAAGTTAATGCATGTCTTTTTTAAAAAGTATTTTTTAATGTTTTTTTTTTTTTGAGAGAGAGAGCGAGAGAGAGAGCGAGAGCGAGAGAGAGAGACAGCAAGCAGGGGAGGGGCAGAGAGAGAGGGAGACACGGAATCTGAAGCAGGCTCCAAGCTCTGAGCTGCCAGCACAGAGCCCGATGTGAGCCTTGAACCCAGGAACGGTGAGATCATGACCTGAGCTAAAGTTGGCCACTGAACCAACTGAGCCACCCAGGCGCCCCAGTTAATGCATGTTTTTATGCATTACCATTGACATGTCAACACGAGAACAGTGTTGAGAATATGAAACACTGCTGAAAATGTTGACAGACTCCTCATTGGCTGCAAAATAACCAAGACTGAGGAGCGCCTGGGCGGCTCAGTCGGCTAAGCGTCCGACTTTGGCTCAGATCATGACCTCATGGCTCGTGGGTGCGAGTCCCACACCGGGCTCTCTGCTGTGAGCGCGGAGCCCACTTTGGTTCCTGTCTTCCTCTCTCTCTGCCCCTCTCCAGCTCGTGCTTTCTCTGTCTCAAAAAAACAAAACAAAACAAAACAAAAACAACCAAGACTGCAATGAAAGAGAGCGATGGGTCTTTACTCTTGTGAGACCAGTCACGTTGCCAATGGGCAGGAAATTGTCATTTATTCCTCCAAGCGGGAGGTGGCGGGGGCGGGGCCTGTGCAGGTGAAGGGAGACACTTGCATCTTGCTTGCGGGCGGGCGTTCTATTTACTCCCTCCAGGCACTCACTCAAATGAAGGGGAACAAGTGGAGACGTGTAATTAGCTATTTGGCAAAAACGCATTTCCCGTGTTCTTGGTGAAAGCATGCAGTTTTGCTGCAGGTGCAGTGATAAACTGGCAGAATGAGTATCACTGCTCGGCTCATTGTGTTGGTCACGAAACTCTGTCCTCTCCATTTCCGTTAACTTCGTTGAAATTGGGCACCCCTTTGAATTATATTTTAACATGACTAGAGTTCAAAACATTTAGTTCATAAAATTCCGTTTGTTATGAGTCATAAATTGGATGTGGAGAACTGAACGTAAAACGCTAAGTTCAGGTTATGCATCTGTGTAGGAAATGAAACGTAAAGGTGATACTTGGTTTTCCTGAGTAATAATAAGGAGCAGAACCAGAATTTGTCGGTCTGCTTTTTAACTTTTAAAGTCCTTGAAAAAATTTAAGGTTCGTTTTAGTCTTGACTGGACATTTGAAAAATGATGACTTTTTGAAAAAGAATGCTCTTCTTGCGAATTTTCTTTTGCATAATATATACTCTTTAGAAACTGATTTAGGGAGCGTGTGACGGAGGGCAAAGGGAGGGACGATCCCCCGTGCCGGGCAAGGGGAGGAAGTCTTTGATCCAGGTTGAATTTGTCTGCCAAGGTTGGTGGTTATTGCTTCGAGGAAATACCTGTTCATCCCCTTGTTTTCCTTCTGGCTCCTCTGAAGTCGGGGACTCTCTCTGTTTCTCTTATGACACGTTCAAATATCCTGGTGATGAGTGTTTTCTCGTGCCGGATACTTAGCATTACTTCTCTCTCCTCTTAAAATGACTTTCACTCTGTTGTTTCGGCAACAGTGTGTGTCAGGATTTTGTAGTTGCGGAGTTATTGGGAAGGCTGTCTTTGTGGGGGTGAATAACATTTCCTTGGCTTTTACAAAATAGAGTCAGATCACAGGGGAGGGTTCCAGTGCGACTAGGAAGCGCTGTTTCCCGCTAACGCAGAATGTGACTCCCTGGTGTGAGCCCCTGAGTGGGCGGGGCTCTGGGTGCCTCAGAATTTCGTGGGTCTGTTTTGCAGGTTCTTGGGCTCGAGGCCGGCTTCCCTTAGCTCCAATTTCAAAACTTATGAGACTCCCAGAACCAGAAGTCTTTTTTTGTAAGTCTTCGGTGAACTCCTTTGGCCACAACCCTGGCCTTGCAGAGCCGGGAAGCTGTGTGTGGTCTCCCTCCTGTGCGAGTGAGTGTTCACAAGCGTGTGCTTCCCGGACACGATGGCCACGTGCTCTGCTTCCTCCCAAAGTCTTACCGGTTCTGGATCTTGGGACAGATCGGGCCTCAGGTTTGGGGCAAGGGGTGGCATCTGATCTGTTACGTGAAATTTGTGGGGTTCGGAGAAACAGGACATGTGGTCCCTGTCCCCCTAAAGAGTTTGCAGACAAATAGGGAGATGCGTTCATCTTTATTGAGCACCTCCTACGTTGCGGACTCCTGAATGTAGTATGCAGAGAATGAGAGGCTGTCAGGTGGACAAGATGAGTCCTTGCCCGAAAGCAAGGTGGAGAGGTCCTAGAGGACAGAGGGCGCCAGGTGCTCAGACACCTAAGAAAGGAAGGTCTGCGTCAGCCTTTGGAATGTTTCATGTTTGCCTGTGGCCTTGTCGAGCATTCTTTTTTTTTTTTTTCGCTTAAAGTGTGTCAGTCCACTCCCTGCCTGGACTCGGTGTGTGAAATGAATGCAAGACAGATACGTAGGACGGGCACCCTCCTGTCTTGCCCTTTCATTGTGATCAGCACAGAGGTGTGATATGGAAACCACAAGTGCGGGAGTTAGAAAGTTGATCGTTTTCGTCAGCTTCCAGTGCACTGTGAAGTAGATCAAATAAGTCTGCCCTCAGCTTGACCAAATGAGTGGTACACTTAAGAAAAGAGAAATGAACAGTTTTCACCGGGCCGTGTAATGTCTGAGGTTGGGATGATAAGACTGTATTTACTGATTCTCCTCTTGGCCTTTTGCACGATAACTGACTTTGGGATGACGTTGCCATGGTTGAAATATCATGGAAAGTTGCATGTGCCATTTGATTATGAGAGCTTCAGGGTGGGTAGTTCAAGTGGGAGTCGCCACCGGGAGCTGGGGGCTGAGGCCGAGCGATAAGACCAGCCCTGGCGCTCTGTGGGAGAGAGGGCCCTGCACGCCACGCCATGTCGGGAATCAGAAGCGTGCAGGGAGGAGGAGGTGGCCTGTTTTAAAACAGTGCCCTGGCGACTGACCTGGGGACGGCCAGATGCACAGATGCACAGTGCCAGAGAGGGAGAGGCGAGTCCGAGCCTTGCCCAAAATGTTGCGGTTGCCCGGAAGATGCAGTTTAAACCTGTGGCGACACTCTTGTCCCTGCCTGCCGTCTCACATCACTTCCTGCCACCCTTCATTCTTTTTCCTTCAGTGTTACTGCCACAGAGGATTAGGACTGGGGCCCACAGTCACCCAATAGGGAAGGTGTGGGAAGTGGAGTCAGAAAGACTTCGGTGGGAGTTGAGAGCCACCAGTGGGAAGGTGAGAGGCACACAGGGTGTGGGGATGGGGCCTGTGGTCTGGCCCTTGGAGTTTGTTGTCTGTGTTAGTGGGGGTGCAGCAGAAGGGCAGTGACGTGCCCACAGCTGCTCTGGGCCCCGCAAGGACAGGAAGGTCTTTGCTGTGAGGCGGAGACCCACTTCCCTTGCTGCGTTCTGGCCCCACACGGCTCCCTCAGCTCCCGGCTGCCTCAGGAAACGGGGAGTTGAGTGATGCTGGATGTGTTCATTTAGGATAAGACGTTGCTGACCAGCGGTTTGGGTCAGATCCTGATACTGTACTCTTTGATTCCTCACCTTTGCAAATTGTGGCCTAGTAGAGTCTGGAGTCTTTGTTTTCACCCCCAGTTTAAACCCAGTGAGAGCTGCGGTGGTTTTGTGTATCCTTGTACTCAAGATGTTTCCCATTTACCTTCTCACCTACCCCAGGACCTGGTGTCTGTTTTACAGTGTTGCTTCAAAGTGTGGAGACCAGCATCCAAGTAGGGTTGCCTGGTTTTTGTTTTGGGTGGTAAGGTGTTTTTCTTGCCTTTAAAATCCCTTCTGGTGGCAGCTCAAGAGTGTAATGAGGATTAGTTATTCAGTGTACCTAAAGCCCTTGGAGCTAACCCTTAGGATGTCAGTGCTGCACTGCGATTTGTGTTTTGCCTTTTCTTTTTTAAAAAATTTTTATTCATTTGTTTTGGGAGAAGAAAGAGCACATGTGAGTGTGCACACGTGAGAGTGGAGGGGGGACAGAGAGAGGGAGGGAGAGAAAGAATCCCAAGCAGGCTCCGCACCGTCAGTGTGGCGCCCGATGTAAGGTTCCATCTCACAAACTGTGGTGTCCTGACCTGAGCCAAGATCAACATTCGGATGCTCAACCGGGGTGCCTGGGGGGCTCAGTCGGTTGAGCGTCTGACTTCGGCTCAGGTCACCATCTCACCGTTTGCGGGTTCGAGCCCCGTGTCGGGCTCTGTGCTGACAGCTCAGAGCCTGGAGCCCACTTCGGATTCTGTGTCTCCCTCTCTCTCTGCCCCTCCCCTGCTCGTGCTCTGTCTCCCTCTGTCTCAAAAATAAATAAAAACATTAAAAAAAAAAAAAAAAGAATCGGATGCTCAACCAACCAAGCCATCCAGGTGCTCCCGTTATGCTTGCTTGTTTCCTTCCTTCCTTTCTTTCTTTCTTTCTTTCTTTCTTTCTTTCTTTCTTTCTTTCTTTCTTTCTTTCTTTCTTTCTTCAATGTTTATTAATTTTTTTTTTTTTTTGAGAGAGAGAGAGACAGACAGACAGACAGACAGAGAATGAGCAGGGGAGAGGCAGAGGGAGAGGGAGACACAGAATCCGAAGCAGGCTCCAGGTCTGAGCTGTCAGCACAGAGCCTGATGTGGGGCTCGAACCCATGAACTGCGAGATCATGACCTGAGCTGAAGTTGGACGCTCAACCGACTGAGCCACCCGGGCGCCCTATAGCCTTTTTTTCCTTTATGTCAGGCACAGCACGACCAAATCAGAACCTGATTTTGAACCTCGCACCCATGAGAGTCAGAGCCTTCTGTGGTTGAGTTCATAATGAATCCTGCTGGGGGTGTGTCTCCATCTACAAGTAGTTTTCCCGTAGGGCTTCCTTCTGTAGGACACGCTCCTCACAAACTCAGTTACGTTTAGTTAGCTTATAGCTTCTGCTCAACTATCCTTTTTAAACTTTGTTGCCACCTTTTTTTTTTAAGCTTAAAAATATTTATTTTTGGGAGAACCCAAGTGGGGGCGGGCAGAGAGAGGGGGACAGGGGACCCGAAACGGTCTCTGTGCTGACAGGCTGACAGCAGACAGCCCGATGTGGGGCTTGAATTCACAAACTGCGAGATCATACCTGAGCCAAAGTTGGACACTCAACTGACTGAGCCTCCCAGGTGCCCCTTTGTTGCCTTATTCTTTCGCCACAATTTGAGCCGTCCTTGGGTAACATAGTACATACAGCTTTCCCAAGTGCTGAGAATGGAGGAAAAGGGAGGTGGGAAGGTGATGGTCTGAGGGTCCGTTTGTACCGAGTTGTTCAGTTCCTGAGGCTTGGCCTTTTTGAGATTGTCATCCACAGGATGGAGATGTGGGCCCCTCGCACGGATGCTGGTCACAGAGGGACAGGAGATGCTCCTCTGCTGGGGGCTGATGTCTGGTGTATATTCTCTAACGTAGCATTTGCTGTAGGTCTAATTTAAATCTGTTTAATATTAAGTAGCGAAGAAAACGTATTTCTTTGTATAATGTTCTTGTTTTGCTATACTTTTGGTGCAGCGCCAAGAGTGAAGTGTATTTTGTAGTTGTATATTTCAAAATTTATTTATTTTTCTGGATTCTGTTTTCTGATAGAATCGTACCATTTATTCATTCACGAAATCTATTTTTTTTAAGTTTATTTATTTATTTTGAGAGATGGAGAATGAGCATGAGTTGGGGAGGTGCAAAGAGAAGGAGAAAGAGAATCGCAAGCAGGCTGTGTGCTGATGTGGGGCTCGATCCCACAAACTGTGAGTTCATGACCTGCCCCCAAGCCAGGAGTTAGACGCTTAACTGACTGAGGGCAACCGGGCGGCCCCAAGAAATCTATTGAGTGCCTGCTGTGTGCCAGGCACTATTCTACTCTAGGTACCAGGGATTCGGTGGTTAACCAAATGGACAAAATCCCTGTACTTTCAGAACTTAAATTCTTGTGAGACTAGACGGACAAAATAAATGAGAAAAACAGGTATCTATTTATCTCCATTCATCTTTTTGTTGCTCTGTCGTGGAGAAAAATACAGTAGGGAAGAGGGACAGAGAGTGTGGACGGTTCTCAGCTTCAAAGCCTGTGGTCAGGTTAGGTCAGGTCAGGTAGCCTGGAGAAGGTGTATTCTAAGGAAGCTTGGAGGAGATGCGGAAGTGAGTTCTGCAGGTGGAGGTGCGGAGGCCCTCAGTGAGCATGGGCTGCGGGCGCGGAGGGCGGAGCATGTCAGGCCTTGTAGGAATCCTGGGAAGTTTTCAGCACACTTGATCTCACCCAAATTACTTTTGCTTTTAATGAGATCATTTGCTTCTGTATAGAGAGTGAGCAGCGGGGACAAGGGTTGAAGTGGGAGGCAGTTTGGGTGGCTGTTGTATTAACCATGGAAGGTGAGGCTGGGTTGAACCAGACGGAGACCACAAGGTAGATCTTCCGTCCCACGACGTTAAAGGTGCGGCTGTGTCTCAGGCTTTTGCCCTGTTTCCAGAGGTACGTCTGCCACCGTGTTTACCACTGTTCGCCTGTGTGCGATGTGGCTTTTTCCTCTGGCTGCTTTTCGTGTATGTTCCCTGGCTTTAGTCAGTTTTATTTGTTATGTGCCTTGTCATTTGCTTCATGTTTCTTGTGCTTGGGGTTCGAGCTTCTGAGATCAGTGGGTTTCTAGCTTTCACCAAATTTGAAAAGATTTGGCCGTTATTCTTCAAATACTTTTTCTGTCCCCGTCCTGCCTTTGAGGACTCTGTTACACACAAGTCAGGCCACCGGAGGTTGCCCCACAGCTCAGTGATGCTCTCTCAGATCATGTTTTTCGGTCTGCTTTTCTCTCTTTGTTTCACTTGGGCTCATTTCTGGGCTGTGTCTTCAGGTGCACTAATCTGTGGTGTCCGATCTTCTATTAATCTCGTCCAGCATATTTTCCCTCTCAGACATCGTAGGTCTCGTGTCTTGAACTTCACTTCGGGTCTTTCATGTGTCGTCTGTACCGATTCACATGCTTGTGATACCGTCTCCCTCCGTGAGCATATGGAGTATAGTTATGATGACTTCTAATGTTACTGTCCCCTGATTTTATGTTCTGTCATTTCTTGGTTTTTTTTTTTTTTTTTCCTTCATCATCTGTAATCTCTGGGTCTGTTTTTATTGATAGATCTCCCCCCACCCCCATTATGGGTTGTATTTTTCTGTTTCTTTGCATGCCTGTAATTAAAAAAAAATTTTTTTTTTAACGTTTGTTAATTTTTGAGACAGAGCATGAGCGGGGGAGGGGCAGAGAGAGGGAGACTCAGAATCTGAAGCAGGGCCAGGCCCCGAGCTGTCAGCACAGAGCCTGACATGGGGCACGAATGCTGAGATCACATCCTGAGCCAAAGTCAACACTTAACTGAGCAACTTAAGCACGCCTGCATTCCTGTAATTTTTTATTGGATGTCAGACATCATGAATTTCACCTTGCCCTGAATATTATTGTATTTCTTTAAATATCCTTGAGCTTTTTCCTGGGCTGAAGCTCAGCAACTTGGACACTGTTTGGTCTTAAAGGAGGGGCCGGAGCAGCCTTTGGTCTGGGGCTGATTTCACCCCCCTCTTGAGGTGGGTTCCTTCTCATTTTTTTTTTTTTAACGTTTTTATTTATTTTTGAGACAGAGAGAGAGCATGAACGGGGAGGGGCAGAGAGAGAGGGAGACACAGAACCGGAAGCAGGCTCCAGGCTCTGAGCCATCAGCCCAGAGCCTGACGTGGGGCTCGAACTCACAGACCGTGAGATCGTGACCTGAGCTGAAGTCAGACGCTTAACCGACTGAGCCACCCAGGCGCCCCGAGGTGGGTTCCTTCCCAGAAGTCTGCTTGATGCCCTGGGTTTTATGAGGTTCCCCCCCCCCCCCCCGCCCCCCGCCGGCTTACTGGCCCTGTGTCGGCATCCATGGCTTACCCTCCAGCTGCTTTCCAGCGGCTCTTTCCACAGCCGCGGGAGCTGGTGGTCGTGCCTGGGCAGATGAGTGATGAGGCAGAGATTCGAGGACCCCTCTGTGGCTCTGCTCTGCACATTCTGGCCCCTTTGTCTGTCTCCTCACTTTAGGGAGACCTGCCCCTCTCATCTTGTTTGTTTTCTGTCTCTCGGAGGTCATGGTCTGCCAGAACCTCTTGTCCAGTTTCTGGAGACTGTTGTTTCGTGTATTTTCATCTATTTAGTTGTCTGAGGTGGGAAGATAAATCACGTCCCTGTTTATCACCATTAGCGTTGGGGAGAGACACTGAGTACGCAGTTGGATATCCAGGACTGGAATGCAGAGAAGAGGTCTGGGCAAGAGGTAAACGTATGGGGGCAGAACTTCTAGGTGTTGTTTAGAGCCATGAGACAGGGAGCTAGCTCATCGAGGAGGCGAGTGGAAATGATCGAAACCTAGCTCTCGCTCCTACAGCTCTTCTGTGTGCCTGGCATGCTTCCAAGCACGTTACCTGTGTTTACACATCTGACATTCATGATGATATTTGAACAGTAGGTGCTGTGTTCCTCCTGTTTTGTTTTTTTTTTTTCTCCAACGTTTATTTATTTTTGGGACAGAGAGAGACAGAGCATGAACGGGGGAGGGGCAGAGAGAGAGGGAGACACAGAATCGGAAACAGGCTCCAGGCTCTGAGCCATCAGCCCTCAGCCCAGAGCCTGACGCGGGGCTCGAACTCACGGACCGTGAGATCGTGACCTGGCTGAAGTCGGACGCTTAACCGACTGCGCCACCTAGGCGCCCCGATCCTCCTGTTTTGTAGATGAGGAGGAAAAGTGGGGCCCTGAGCCCAGGGCCACGTGACTGCCTAGAAAGTGGTAGGACAGGAATTCAGACTCTGGCTGCCTGGTTCCAAGTCTCCTCTCTGAGCCACGGTGCTGGACCAGCTCTCTAGGAAGGTGGCCAGAGCTCCAGGCTTGCAGACCCTAAGCAGTTAGGGGGAGACATGTCTAGGTGGGAGGAGCACAGGCCAGTAAGGAGGGAGCACGGTAGTAGGTCACTTGAGTGGGGTGAGCAGAGGTGAATCCGATGGGGTAGTTTAAGGGAGAATAATTGGAAAATGTGAGTCTCCACCCTTTTGCGGAGTCTGGCTGTAAAGAGGAGAGAGGGGAGATGGTGACTGGGGAGTGTAGAGGGTGTGTTAGCTTTCTATCGTTGCTGTGACAAAGGAACACAAATTTAGCAGCGGAGACCAGAACTCCTGTATTATCTCGTGTTCTGTAGATCAGAAGCCGTGCACAGCCTGGCTCGGCGGGGTCCTCTGCCTAGAATCTCACGAGGTGGAGATGAAGGTGTCAGCAGAGCTGCAGTCCCTTCTGGAGACTCTGGAGGTGAGGCTGCTTCCAGTCAGTCCTTGTAGTGTGGGGGCCGCGGCCCCCTTTTCTTGCTGGCTTGCCTCCTACAGCCTGCTCACGGTCCTTCTCCTGCTTCCCGTGAGGCCCGCCAGCGAATCCCTCTCGACATAGGATCTTTCTGACTTGGTCAGCCTGTCTCCTGCCTCCAGAGTCTCTCCTTTTAAGGGCTTATGTGATTATATTGGGCCCATCTGCCTGATCCAGGATAATTCCCCTATCTTGATTACATCTGCAGAGTTCTTTTTGCTATGGAAGGTATCTTACAAGGTCCAGGTATTAGAGTGTGGGCATTTTTGGGGGAGTATTCTGCTTATCACAGTGGGATAAAGAAAAAGGAAGCTTTTTTTTTTTTTTTAAGTTTAATTGATTTGTTCATCAAATTTACAGAGCTGCGCGGTGGACAAAACAGACAAGAATACCTTCGTGTGGCTTACGTTCTAGTGAAGTAGACATAAAATAAGTATGATATATAGTGCATTATATAGCGTATTAAGGGGAAATAAGGCAGGAAAAGGGGATTGCAATCTAGCTTGTGCAGCTGGGGGTCAGGCATGCCCTGCAATGCTGGTGGACAGCGTGGCTGGAGTATGAGTTGCAGACAGACCCTGGGGTTCCGGAGTCAGGCGCAGGGGGCAAGGCAGGTGATGGGGGTCTCGTAGGCTGTTCTGAGAAGTCTAGTTTTCCTCCTGAGTGACAGGTGTAGCCGGTGGAGGGTGAGCAGAGAAGGGAGGCACCTTGGAAGGAATTACTGCGATGCTGGGAATAGGGGTGGGGGGGAAGCAGACTGTGAGCCGGATGAAGAAGGTGAGGACTCCTGGCTGGTGGGGGAGGCAGAGCATGTCTGTAGGCCGCCAGAAAGAGAAAGAAGGGCTAGGGAGAAGGTGGAGGGGTGAAGAAAAGTGGAGATGCAGGGGGAGGTGGTGCCAAGGGTAGCCTGAGCGCTTAAGGGCTGCCGGTGAGGGGAGGGAGGAGGCGTGGGGTGGAGGTGAAGGCGTTGAGGAGAGATGGTAGGGCCTCCCTGGGCTCCACATGTGAGGCCAGCCCAGGATCGCGGGTGTAGTTTTACCAGGACACTCAGCAATCCAGGCTCTGGATTGGCCAGAACTGGATTCAGCAGGGAGGGGTTTGCCAGCCAAGCGCACAGACAGAGAAGGAAGATCAGGGCTTAGTTTATGCCATGGAATTGAGGCTGGCTCAGAGGAGGTGGGGATGGGAGAGGGAGGGGAGAGGAAGACTAATCATCGGTCCCCGGGATGGGGGTGGCTGATGGGTGTCGGAATTTGCTTACCTGATTGAGTGAGCTGAAAGGTTGGGGCTGGTAGGATGCCTGCAGTGAGTACTGGGGGGATGGCCATGGTGGGACCAGATCGTCAACGGAGCTGGGGCTAAAGCCAGAGGATGGTGTGGGGGTCATGTGCATGGACACTCATCACCGATGATGGAGAGGGGTAGTGTTCTAGTAACTGGGCAGGTCTTTTCAATTGTGTGCATTTTTCTTATTTTTTTTTTGTCTAGTCTTGCCCTTAATTGTTTTTTTTTAATTGTTTTTAAATGTTTATTTTTATTTTTGAGAGAGAGAGAGAGAGAGCGCGTGTGAGCGAGCAGGGGGAGGGGCAGAGAGCGAGAGGGACACAGAATCCGAAGCAGGCTCCAGGCTCCAGGCTCTGAGCTGTCAGCACAGAGCCTGACGTAGGACTTGAACTCACAGACCGGGAGATCATGACCTGAGCTAAAGTCAGACACTCAACCGACTGAGCCACCCAGGTGCCCCAAGTGTTTTTTTTTTTTTTTTTCTTTTTAAAGCAATACATTTTACTTTTAGTTTTTAAAGTTTATTTATTTATTTTGAGAGAGAGACAGAGCACATGAGTGGAGGAGGGGCAGAGAGAGGGAGAGAGAGAGAATCCTAAGCGGGCTTCACATTGTCAGCACGGAGCCTAATGTGGGGCTCGAACCCATGAACCGTGAGATCGTGACCTGAGCCGAAGTCAAGAGCCAGACGTTTAACCAGCTGAGCCACCCAAGTGCCCCTTTCATTGTTTTAAAAAGTTAGGAAAAAGTTAAAACTCGAGAACGTAGTTTAAGAAGTTAATTATAAAACACTTGACATCTGCCTTATCTCCCCGTTCCTAAACTTAGAGTTAATTTTGATTTTATAGTCATTTGTTCTCATATTTACTTTCAGAAATGTGATTACTAAATTAATGTTTATACTATTTATGGGTGTTTTCCCCCATTTAATTATTATTTATTGACTTCTTACTGTGGAAGATGAGGACTTAATATACCTGAGCTTTCATTTACTCATTCTCTAATATGTCATTTTATTTAATCAGTGTATAGCAATTAACATCTGGAAATATTCTTCTCAGCTGAGATGATAGTTCAACTTAAAAAATTTTTTTTCTTAATGTTTACTTATTTTTTAATGTTTATTTTTGAGAGAGAGAGAGAGAGTGTGTGTGTGAGCAGGGGAGGGGCAGAGAGAGAGGGAGACACAGAATCCGAAGCAGGCTCCAGACTCCGAGCTGTCAGCACAGAGCCTGATGTGGGGCTCGAACCCACGAACTGTGAGATCATGACCTCAGCTGAAGTCAGACACTCAACGGACTGAGCCACCCAGGCACCCCAGTAGTTCAACTTTTTATTTTTATTTTAAAAAATGGTTATTTTTTGGGGCGCCTGGGTGGCGCAGTCGGTTAAGCATCCGACTTCAGCCAGGTCACGATCTCGCGGTCCAGGAGTTCGAGCCCCGCGTCAGGCTCTGGGCTGATGGCTCGGAGCCTGGAGCCTGTTTCCAATTCTGTGTCTCCCTCTCTCTCTGCCCCTCCCCTGTTCATGCTCTGTCTCTCTCTGTCCCAAAAATAAATAAACGTTGAAAAAAAAATTAAAAAAAAATGGTTATTTTTGAGAGAGAGTGAGAGAGTAGGGAAGGGGCAGAGAGAGAGGGCGAGGACAGAGGATCTGAATTGGGGTCTGAACTCAGGAACCTTGAGATCCTGACCTGAGCTGAAGTGGGACACTTAACTGACTGAGCCACCCAGGTGCCCCCTGATAGTTTAATTTTTAATGTGTTTAGTGTTAACTATTGTTGTTTTTATACTTTTGTATTTTTTTAAAAAATATTTTATGTATGCTTGTATGTATTTGAGAGAGAGAGAGAGGGAGAGGGAGAGAGAAAGAATATAAAGCAGGCTCCATGCTCAGTGCAGAGCCTGATGTGGGGATAGATCCCACAACCCTGGGATCATGAGCCGAAATCAAGAGTCATACGTTCAACCTACTGAGCCACCCAGGGGCCCCAAGATACTATTTTTAAGTAATCTCTACGTCCAGTGTGGGGCTCGAACTTGGAACCCTGAGGTCAACAATAGTCAAGTGCTCCACAGACTGAGCCAGCCAGGTGCCCCCATCCTTTTGTAGTTTTTAATGCACCTGTTGCTTTTCAGCCCTAAGCTTCTGGATATGACTGTGAGATCCCCCTTCGTGTGGTTGGACACAGCAGGTGGCCTGTCAGCCCCTTCTTTCCATGTTGAGGTGTCCTTCCTGGAGCGGTCAGTTCTGCTGTCGTCTGGACGGATTGTTGGTGCTGCCCTCTGGGGACTTCCCTTCACCATAGTCTGGAGGGGCTTGTCTCTGGCTGGACCTCGGTTCTTTGGAGTCCACGTGTGTGTGCTCCGGGCTTGTGCTCACTTGAACTCGGTAGGAGTGCATAGCAGGCGAAATTCTTTTGAGAAACTGCATTTTTTTTTTTTTAAAGTATTTTTTACCTTTGTACTTAATTGAGAATTTGGCTCTGGTAGAATTCTGGCTGAAGTTAACTTTTCCTCAATTTTGAAGGTATGGCTCTATTTCTATTCTTAGTTTCTAGTGGTCTGAAAGTTTAATTTTTTTTTTTTTTTTAAGTAGGCAGAGCCCATTGTGGGGCTTGAACTCACGACCCTCAGATCAGGACCTGAGGCCAAGATCAACAGTCAGATGCTTAACTGACTGAGCCACCCAGGTGTCCCTCTAGTCATTTGAAATTTTAAGATGCTGTGCCCATGTGTGGCATTTGGTGGCATGATTCAATCTGAATGTCAGAAATGTTTTGGGAAATGTTCTTGTTTTTTTTTTTTTTTAATTTTTAAAAAATGTTTATTATTTTTGAGAGTCAGAGACTGAGCGTGAGCAGGCAAGGGGCAAAGAGAGAGGGAGACCCAGAATCCAAAGCAGGCTCCGGGTTCCGAGCTGTCAGCACAGAGCCCAACGCGGGGCTCGAACTCACAAACCACGAGATCGTGACCTGAGCTGAAGTCGGTCGCTTAACTGACTGACTGAGCCACCCAGGTGCCCCAGGAAATGTTGTTTTATTTCTTTGGTAGTTTCCTTTCACTTTCTCCTTTTTGAGTGATCCTCTAATAAGAGGTGAAACCTGGACCTCTTGGCTTACATTTTCTTACCTTATCTCTCATTTTCCATTTCTTGGTTTTTGTGGTGTTCTATTTTCCACGATGTTCAACTTTGTCCTCCAGCCCTTTTGAATTCTTTTATTTCTGCTAGTAGGTTTATCATTTGAGGCCTTCTTCTTGTCCGAGTTGTCCTTTTTTGGTGTCATCTGCTTCTTAAAGCTGTGTTTCTCTGTGTGAGACTATGCATTGCTTTGGAGTGCCCTCCTCCACGTAGCTCTTTGCTCTGAATTCCTTTTCTGGGGCTTGTTTTGGTGTCTGGCTCGTGCCGTGCGAGTTTCCTGATGCCTGCTCCTTGGAGTCTGTCCACTCGCATGCGCCAGCATTGGCCAGCACGGTCAGGGCCCCGGGGGAGGGCTCCTTGCACGGTGATGGATGTGCGGTCTCCGTCATTGGGGGAACCCGCACGTCATTGGTTTTCTCGGTCTCTCCCAGAACCACCCTTCAGTCTCAATTCCTGCTTGGGGAAGGAGGTGAGTATTGCAAGCCCAGCTGCCACTGTTCTGGGAAGGGGGTGTCTCACCATCAGTGGGTGTCACTCTGTTGTGCTTTTCTTAGTATGGCGCCTTATCCCAGCATTCAGTGGTGTCACCAGGCCTAGAGCTTCTGTGTTCCTGCTTTTCCAGAGGAAACCTCTCGTCTGCTGCTGAGGTTATGAGAGTGGGCTGCCTGGCTGTAGGGTGTGCTGGAGGGCCTGCTATCCCTTAGGTAGACTAGCCTCCTCCAGAGTCCACTGCCCGAGGCACTTGGCATCTTTAATTTCTAAACCTTTGCAGGTTCTCTGAGAAGATTTGCTTTTTACTACTTCTCTCTCCTGCAGGCAGCTGGTTCCAGCTTGCTCTGTTAGGCTCAGTCAGTAGTTACCATTCGATCATCTCTTTCCAGCATCCCCAATTGTGGTCCTCCCTTTTACCTAAGTTTTGGACTGATTTCATCTATTATACACACACAGACCTTCACGATCTTTGTGGCCATTTTTTAATGCTTTGGATTAATCACGTCTTTGGAAATAAGAATTTGACTCTTAGTATTTCTACTTTTCTAAAGAAGTTTTTATTTATTTTTAAAAAAAATTTTTTTTCAACGTTTATTTTTGGGACAGAGAGAGACAGAGCATGAACGGGGGAGGGGCAGAGAGAGAGGGAGACACAGAATCGGAAACAGGCTCCAGGCTCCGAGCCATCAGCCCAGAGCCTGACGCGGGGCTCGAACTCCTGGACCGCGAGATCGTGACCTGGCTGAAGTCGGACGCTTAACTGACTGCGCCACCCAGGCGCCCCAAGAAGTTTTTATTTATTTTGAGAGCAAGAATGCACTAGCATGTGTGGGGAGGGACAGAGAGAGAGGCAGAGAGAGAATCCCAGGCTCCTCACTGTCAGTCCAGAGCTCGACGTGGGGCTCGAACTCCCAAACAGTGAGGTCATGAGCTGACCTGAAATCAGGAGTTGGACGCTCAGTTGACTGAGCCACCCAGGTACCCCTTACTGTTTTTACTTTCTAATTCTCAAAGGAAGTAGTAATACCTTTTTTAATTAAGTCTAATTTTGGAAGGTAGTTCTCACTGTAAAGGTGGTTTGGCATGTGCTTCTAAAGTAGAATTTAAAGGGAACACATGATTCTGTGGCATATTTTTCTAGTTCTTACCTGAAGCCGGCAAGCAGGGTGGACTGTTCTTCATTAAATGGAACAATATAGTATATACAGGTTTAGTTTGCTAAACCCAGTGCTCTGAAACCCAGATATCAAAGCTAGGGAGCTAGGTGTCTGATAGGATTTTGTTCCACAGACATGATCTGTGTTGATGAGGCAGTTTCTTGCTGGTAATGGAATATAGTAAGTGGAAACTTCTCTCTCTCTCTCTGTCTCTCTCTCTCTCGGTTAATTTTTGAGGAGGGTGGGGGAGACAGGATCTCAGCAGGCTCTGCTTTGTTAGCGTGGAGCCCAGTGCAGGGCTCGAACCCACGAACTCTGAGATCATGACCTGAGCCGAAGTCGGACGCTTAACTGACTGAGCCACCCAGGCGCTCCAGTGACAGTTGTTTAACATCGCAGTTGGGGGCAAATAGTAGTCTGGCCAAAATATAAATATATTATATCAGTGGCATATATTAATATTTAAGTTAGTTAACATACAGCGTAGTCTTGGCTTCAGGAGTAGAACCCAGTGATTCATCTTTTACCTATGACACCCAGTGCACATCCCGCAAAGTGCCCTCCTTAATGCCTGTCACCCATTTCACTCATCCTCCCACCCCTTCCAGCAACTCTCAGTTTGTTCTGTGTGTTTTAAGTGTCTCTTATGGTTTGCCTCCCTCTCTGTTTTTATCTTGTTTTTCCTTCCCTTCCCCTATATTCATCTGTTGAGTGTTTCAAATTCCACATATGAGTGAAATCATGTGATATCTGTCTTTCTCTGACTGTCTTAGTTGGCTTCACATAATACACTCTAGTTCCGTCCACGTTGTTAAAAATGGCAAGATGTCATTCTTTTTCATTGTCGAGTAGTTTTCTGTCGTATATATGTACCACATTTTCTTTATTCATTCATCAGTTGATGGACATTTGGGCTCTTTCCATACTTAGGCTATTGTTGATAGTGCTATAAACATTGGGGTTCATGTGCCCCTTCGAATCAACATTTTGTATCCTTTGGGTAAATTCCTAGTAGTTCAGTTGCTGGGTCGTAGGGTAGTTCTATTTTTAATTTTTTGAGAAACCTCCACACTGTTTTCCAGAGTGGCTGCGCCAGTTTGATTTCCCACCAACAGTGCAAGAGGGTTCCCGTTTCTCCACATCCTTGCCAACATCTGTTGTGGCCTGAGTTCGTTCTAGCCATTCTGACAGGTGTGAGGTGGTATCTCATTGTGGTTTGATTTGAGTTCCCTGATGATGAGTGATGTTGAGCATTTTTTCATGTGTCTGTTAGCCATCTGAATGTATTCTTTGGAAAAGTGTCTATTCATGTCTTCTGCCGTTTTTTTTTTCACTGGATTATTTATTTTTATTTGTGTTAAGTTTAAGTTCTTTAAGTTCTTCATAGATTTTGGATACTAACCCTTTGCAAATTTGCAAATACCCTCTCCTATTCTGTCGGTTGCCTTTTAGTTTTGCTGATTTCCTTCGGTGTGTAGAAGCTCTTTATTCTGATGAGGTCCCAGTGGTTCATTTTTGCTTTTGTTTCCCTTGCCTCCAGAGATGTGTTGAGTAAGAAGTTGCTGCAGCCAAGATCAAAGAGGTTTTTGCCTGCTTTCTCCTCGAGGATTCTGATGGCTTCCTGTCTTACATTTAGGTCTTTCATCCATTTTGAGTTTATTTTTGTGTATGGTGTGAGAAAGTGGTCCAGGTTCATTCTTCTGCATGTTGCCGTCCAGTTTTCCCAGCACCACTTGCTGAAGAGACTGTCTTTATTCCATTGGGTATTCTTTCCTGCTTTGTCAAAGATCAGTTGGACATACGGTTGTGGGTCCATTTCTGGGTTCTCTGTTCTGTTCCATTGATCTGTGTGTCTGTGTTTGTGCCAGTACCATACTGTCTTGATGATTACTGCTTTGTAATATAGCTTGAAGTCCGGGGTTGTGATGCCTCCTGCTTTGGTTTTCTTCTTCAACATTACTTTGTCTATAAAGGGTCTTTTGTGGTTCCATACAAATTTTTGCATTGTTTGTTCTAGCTCTGTGAAGAGTGCTGGTGCTATTTTGATTGGGATTGCATTGAATGTGTAGATTGCTTTGGGTAGTATCGACATTTTAACAATATTTGTTCTTCCAATCCAGGGCATGGACTATTTTTCTATTTCTTTGTGTCTTCAGTTTCTTTTATAAGCTTTCTATAGTTTCCAGCAAACAGATTTTTAACCTCTTTGGTTAGGTTTATTTGTAGGTATTTTATGGTTTTTGGTACAGTTGTAAGTGGGATTGATACCTTGATGTCTCTTTCTATAGCTTCATTATTGGTATATAGAAATGCCACTGATTTCTGTACATTGATTTTATATCCTGCGACTTTTCTGAATTCATGGGTCAATTCTAGCAGGTTTTTGGTGGAATCTTTTGGGTTATCCACATAGAGTATCATGTCATCTGCAAAGAGTGAAAGTTTGACTTTATCTCTGCCAATTTGGATGCCTTTTATTTCATTTTGTTGTCTGATTGTTGAGGCTAGGACTTTCAACCTACGTTGAACAACAGTGGTGAGAGTGGACATCCCTGTCGTGTCCCTGATCTCAGGGGGAAAGCTCTCAGTTTTTCCCCACTGAGGATGATACTAGCCGTGGGCCTTTCATATATGGCTTTTATAATGTTATGATGTTCCTTCTATCCCAACTTTCTTGAGTGTTTTTATCAAGAAAGGATGGTGTATTTTGTCAAATGCTTTTTCTGCATCTGTTGACAGGATCATATGGTTTTTGTCCTTTCTTCTATTAATGTCGTGTATGCTATTGATTGCTTTGTGAGTATTGAACCAGCCCTGCAGCCCAGGAATGAATCCCACTTGATCATGGTGAATAATGTTTTTAATGTACTCTTGAATTTGATTTGCTAGCATCTTGTTAAGAATTTTTGCATCCAGCTTCATCAGGGATATTGGCCTGTAATTGTCCTTTTTAGCTGAGTCTTTGGTTTTGGAATCAAGGTAATCCTGGCTTACTAGAATGAGTTTGGAAGCTTTTCTTCCATTTCTATTTCTTGGAATAGTTTGAGAAGAATAGGTATTAACTTTGCTTTATTTTTACTATTAAAAAAATTTTTTTTTAATGTTTATTTATTTTTGAGAGAGAGTGAGACAGAGTGTGAGCCGGGAGGGGCAGAGAGAGAGGGAGACACAGAATCCCAAGCAGGCTCCAGGCTCCGAGCTGTCCGCAGAGAGCCCGACGTGGGACCTGAACTCATGAACCGTGTGAGATAATGACCTGAGCCAAAGTCGGACGCTCAGCTGACTGAGCCACCCAGGCGCCCCAGCTTTGCTTTAAATGTCTGGTAGAATTTCCTTGGGAAGCCATCTGGCCTAGGACTCCTATTTGTTGGGAGATTTATGATAACCAATTCAGTTTCTTTGCTGGTTATGGGTCTATTCAAATGTTCTATTTCTTCCCATTTGAGTTTTGGTAGTGTGGGTGTCTAGGAATTTGTCCATTTCTTACAGATTGTGCAGTTTGTTGGCATATAATTTTTCATAGTATTCTCTTATAATTGTTTGTATTTCTGTGGTGTTGGTTGCGATCTCTTCTCTTCCATTGTGATTTTATCTATTTGGGTCCTCTCTTTTTTCTTTTTAATAAGGCTGGCTAGGGTTTTGTCAATTTTGTTTATTCTTTCAAAAAACCATCTCTTAGTTTCATTGATCTGTTCTGTTTTTTCTTTTTTTTTGATTCTATATCGTTTATATCTCCTCTAATCTTTATTATTTCCCTTCTTCTGCTGGCTTTTGGCTTTATTTGCTGCTGCTTTTCTAGTTCCTTTTGGTCTAAGATTAGGTTGTGTATTTGGTATCTTTCTTGCTTCTTGAGATAGGCCTGAATTGGAAATATGTTTTCCTCTTAGGACTGCCTTTGCTGCATCCCAAAGAGTTTGGACAGTTGTGTTTTCTTTCTTTCTTTCTTTCTTTCTTTCTTTCTTTCTTTCTTTCTTTCTTTCTTTCTTTCTTTCTTTCTTTCTTTCTTTCAACATTTATTCATTTTTGAGAGACAGAGAGAGATAGAGCATGAGCAGGGAAGGGGCAGAGACAGAGGGAGACACAGAATCCAAAGCAGGCTCCAGGTTCCGAGCTGTCAGCACAGACCCCGATGTGGGGCTTGAACCCACAGACCATGAGATCATGACCTGAGCTGAATTGGACACTTAACTGACTGAGCCACCCAGGCGTCCCTGGACAGTTGTGTTTTCATTTTGATTTGCTTCCATGTATTTTTTAATTTCTTCTTTAATTTCCTGGTTAACCAACTTATTCTTTTTTTTTTTAAATTTATTTTGAGAGAGAGAGAGAGAGAGAGTGTGCATGCGCGAGAGAGCGCATAAGTGGGGGAGGGGCAGGGGGAGAAGGAGAGAGAGGATCCTAAGCAGGCTCCACACTGCCAGCACAGAGCCCGATGCAGGGCTCTAAGTCACAAACTGTGAGATCATAACCTGAGCTGAAATCAAGAGTCAGATGCTTAACGAATTGAGCTGCTAGGCACCCCAACCCATTCATTCTTAAGTAGAATGTTCTTTAACCTCCATGTATTTGGGGGCTTCCCAAATTTTTTCTTGTGGTTGATTTCAAGTTTCATAGCATTGTGATCTGAAAACATGCATGGTATGAACTCAATCTTTCTGTACCTGTTGAGGGCTGTTTTGTGATCTAGCATGTGATCTATTTTGGAGAATGTTCTATGTGCACTCGAGAAGAATGTGTATTCTGTTGCTTTAGGATGAAATGTTCTAAATATATCTGTTAAGTCCATCCGGTCCAATGTGTCACTCAGAGCTGTTGTTTCCTTATTGATTTTCTGCCTAGATGATGTGTCCATTGTTGTAAGTGGAGTATCGAATTCTCCTACAATTATGGTATTATCAGTACATTTGCTGTGTTTGTGATCAATTGATTTGTATATTTGGGTGTTTCTACGTTGGGGGCATAAATATTCACAGTTGTTATCTTCTTGATGGATAGACTCCTTTAATTGTGATACAGTGCCTTCTTCATCCCTTGTTACAGTCTTTGTTTTAAAATCTAGCTTGATGTCTACTAGCATGATAGATGGTTCCCCATCCCCTCACTTTCAATCTGCAGGTGTCTTCGGGTCTAAAATGAGTCTCTTGTAGGCAGCATATAGATGGATGGCATTTAAAATTTTTTTTATTTATTCTTTATTCTGATACCCTATATCTTTTGATTGGGGCATTTAGTCCATTTATATTCAGCGTGATTATTGAAAGATAAGAATTTAGTGCCATTGTTTTATCTGTAGATTTCATGTTTGTGGTGATGTCCTCTAGTCCTTTGTAGTCTTTGCTCTTTGCACTCAGAGTCCCCTTTAGGATCTCTTACAGGGCTGATTTAGTGGTCATGAACTCCTTTAGGTTTTGTTTATCTGGGAAAGCCTTTATCTCTCCTATTCTGAATGGCAGCCTTGCTCGATAAAGGATTCTTGGCTGCATATTTTTCCTATTCAGCACATTGAATATTTCCTGCCACTCCCTTCTGGCCTGTCAAGGTTCAGTGGTCAGCTCTGCTGCTACCCTTATGTGTCTACCCTTGTAGGTTAAGGTCCTTTTGTCTCTAGCTGTTTTCAGAATCCTCTATCTTTGTATTCTGCCAGTTTCACTATGATATGTCATGGTGTTGACCTGTTTTTTATTTTGAAGGGAGTTCTCTGTGCCTCTTGGATTTGGATGCCTGTTTCCTTCCCCAGATTAGGGAAGTTCTCAGCTATAATTTGTTCAAATAAACCTTCTGCCCCTGTCTCTTGCACTTCATCTTTTGGAACTCCTATGCTATGGATGTTGTTTCGTTTTATGGAATCACTTAGTTTTCTAATCCTCCCCTCGTGATCTAGTAATTTCCTTTCCCTCTTTTTTTCAGCTTCATTATTTTCCATAATTTTATTTTCTGTTTCACCTGTTCTCTCCTCTGCTTCCTCCATCCTCACTGTCACTGTATTTAGTCTATTTTGCATCTCAGTTATGGCATTTTTTAAAATTCATCCTGACTAGTTCTTAGGTCTTTGATCCCTGCAGCAAGAGTTTCTCTGGTGTCTTCTGTGCTTTTTTTCAAGCCCAGCTATTAGTTTTTTGACTTTTATTCTAAGTTCTTGTTCACATAATATTATTTGTATGTTTTGAGCAATTCTCTGGCTGTGATTTTTTTCTTGAACTTTCTTTTGGGGAGAATTCCTCCGTTTTGTGATTTTGGCTAAGTTTCTGTCTTCTGCATGTTTTAAAAGCTTGTTATGTGTCCTGTACCTGAGAGCACTACTGTATTAAAACTATACGCTGTCCAGGGCCTGGCACTCGAGGTAGTGTTTTTGATGTATGTTGTGTGCTCTCTGTTGCTGTGGTTTGGCTGCTCTGTCCCACTGGTCAGTCCTCTGCAGAGCTCCTTCTTGCTTATAGTGGTGGAGTATTTGGACCTTCAACCAGAGGTGCTTTAATTTGTTTGTTGAAGTAACCCTGGAATTAAAAAAAGGAAAGGGGGGAGGGGAAAGCCCGATCCCATAAAAAGAGAAAAATAAAAGGGGGAGAAAAGAAATCCAAATGGAGAGTCAAAAAACCGTAAGTCTAAATCCAGAGAAAGAGAGAGGAAAATAAGAAGAAGATGAACGAGAGAAGGTCAAAAGATAATAGAGTAAAAATGCTTGATAAAAAATATTAATATTTATACATATTATGTATATAATAAGAATTGGCCAAAAACAAATCAGAAACTATGAGCCTGATTCCAAATGAAAAAGAGTAGAGGGATAAAGAAACAGAAAAGAAAAAAATGAAGGAAAAACCCTAAAACCAAACCAAAACAAAAAGAAAACAGTTGTGTTGGTGCCCGGGATGGGTGGCCGTGCTGGTGTGGAAGAGGGGCCAGCTGTGTTGGGTCCGTCAGTCTTGCTCCCCTCGATAAGCAGTCGCCAGGCACGGAGGGGCGGGGTTTGGTGTCAGCGGGTTCTGCCTCCACTGGGGTTGCTGTGCTACTCTCTGAAGTCAAACTGTGTCGGTGTTGGGGAGAAAACTGGCGACACCGCAATCTCTCGTCCCCTGACTGGATATCTTAACCTGCGCTGTTCAGGCAGCCCTCACAGAATGGCCAGTCTGGGTGGTCTGTCTCCCAGCCTTCCGGACTCTCGGCTGGGATTCAAAACCCATAGTCTTGAGGGACCCAGCTCAGTGCGGCTCCTCTCCCCTGTTCTGGGGTAGAGCCACCCCGTGATTCTGATCTTTTATCAGGGTCTTTTGCCCTTGGGGAGGCCATAAACCCTCTTCCCGAAGTACTCCGGGAAGGGGACTGCTCTCTCCCAGTGAGCCCCTGAGATTGCTACTCCTTGCTATGCACCCCGTGGCCAGCTCCCTCCTCCCCAGGAGTGCTTGCCATGGCTTCCAGCTCCCTTCCGGAGATAGCCGTGCACTTTGAAACCTCGGAGTTTCAGCTCCTAAGGATGTTTGCAAAATAGAAAGTGGCACTCTCCGTATTTCTTGTTCCCCAGTCCGTGGTCCAGAGAGGCTTTCCTCTTGTGTTAGCTCAATATCGCACTTTAACTGCCTCTTTCTCTCCTGCTCTCCCTTTTGTCCCTCCACAGAAGGGGTTCCCTCCCCTCCGTGCATATGCTGTTTTACCTCCCCCGGTTCACATACACGCACCTCGATCCTGCCAAGCTGTCTTCTTGCAACTGTGGAGATCCTTTTGCCGCTCTGCAGATCTATTTCCTGTGTGTTCCAAGTGAACTGACCTCAATATAGCTGTGTTGTAGGGGGTACGGGTATCCCGGTCCCCCTACTTCTCTGCATCTTAACTCCTCTGGCCAAAACCATTATTTTTATTATTTTTTTATTTTTTAAGAATATTTATTTTTGAGAGAGAGAGAGAGAGAGAGACAGAGAACACGCAGGGAAAGGGCAGAGAGAAAGACACAGAATCCAAAACGGGCTCCAGGCTCCAAACTGAAAGCACAGAGCCCGACGTGGGGCTCGAACCCACAAACTGCAAGATCATGACCTGAGCCGAAGTCGGACGCCCAATCGACTGAGCCACCCAGGTGCTCCTCTGGCCAAAATCTTAAAAAGAATATGTGAAAAATGACATGTCATCAGGGGGCTTTGAAAAGAAAAGATCCGACAGATTTCAGAGATCTAGAAGGCTGCACAGGTGCAAGGCTGTATGCCTAGGAAAGACTCAAGAGGCCCCCGGTGTCTCACCTCTGGCTAATCTTGAGTCCCTGTGCAAATAGGAAATGAGGGCAAAGGCAGAGTTATGGCTGCCTTGAGTACTGAAAGTGTGCTTCTACACACAGGGTCCTTGGAACACTTATTCAAGGCACTTAAGGACATCCCTGACCAATCATTAACTGACCATTAAGTTAAGTGAGCAAAGACTTTAGTAGCTGTAAACTATAGGGAATTTATGGACTTTACAGAACAAGTCCAGGAAATTCACTAAAAAAACCGACCGCAGCAACAACAATAACAGCAAACTAAACGCCAGGTACTGCCAGCAACAGCAGCCCCTGATTCCCAGCAGCCCCACTTTGATTTCCAGAGTTGCCATATTACATTGGCGAAAATACCCAGTTTTCAATAAAAAATTATGAGGTATACCAAGAAAAAGGAAAATATGGTCTATGTACAGGAAAAAAAATAGTAGAAACTGTCCTTGAAAGGGTCCAGATATTGAACCAATTAAACAAAGACTCTAAATCTGGTATCATAAATCTGTTCTAAGAACTTAAGTAATGTTTTAAGAATTAAAGGAAAAGATGAAAATGATGTCTCACCAAATAGAGCATATCAATGAAGAGGTAGAAATAAGCCAAATAGAAATTTGGAGTTGAAAATACAATCACTACATTGAAAACTTACTGGAGGGGCTTAACAGCAGATTTGAGCTGGCAGAAGAAAGAATCCGTGAATTTGAGAATAAATTCGTTAAGATAATCATTAAGATCTATATCAAGGTAAGCATAGGTCCAATCTGAGGAACAGGAAATAAAAAAGTAAAAAATGAACAGAGCCTCAGAGATCTGTGGGCCATCATCTAGCACACTGATGTATCTGTAACTGGAGTCCCAGAAAGAGACGAGTAGGAGAAAGATGCACAAAGATTATTTTGAAGACACAAACTCCCCGAATTTGGTGACAAACAATAATCTGCATATCCATAGGATTAATTTAAGAAGGAGATCAGTTTCTAGACGTATCACAGTCAAACTGTTGATAAAGACCTCAGGATACTCTTGAAAGCAGTGAGGAAAGTGACACCCTCAAGAGATCCTCCAGATTAACAGCTGATTTCTCATCTAAAACCATGGAGCCCAGCAGGCAGTGGGCTGACATCTGCACAATGCTGAAAGAGAGACTGTCAACCAAGAACTTTGTATACAGCAAAATCATCCTTTAAAAATGGAGAAGTTTAAGATATTATTTTTAACATTTATTTATTTTTGAGAGACAGAGTGTGAGTGGGGGAGGGGCAGAGAGAGAGAGGGAGACACAGAATCCGAAGCAGGCTCCGGGCTCCAGGCTCCGAGCTGTCAGCACAGAGCCCGATGCGGGGCTGGAACTCACAACCCAGGAGATCATGACCTGAGCCGAAGTTGGATGCTTAACCGACTGAGCCACCCAGGTGCCCAGGATATTATTGAATAAACAGGAGTGAGGGAGTTTGTTGTTGGCAGACCTGCCCTACGATAAATATTAAAGGGAGTGCTTCAGGTTGAAATGAAGGACACTAAGTGGTAGAATACATGAAGAAATAAAGAGCAGTGGTAAAGACAACTGCATAGGTAAATATAAAAGCATAATTCTTTTGATAACTTTTTTTTAAAATCTGGTTTAAAAGACAACTACATTAAATAATTTTAATTTACAAACACTTTAAATAAAACTGTACTGGAGCGCCTGGGTGGCCCAGTTGGTTGAGCCTCCAACTTTTGGTTTTGGCTCCACTCATGATGTCATGGTTTGTGGGTTTGAGCCCTGTGTTGGGCTCTGGGCTGACGCTGCGGAGCCTGCTTGAGATTCTCTCTCCCTCCCTCTCCCTCTCTCATCCTCCCTCTCTGCCCCACCCACACTAGTTCTCTCTCAAGATAAATAAATAAACTTAAAAATAAAACTGTACTGATGGGCTTATAACGTATAAAGATGTAATTTGTGTGACAGTAATAGTACAAAGGAGGGGAGAGAAAACAGCATATATATCAGAGCAAATTTTCTGTGTACTATTACAATTAAGTTGGGATTGTTTTAAGTTAAGGTGTTAATTATAATCTCCAAGCAAGTACTAAGAAAGTAGCTTAAAAAAACACAGCAAAAGAATAACAAGGACATTAAAGTGGTACACTAAAAAATACCTGTTTACCCAAAAGAAGATAGTAATGAAAGAATACAGGAACAGAGGCACAAGATATATAGAAAATATAGCAAAATGGCAGATACGAATCCTACCTTATGTAATTGTTTTAGATGTCAGTGGATTGAACACTTGAATTGAAAGGCAAGGAGACTATAGATTGCAAGATGACAAGTCAAAGAAAGAAAAATAATGTGCCTTGCAAATAGTGACCAGAAGACAGCTGAAGTGGCTATGCTAATGTTAGACAAAACAGATATTAAGACAAAAATTTAGAGACCTAGAAGAAGAACATTTTGTAATGGTAAGGGGTCAGTCTCTCAAGATATATCGTTTATTTGTTAGTTTATTTATTTTTGAGAGAGAGAGAATGAGAGAGAGAGGGAGGGAGGGAATGTAAGCAAGTGAGCAGGGATGAGGCAGAGAGAGAGGGAGAGAGAGAATCCTAAGCAGGCTCCATGCCCCGTGTGGAGCCCAATTCGGGGCTCAGTCTCACCACCATGGGATCATGACCTGAGTCGAAATCAAGAGTTGGACGTTTATCCGACTGAGCCACCCCGGCGCCTCTCAAGATGTATTGTAAACATAGCTACACCTAATAACAGCACCCCCAAGTACATGGGGAGGAATAGATAATTATAAAAGTTGGAGACTTCAGAACACTACTTTCAGTAATACATCTACAACTAGACATGATCAGAGTGAATAGGAGACTCAAACGACACTATAACCCAATCAGGCCTAGCAGTCACCTCTAGACTGTTCCACCCGACAGGAGCGGAATATGTAAATTCTTCTCCAGGGCACATGGAGCATTCTTCACAATACACTATACAATAGATTTCAAAGGATTGAGATCATACAAAGTGAGTTTTCCAGTCACATTGGGATGAAATTAGAAATCAGTAACAGAAGGAAATTTGGAAAATTCACAAATATGTGAAAATTGAACACTGTCCTAAGTAACCACTGGGTCAAAGAAGGAAACACAAAGGTGTTGGTTAGTAAGCTTCTTGGGAGCTTCCTGGGTGTAATCTGAAACTGGGCCCTGTATTTGGAGGGCAGGAAGAGACTGACTGAAGAGGCAGGCCACTCCACATTGGTAGGGGGCAAGTTTAATAAGCAAAATAACTTACATACGAGGTTTGGCCTGGGCAACTGAAGGACAAATGGATCTTTGTACCTATCTGTGAAATCTTGAGAAGTTTATATAGAGACCTTAACTAGATCAGTCACATATACTTTCCAGACGGTCTCAGCACCACATCACTGTCAAGGCTATGTCCTTGGAGCAGCTTCATGGAGAGGAGAAGGCAAGTGGGACCCATATTCCAAGGACAGGGACCGCAGTTTGCCGGGGTCTAACTCACATAACCTATGCTGAGATACAAGATCTCAAGGGGCACCTGGGTGCCTCAGTCAGTTAGGCCTCAGACTCTTGATCTTAGTTTAGGTCTTGATCTCAGGGCTGTGAGTTCAACCACCGAGTTGGGCTCTGTGCTGGGCACGGAGCCTACTTAGAAAAAAAAAGAAAGAAAAAATGGAAGAAGATCTCAGATCATTAACCTAATATTTTACTTTAAGAATCCAGAAAAAGAAGAGCAAACAAAACCCAAAGCAAAGCAGAAAGAAGAAAATAAGATTAGATCAATGATTGGTTCTTTGAAAAGAATATCAAAACTGACAAACCTTTAGCTAGACTGACCAAGAAAAATAGAAGACTCAAAATTATTTTTTTATTAAAAAAATTTTTTTTTACATGTATTTATTTTTGAGAGACAGAGAGACAGAGCACAAGTGGGGAGGGACAGAGAGAGGAGGAGACAGAATCCAAAGCAGGCTCCAGGCTCTGAGCTGTCAGCACAAAACCTGACATGGGGCTCAAACTCACAAACCGTGAGATCATGACCTGAGCCAAAGTTGGACGCTCAACCAGCTGAGCCACCCAGGCGCCCCGAAAAGACTCAAAATTATTAAAATCAAGAATGAAAGAAGGGACATTACTACCTTTATAGAAATAAGAAGGATTATAATGGAATGATATGAATAACTGTATGCCAAAGATTAGATAGCATGGGGCACCTGGGTGGCTTAGTCAGTTAAGCATCCAACTCTGATCTCAGCTCAGATCTTGTTTTCAGGGATGTGAGTTCAACCCCTGGGTTGGACTCTGCACTGGGTGTGAAGCCTACTTAAAAAAAAAAAAAAAAAAAAAAAAAGGTAACATAAGATGGAGAAATTTGTAGAAAGACACAAGTAACTGACAATGACTCAAGAAGAAACAAAAAATCTGCATAAAGAGATTGTATTAGTAATTTAAAAATTTCTCACAAGAACAATTCCTAGCCTAGGTGGCTTCACTGGTGAATTCTACAAAAAACTTAAATAATCAGTTCTAATCCTTACAAACTCTTTGGAAAAACAAAGAAGAGGAAGAAACACTCTCCTATTCATTCTGAGGTCACATTTACCCTGATAACAAAACCAGATGAATACATCACAGGAAAGAAAACTCAGTATAATATCCATTGTGAATATAGAAGCTAAAATCTTCAATCAAATACTAGCCAGCTGAATCCAGCAATAAGAAAGATTATACATCAGGTCATTGTGAGATTTATCCCATGAACTCAGGATTGGCTTAACATCTGGAAATAACCATGTTAATACAACAAAGATCTAAAAACATCTGGTCATATCAGTAGATGCAGAAAAAACACTTAATGAAACCCAGTACATTTTTATGATAAAAATACTCAACGAACTAGAAATACAAGGGAATGTCTTGACTTAAAGTATATCTATGAAAAATCCACAGCTAAGATCCTATTTAATGGTGAAAGGCTGTTACCCTCTGAGATCAGGAACGTGACAAGGATGTTTGCTTTCACTGCTTCTATTTGATACTGGAGCTTGTAGCCTGGCAGTGACAAAAGAAAAAGGAATAAAAGGCATCCAGGTTGGAAAGAAATAGAATGATCCCTATGTGTAGGTGACATCATTTTGTATATAGAAAATACTAAGGAATCCATTAGAAAACGATTAGAATTATAAGTGGGTTGAGGAAGGTTGCAGTATATAAAATCAATGTAGAAAAATTAATTGTATTTCTGTACACTGACAATGAAGGAAACAGTTCCATTTACAATAGCATCAAAAAGAATAAAGTACATAGGAATAAGTTTAAACAAAAAAAGCCTAACGCTTGTACACCTAGCTATGAACAGTAGTTGGAAGGGAGTAAAGGAGCCCTAAATAAATGGAAAGACATCCCATGTTTATGGATTGCAAGACTTAATACTGTTAAGATAGCAACAATCCCCAATTGATCTAAGATTGAAGGCAATCTTTATTTAAAAAAAAAAAAATCCTAGATGCCTTTTTTTTTTTTTTTTTTTTTTTTTGGTGAGATAAGCTGATTCTAAAATACAAACACAAGGGGCGCCTGGGTGGCTCAGTTGGTTAAGTGTCTGACTTTGGCTCAGGTCATGATCTCACAGTATGTGAGTTTGAGCCCCATGTTGGGCTCTGTGCTGACAGCTCAGAACCTGGAGCCTGCTTTGGATTCTGTGTCTCCCTCTCTCCCTGCCCCTCCCTTCTTGTGCTCTCTCTCTGTCTCAAAAATAAATAAACATTAAAAAAAACTAAACAGAAATTCAAGGGACCCATAGTAGTCAAATCAGTCTTGGACTGGTTAGATGAACAAAGTTGATGATGAACAAAGTTATTCCAAAACTTAATACAAAGTGATCAAGACATTGTTGTTATGGTGTAAGGATAGATATATAGATTAATGGAATGATGTGGAGAGTGCAGAAATAAACCTTGACATTTGTGGTCCCTTGATTTTTGACAAGAGTGCCAAGGCAATTCAGTGGGGGAAAAGAATAGTCTTTTAAACAAATGGTGCTGGGAGTACTGGACATCCACAAATAAAAGAATGAAATTAACCCCTACCTCACATCATACACAAAAATTCACTCAAAATATATCATAAATGCAAAAGTTAGAGCTGTAGAACTCTTATAAGAAAATAGTAAATTTCTATGGCCTTGGGAAAAGGATTCTGATACATTGACAGAAGTATAAGTGATAAAAAATAAATAACAAGGTTTCATCAAAATTAAAAACTTTTCATGCTGCAAAATGCTATCAGGAAAGTGAACAGACAACCCAAGAATGAGAGAAAATATTTGAAAATCATGTACTTTTCCAATTTGGCAATAAATTATATTAAAAAAAAAAAGAAAATCATGTATTTGATAAAAGGCTTGTATCCAGAATACATAAAGAACTAAATTAGAAGACAACTCAATTAAAAATGGTTAAAGTATTTGAATATACATTTTTCCATAGAAGGTATACAAATGTCCAATAAACACATTAAAAGCCCTCAGGCAAATGCAAATCAAAACCACGGTGGGATATTACTTCATACTCATTAGTATGGCTGTAATAAAAATGATTGGGAAAAAAAATGATGGACCATAGCAAGCATTGGCAAAATTGTGGAGAAATTGGAACCCTCATTCTTTTCTAGTGATATAAAAGGGTGCTGCCCTTGGGAAGAACATCTTGTTAGTTCCTCTAACATAGAATTATCGTATGGCCCAGCAATTCTACTCCTAGGTGTCCTCCCAAGGAAAACGAAAACATGTTCACACAGAAACTTGTACACCAATGTTCATAGCAACATTATTCATAGTAGCCAAAAAGTAGAAACTACCCCCAAATCCGTCAAGTGATGAATAGATAGTAAAATGTGGTAGACCCATACGCAGTTTGGTCCTTAAACAGTGCGGTGTTAGGGGCACTTAAATCCTGTGCATTAAGAAATCTGCATGAAACTTTAGTCCCCTCAAAGCTTAACTACTAATAAATAGCCTACTATTGACTGGAAGCCTTACCAGTAGCATATTGGTCAACACATTCTTTGTATGTTGTATGTACTATATACTCTTACAATAAAGTGAACTAAAGAACGTGTTATTCAGAAAATCATAAGGAAAATACATTTACAGTACTGTATTGTATTTACCGAAAAAATTTATGTATAAGTGGACCTGCACAGTTTAAACCCATGTTGTTCAAGGACCAACTGTAACGCAATATTATTCAGCAATAAAAAGAGATGGAATGTAATTCATGATACCTTGAAAATATACTAAGTGAAAGAAGCCAATCACAAAAGACCCTATAAAGATTTTATTTATCTGAAATGTTTAGAGAAGGGAAATCTATAGAAATAGCAGAGTAGTGATTGCCAGGGGCTGGAGGAGGGAGGAGCTGGTGAGTGACTGCTAACGGGTTTGAGGTTTCTTTTTGGAAAGATGAACATTTTCTAAAATTAGATTGTGGTGATTAATACACAGCTCTGAATATATTAAAAGCCATTGAATTACATACTTTAAATGAGTGAATTGTATGATATAGGAGTTATGTCTCAATAAAGCTGTGAAGGAAAGATATGCCATAGTCAACAGACACGTGAAAAGATGCTCATTATCATCAGGGAAATGCAAATCAATAGCACAGTGAGCTGTCATCTCAACATCTGTCAGAGTGACTAGCGTCAAAAAGACGAGAAATCACTAGAGTTGGAGAGAATGAGGAGAAAGGGGACCCTGTGTCCTGTTGGTGGGAATGCAGATTGATGCAAGCACTATGGAAATAGTATGGGGGTTCCTCAAAAAGTTAAAATACCATACGATTCTGTAAGTCCACTTCTGAGTGTTTGCCTGAAGAAGACAGACACACTAATTCAGAAAGATACCTGTGCCCCTGTGTTTATTGCAGCATTATTGACAGTGGCCAAGATACGAAAGCAGCCGAAATGTGTGTTGATAGATGAATGGATAAAGATGTAGATGACATGTATTTGTCACATACATGTACGTACACACACACACAGGACTATTACTCAGCCATAAAGAGGATGAAATCGTACTGTTTGCCTCAATATGGATGGACCTGGAGGTTATTATGCTAAGTGCAATAAGTCAGAGAAAGACAAATACCATATGATTTCACTTATAT